>NC_140500.1:44754588-45244588 GCF_964271855.1 Acomys minous
CATCATGTCGTTGCTGGGAATTGAACTCAGGACCTTTGGAAGAGCAGGCAGTACTCTTAACCTCTGAGCCATCTCTCCAGCCCAAGGCTATGCTTTTTCATACCTTGCTCTTTCACAAAAGCTCTGGAAGTGGACTCAGATCCTCATGGGAAGGTTCAGGCGCGTTATTAACGGACTCAGCTCTGCACCCCCTCTTCATTCTTTCACCCATTGTTTATCAAGCAAACAGTTGAATTGTGGGTTGTTTGTTTGTGCGCTTGGTTTTTGGTTTTTCCAGACAAGGTTTCTCTATTTAGCCTTGACTATCCTGGACTTACTTTGTAGACTAGGTTGGCCTCGAACTCACAGAGATCTGTCTGTGTCTGCTCTGCTTCCCTGAGTGCTGGGATTAGAGGCATGTGCCACCTCTCTTGGCTCTTGAATTGTATTTTTAAAGCTGAGTTCTCCTGTTGCTTCCTTGTCTTAAATGGGTGCTTCTGTAATGAATCTCAGGTAGGCCCATTTAAACTCTTCAGGCACTTTCTCTCAATGGCTTTGTGAGCACTGTAGTCAGGTCATGGCAGCAGAAAAGATGGGCTGGGTTTCCGGCTGGCCTTTCTTGCCTTCTTGCTTCAGGAGGGTTAGGATCTAGTTTCTCAGCCTCCTACTCACTTGCAGAGCATTTCTGCCCTTGGATCTTTTCCTCAAATGGGACATGGGTGGGGTTTTGTGTCATTAGCCAACAGAGGAGTTCATTGTGGGGCCAGGTGTGGGCCCCACACACAGGGCCATCCTGGACTCTGCATCTTACCTCCAAGGCACCACTGGGAGGCATCATAGCACAGTATGAACCAGCTTTAGCCCAGGATCCTCCACTGGAGTCTATGTGACCTTGATCAGGTGGTTTCCCAACCCTGCACCTCAGTGCTTGCTTGTTAAAAATGTGCGACAGTGTCAATGTGTGGAGCCAACTTTCAGGGCTGCACACGGCCTTTGATGCAAGAAGTTAATGCTAAAGAGACGACAGGTACCATCCCTGTCATTCCCCCTGTTAGCCTCCTCAACTGCCATCTGAGGCAGAAGCTGGCTTTATTAAGTAGTTTAATTAGGTTTCCAAAAATGTGCTAATTGGATTATTATGTTTCCTGCATTTATGCCTGTGCATTCATGCATGGGTTTCAGATCTATACTTGTATATATCCATGTAATTTTCTCTTAAAAAAACTGTGGGATTATATTTTGTAATTATGGAACCTGGTTGAAAGTATTTCCCCCCTAAACCCATCATTATAAGTGATCATATAGGCCACCCAGATGAAAAATAACTTGCAAATGGAAGTTAAGAGGAAACCAAGGAACCTACCTCAATGTTAAAACAGGGGCATCAGCAGAGCACCTTAAAACAAACAAACAAATAAAATCAAATCTTGATGTATACGCTTGTGTGTGTTGGTATGGTGAGTGTGGGTGCGTTTGTGCTGTGGTGTGCCTATGGAAGTCAGCCGACAACTTTGGACATTGATCTTTACCTTTCACTTTGTCTGAGGTAGAGTCTCTTGTTGGCAGGGTGTATGCCAGGCTGCCTGGGGAATCTCCCTTCTTAACCTCGTACCATAGTTTGTGTGTGTGTGTGTGTGTGTGTGTGTGTGTGTGTGTGTGTGTGTGTGTTTTACAGAAAATGCACTACAGGGCCTGGCTTTAATACGAGTCCTGGGAATTCATACTTGTAGGGCAAGTACTTTACCAACTGAACTATTATCTCCCTGGTCCCCGAGCTCGTGTTTTATAGCCTGAGGTGACACTGGCATTGCCTTGGATTGTTTGGAGTTGCATGGCACAGACTAAGCCGTTTTGGGGTGGGAATAAACATTTTTTTGATTAATGCTACAAGTTGTAGGCTTGTAATCAGGAGCAGCTTATCAGCAGCTTTTCAAACTCTGGACATTCCACACGAGTGCCCCGTGGAGGAAATAGAGCGCTCTGTGAATGCTTTCACAGTTGAATTCCGCACACATGAATTATGACAAGCGAGCTGGCTGCACTGTGGTTTGTTGTGTCTGCTCCGGTTCCTACTTTTAAAGTTGTAGTTGCATTTGGTCATTTGAAGCTTATTTTCACAGTCTGGCCAAGCCAGCAGGGTCCCGGGGCTCTGCAGGGGACACAAGCCGCCCGCCTATAAGTTGGAGTGTTCAGTAGATAAGCATTTCAAGACAGCATTGCATCATACAAAAGAGCTTACGGGCTTATTTAACATACACTATTTGACTTAATTTAGATATTTAATGGAAAGAAAAGCCTTTTATTATCACCGAAGGAAAGAACTGCCAAACATTGGGAGGCTTGGTGGAAATATTATAACGGATGCACAGACTGCAAATGTATTTCCCCAGCTTACATAATGGGGTGTTTAATAATGGTTGTTTCTTTGAATTTAGCACACATATATCAGACATTTGCACTTTGTAAATTATATGCCGTGGTTCAAGAAACTTCATTTATTAAAAATTGGTTTTAATGAAGAGTATACTGACTTAAAAAAAATGACCTTCACCTTTGATTTATGTTTATCTCGCCGGCCCAGATTCAGAGCTCTTGCCAGGAATACTCGCCTGCCCTGCCTTTGTATAAACATAAACATGAGCACTAGGCCTGACTGTCCACAGCATTCATTGGTGGGTGCTCTGTTTGGTAGGTGTCGGCTCCCCCTGCAGATTTGGGGCCAGTATGAGTGGTGTTGGCATCTACCATGCTGCTGGGCTACACATGGAGGTCCAGGGGAGGCCCTGATAGCTTGAACCTGTGTGTCCCTATCTATGCTGAGCACAGCATGGTGGCTGGGGAGGTGGGGTTAGCTGGATTTTCTGGGCCTCACTGGCCAGCAGCAGAACTGAATTGGAGACCTATAGGCGAGGCAAGAGATCCTGACTCAAAAGAATGTCGTACAGATGGACTTCCGGAGTTTGACATACAGTGTTTGACTTTAGATGTATTTGGGCGGGGGGAGGCTATTTTATTGTCACCAAGGGAAAGAGCCACCAAACATGGAGAGGTGGACTTGAAATGGTATTACAAATAGGCAGAGTGCAACTATTTCATTTGTGTGGCACCTTAGGAAAGTACTTGACCAGAGATCGACCTCTGACCTCCACAGGGATGCAGATGTGCATAAACACATAAACAGAAGATCAAATGTGATCATTAGGGTAGACTGTAATCCTGTGCGCCATACACAGACCATGCGATGGGAGAAAGATCCCTCATGTCTGTACTTCAAGGAGAGAAGCCTTGAAGGTCATACTTGATAATGCCTTGGTCTTAGAGTTGGAGCCTCGTAAGTGATGAAAAAAAAATGAATTTCTGTTGTTTCATCTCTTGGAGCAAGTGACACAGGGCATGTGTCACTTGAAAAATCTGATTCCAGAAGGTTAAATATGGAAAGGCTGGCAAGAGAGCACTTCACAGGAGAAACTCCAATGTAGGCTGACAATGTGCACATGGAGGGCAGAGCCCAGCATCGGGGTGGATATGGTGCTACGGAGCGTGTGCGCATGATCTGTCTCTTAGTGCTATGGTTCTGTGGGGTACAATCCTTCAGTCTTTCCATCAAATGATTGGAGAGACTTAGGTAAGCAGGGTCAGTGGCGCCCGAGATACAGTGTGCCATCCTGGTGTAGGAATTGGTATGTGAAGCCAAGTTTCCGTACATCTGCCCAGATTGTTTCTTTTTTCTTTTCTTTTCTTTTTTTCTTTCTTTTCTTTTTTTGGTTTTTTTTTTTTGTTTGTTTGTTTGGTTTTTTTTTGTTTGTTTATTTGTTTTTTGTTTTTTTGTTTTTTTTGAGACAGGGTTTCTCTGTGTAGCCTTGGCTGTCCTGGACTCACTTTGTAGACCAGGCTGGCCTTGAACTCACAGCGATCTGCCTCCTGAGTGCTGGGATTAAAGGCTTGTCACACCACACCCGGCTCCAAATTGTTTCTTTAGCTGCTGATGTTGCTTGCAGTGAAGGTGTATAGGCCCCTGGGTCTACTCGTGTGTGTGAGTAGATGTTGGGGCACATTCTCTTGGGACCTTATCTGAGTCTCATCTAGAGAGAAGGGTTTTAGCCTGGTGAGGGGGTGAAAACAAGGACTTTCTAAAGCCAGTGAGTGACTCTGATTGAAGACGCGTTTACTTGTATGTGGTCATCTTCACAGCGATCCTAGGCGCTTCCACACAACTTCTGAAGATGTTCCTACCTATAGCTAGTGTCTCGGGGGCCCTAGCCAGGGAGAGGTATGTTTTCCTCCTGCACCTGACCAGCAGCTCCATCCTTCAGAGGGAGCCAAAAGAGGGCTCCCGATACTGGGAATGCGTGCGTGCATGCATGCATGTGTGTGTGTGTGTGCATAAGACAGGGTCTCTCACTTGCTTAGAGCTTGCCAAGTAGTCTAGACTGGATGGCCAATGAACCCCAGGATCCGCTTGGCTCCACTTCTTCAGTGGTGACATTAAAGTGTGCGCCACCACACCCAGATCTTTATGTAGGCTTTGGGACTCAAATTCAGGTTCTTAGGCTTGCAAGGCAAACCCTTGAGCAACTGAGTCGTCTCTCTGGCCTCAGTTTAAAACAAGCAAAACCATCAGCGTCCTTCTTTTCTCTTTTTGCTAAAGTGATTTATAAAAATGTCTTTAAAAATTAATTATCTATAGCTTTCCCTCCAGAAAGGCTTACTGCTAGCTTGGCTTTTTCTTCTTTTTCTGGCGGCCTTTCTCATTCATCCATTCTTTTTTTTTTTTCCCACCTAGGAAAATATGCTTAGTGTAGCTGTAAATAGCACTAATACCTTCACAAGGGGCAACTGCTAAGAAGACAGCAATGGCTTTGCCATGAGACTTGGATTTATACTCTAGTTGTCGCTTCCTTAGTACCTGACCGTGGACAAATTATTTCTCAGTTTCCGTGTTCTGCCTTTCAAGTGGGGTGGATATACCTTACTTAACGGGTTCTGGGATAGCTTATGCAACGGCCTCACTTGTAGCTGCCACCACACAGCAGATACATAAGCCACTAATTTAAGAAGAGTAAATTTTGTCGTACACTTTAGTTCCTTAAGCAGCATATCATTCAACAAGTAGTTTGGAGTTTGGGGCATAGGGATGATTTGGTGGGGAGGTTACAGATCCTTTTCCATCCTTGTTTATTATTTTCTGTCGTTTCATTCTCATTATGAGTCGGAATTTATTTAATTGACAACGCTCCTCAGGTGTTACGTGCTGTAGATAATGTTGTGATGTACCCTTTTGCAGCCTTACACTGAATTTCCTAGTTTCCCCCTGCTGACCACTCTTTTCTTTGGATCCACTCTAAAGGCTGGTCAGGAGTGAATGGTTTTCTGTCCACTGAAGCAGCACTAAATTACCTTTTAGATAGCTACCTATGTCTGCTTGGGAAACCTAGCTACCATTTTACGTTGAAGACATAAAATAAAAACAGGCATATTATGGTCCCTGGGCCCTTAACCCAAGTCTTGTATCAGGGGGAAAAAAAACCAACAATAAAACAAACAAATTAACAAACAAACAAACAAAAACCCAGCAACTCTTAGATTTGAGTAAGAGAGAGAAATTGAGGGCTGTGGTGTTCACTTTATTGTGTGGCCCAGGCAGAAAGAGTAGATCATCCATGCAGGCAACAGGGGTCAGTCACTGGCACTGTCATCTTCTTCTTGATGATTTAAAAAAAAAAAAGATTTATTCATTTTTATATTATCTAAATGTGTGAGCGTGTGTGAGCGTGTGTGTATTTGCAAAACCATACAGACTTTCTATGTCTGCCCCAGCTCTGAATAATAACGTGGAGATTTATATTCATTTCTAACAGGTTTAGGCCTTAGCTTACTGTTGTTCCCTATCCTAGCCTCATTGTCTCATCCCCTAGACTCCATGCAGAAAGAAAAGGAAAGGAAGACAGGAGAGTGCCCATGGTGTGTTAGAAGGAAGAGAGAATCCAAGGAGCCTTCTTCATGCCCTGACAGGCCTCTCAGCCCCCTCTGCACCCCTACTCTCAGGAGAGTATCCCATGGTACCCCGAGTAGCATACAAGGATTGGTTCACTTGGCTCCATGTTTTCTTGCTTCGCAGGGTTTGCCTGGCTCCAGGCTGGAAGCTGTGGGAGGCAACTGGAGTTCTGAGTAGAATTATAGCCCAATATTCCCATTTGACTCTTGTCTTGGGAGCCTTCCAAGCATACTCACATTTCCCATCAAGCTGAGGAAGATTGGCCCTCCACAGTGTCCAGTGGTAGTGGAGGAGATCTGGGTTTCATATAGCTGTGGCTAAGTTACTTGTTCCCTTCTTCAGTGAGATATTTCCCATCTGTAAGATGATGATGTTGACTTTTGCTTTTCTAATATGCAGTAAAAAGCAGGGTGACAATCAACGAGGGTTCATGCACTGCAGTAAGGGTTTCCTGTGTCCTATGTCCTTGTATTAGAACTGGTCCTCTATAGAATAACCCATCACCTACCTACTGTTTTGAATACCCCAGTGAACGTTAGGCTATGCTTAGTTTTCTTTTGAGATCATATCTTTCACCCTTGTAAGTCTTTGACATGTCCCTAAATGTTACTTGTATGCCACTGCCCACCTCTTCTGGCCTCTAGGAATGCAGGATGATAGATCACATCCCTCTGGCTTTAGACGCATGCTCTTTCTTTCTCAATAGCATACAACAATGGTCTAGTCCTTTTCTTCTTATCTACTTACTGTTGTCTTATTTGTAGAATTTTCTGGAAGTTCTTCTCCAGTCACTTCATTACTCATGTACTTTCTCGGTTTTAAAAACCAAGGAAAATGATTTTGAGACAGAGGGTCAGAGAGTGTCTAGTTGGGAACTCTCTCCCAGTTGAGTCACCTGTCTGTGAGGAGACTAAAGGCTGAAGCATGCCTAATGACTCAGCCCTGGCCAATGTCGCTCCAGTTTGAAATTTCATTTCTGCTTCTTTTAAGTCATGGGAGCTCAGATTCTACTGAGGGCAGTTCCAAACCACTCCCAGGATCATGTGCTTGGCTGATGTAGCCTAGAATTTTCAGACGTGTTGCCTCCCTTTTGAGACGTGATATATGACATGGTATTGTTTGAAAACGGTGGGGTCTAGTGCCGTCTTTACATTGAAGGGAAATCGAGGCTTTGAGAAGCTATCTGACCTGTGGGTGGTCTCAAGAGAATTGCCAGTAAAGCTGAGACAAAGGAGATCTTCCTGCTAATTTGTCATGGTACATATACTCACCCCCAGGACACTATTTTGCTTTGCTTTGCTTTGCTTTCCCTCCCTCCTTCCCTCCCTCCCTCCCTCCCTCCCTCCCTCTCTCTCTCTTTCTTTCTTTCTTTCTTTCTTTTTTTTTCCTTCTTTCTTTCCTTCCTCCCCAGATATTCGAGATAGGGTTTCTCTGTTATGCAGAGTCCTGGCTGTCCTGGACTCACTTTGTAAACCAGGCTGGCCTTGAACTCACAGCAATCTGCCTGCTTCTGCCTCCAGAGTGCTGGGATTAAAGGTGTTTACCACCACGCCCAGCCTCTGAGGACACTATTTTTCTTTTTTTTCTTTTTTTCTTTTTTCTTTTTCAATGACAGATTTCTTCCTTGTTAAGAATTGAGTGCTGGGAATGGTGGCCACCATCATCCACTCTTGGCTCTTCCTGAACGCCCCCCCCCCCCCAATCCGGCATATCCTTACAGCATGCCAGGAGTCTGGGAAACGCATCTGCTTTGTGTGCTTGCATTCTTTGTTTTTTGAGACAGGGTTTCTCTGTGTATCCCTTGTTGTCCTGGAACTTTCTTTGTAGACCAGGCTGGCCTCGAACTCACAGCGATCTGTCTGCCTCTGCCTCCCGAGTGCTGGGATTGTGTTTGCGTTCTTGTGTCTGTGAGCCCTGTACATTATTCTCTGCGATAGCGTCTCTGCCTTTTGCTGTCATTTTCTTTCTCTAGGGACATATGTGCTGGGATAAAGCTTGATAACTGAGGAAAATATAGAGGCATAACAGCTTAGTGGGCTTTAATTTTATTTAACTTGTATGTATGTGTGCAGTGTACTTGAAGGTATATACATGCATGTGTATGAGGTCGGAAGTCAACATTAGGTGTTTAGACAGGGTCTCTTGCTGACCTTAGAGGTTGGCCAGCGAGCCCTAGGGATCCTTCTCTCTCCACTCCCTCTGTACTGAGCATGTGCTGCCACCCCCAGTGGTTGTTTAATTATTATTATTATTACTATTATTATGTTTTATTAGTTTTTTTACTTTATACATGAGTGTTTTGCCTCTACCATGTGTATGCTGGTGTTTGCCAGGGCCAGAAGAGGGTATTGGATCTGTGTGTATGCTGGGAATCCAAAGTAGCCAGTACTTTTAACTACTGAGCCATCTCTCTAGCTACCTGTCCTTAGGGTTGTGTCCCCCCACGCCCACCCCTCCACTCTACAACTGCCCCCCCCTCCCCAGTGGGTTCTAAGGCTTGAACTTGAGTCCTCATGCTTGTGTGGCAAGTAGTTTATCAACTGAAACATTTTCTAAGCTTTGTTGTTTGCCTTAAAGTGGACTTAAGCTGATGAAGTACTTTAGGGGTTCCGAGTATTTGTTTGAACAAAGAATTTTCCATATATTTTTGTTCTTTCAAGTAATGTGTCATTAACTCCAATGCCCTGTGGTAAGATATCTTTTGTTTCTGATTGGAATATTAGTACACAAAGCACTCTCTAGAAGTTGTGTGGTGGTGGTGGTGGTGGTGCTGCTACTGCTGCTGCTGCACGTCTTTAATCCTAGCACTTGGGAGGCAGAGGCAGGTGGATCTCTGTGAGTTCACTGTACAGAGGTAGTTCCAGGACAACCAGGGATACATAAAGGAACTCTGTCTCAAAAATATCCTGAGAGAGGGGGAGGGGAGGGGGGGCAGGAAATGTGTGTGTGTGAGTGTGAGTGAGTCAGTCTCTAGAAGAGAGATTTGGCCTAAGCGCAATGGGAATTGACAGGGGACCCCACAGAATCTTCTTCTTGTGACCCTCTGTAACCAGTGCTTTTAAATACTATTTGGAGGACTGTTGATTTTTCTCAAAGATATCTAATATTTTTATGCCTTCTCTTGATTCATATTTCTCCCTTTCCAATGATGGAAGGAATTGCATTATTTTGTTCAAAGCCAACTCAAAGTGATAAACAAATTACATTATTTTGTCTCTGTGCGTTCGCGAGCTACTATCCCTTTTCTAATGTTAAAGCAGAGGGAAATCATCCCTGAAAGCAGGTCTCAAAAGAATGGCCACTAATCCCTTGCCCTGGCTGGTTTCTCCATTTTTTTTGCGATGTTGTTTTTCCTCTTCCCAGCTGTCAGGTATGTGTGTTACGTAACTTCTTCACAGACAATGCAGTGAACAAGGCATGAACATGGCTGCCTCTGGTTTCTCCTGACGACTCCCCCTCCCATGTTCCTACTGGGGCACCTGAAACAGGCCTGCTCTTCTTCGCTTTCTGCTGGTCTCAGCGTTTCAACTTGTGTTTCTGCAGTAACAACTTATTTACCAACCCAACTATCATGCTTCTTGCGCAGTAGAGAGACGTGCTAACCCGCAGCCTCGCTCGGGCCTTTGAATAAAGATACCGGTTTTCTGCCCCCATGTGAAGACGAAAGA
This sequence comes from Acomys minous, assembly GCF_964271855.1. Taxonomy (NCBI): domain Eukaryota; kingdom Metazoa; phylum Chordata; class Mammalia; order Rodentia; family Muridae; genus Acomys; species Acomys minous. The sequence continues at coordinate 44,764,231 of NC_140500.1, forward strand.
GTGTAATTTGTTTACCACCTTGAGTTGTTTACCACAGACTGGAAAATATGTTTTGAATTTTAAAGTGTGAAAAACAAGTGTGCTAGTTATCAAAAAAAGCTCTCCTTTCAAATAAACAAGGTTTAGAGAACTAGATACAAAACAAAATACTTTATCATGGTAAGTCTGGCCAATCAAATATGTTTATCACAGAAACCTTAGAAAGGACCCAGATGGCAGCCAGCTCTCTGCTCACTTGCCTGTCATTTCAAGCTCCCTAGGGCCTTAGGGACAGGGACACCACCTTCCCTGTCAGCAGGCAGCCAACCTTAGACAACCCTGCTGGCTTAGCTAAAGCCAGCTGGCCATGGGAATGGCAGGAGAGGTTCATACTTTGTGTTGTTGAGTTGGACCATGAGTGGAGCGTACTTGTGAAATTGAGCCTGAGATCCTTGTGTGTATGTGTGTGTGTGTTTTGTTTGTTTTTTTGTTTTTTTGTTTTTTTTCAGTAGCCACTCTCTAGTTTGGCTGCCCAGTAGGCTTGTGTGTGTGTGTGTGTGTGTGTGTGTGTGTGTGTGTGTGTGTGTGCGCTCGCGCGCGCGCGCGCGTGTTTGGGGGTGGGGAGGGGGGACTCTTCCTGGCTCCTGCAGGAGCCCCAGATGAGTATCATGTGTGAGGCCCTCTGTGCCCTGCACTATTATATAAGTATCGTGTAAACTACGAATAATAATCACCTGTCTCACATTGATCTCATGAGGGAACTGTAAAGCCCAGATGGGAAGTTGGAGGAAGGACAAGAGCTTCCTTGCTGATGTACACATAGGCTTTTAGCATCCCGAGTGCCAGAGAAAGTGGTCACCAGCGCTCCTTGAGATTTCAGTGGTACTTTTCAGCTTTAGGTTGCTGGTTAGGAAGGAGCTCAGTGGGAAGCTGCTAGTCTGGGGAAGGCTTCAGTCTTCTAGGGGTAGAGCGAGCCCGTGGAACAGTCAGCCTCGCACTTTGACCACATGGCCTCGGGTGTGGAGAGAGTGGATGATATTTTCATGAATGCATTGAACAGATCTTTCACTGTGGTGACAGACACCCAGGAAGTATGATAAAGCAGAGAAGATTCACTTTAGTCCATAGGTTCAGCCCATGGCCGGCTGGCTCCATGATATGGGCCTCAAATGAGGGTAAATAGTGTAACTGCAGTGAATGGCCAAACAAACCTGTCACCACCCTAACTGAGGCAGAGGCAGGGACCCTCCCTTCTGTGTCCTGCCCCCAGGACAGGCCTCCCTTAACTTGGGACCTACTTTTTTACTAACTCCCAGTTGTACCACCTTAATGTAGATTCAGCAAAGGATTAATCTGTTGGTGAAATCGGGACTCTCAGAACCCATTCACTTCTCCCAGACCCATCAACACACGTTAAGGGAACCAATCCTCTATACATGGTGCCCGTGGGGGAGGGGAGCATGTCTTTAAATCTCATAGCCACTAAAGAAGCCTATAGTGTTGAAGTAAACATTATTCCAGCTTTCAGATTCAAAGGAGCTTCCAGGTTACAGCGGCTCAGTGGCCTAGCCAGGACGCAGCTCAGTCAGTTCTGCAGCGGACGACACTCCTGGGTGGTGTACTACATACTGCTTTGAAAATGTACTGGAGCTTCCACGATAAGCAGGGCTGTAGTTGCTCAAGGGCACACAGGCCTTGAGCGCCTTATTCCCTGTCTGACCTGTTTGAGCCTGGCCTTGCTGTCAGAAGGACCGTCTTCTGGTGGTCGCACCGAAAGACAGAAGATAGAAGAAACCATGAATGTAGTAAGAAGATCCCGGGGAGATGTATCAGTAGGGTGCCTTCACTTTGGAAGGTAAATGCTGTATGGCTCATCTGGAAGAAGTGGTCCTCTTGCCTGGGCTCATGGGATCCAGGCAGCACACTGCAGGAGAATGGTGGCATCTTCCTGTGGTACCAGCAAGGAGGCTGTGAGAAAAGCATTGAATCGACTCCAGCTCTTTCTGCTTTATTTGCCTGATGGGGGAGCACATGGCTTTGGAAGAGGAGGAGGAGGGAGAGATGTCTAAGGAAAAAGGCAAGACTCTGCTTCCACTGGGATGGTGGTCTGGGGTGGGTTGGGGGTGTGAGTGTTGAGAGGGTGGGGCGTTGCTCTTCCTCTTTCCTGAAGGAGGGGCTTGGTCTGAGTTGGACCTGGAGCTCCTAAGCAGGGTTCAGCTCAGGTAGGGACAGCAGCGGCAGCAGCAGAAGCTGCCACTGGCCTTCACAGTAGAGAGGGAATGTTCTGCATAGCCTGCGTGCGCAAGGAAAACAGAGACGTAAACAAACCAGAAAGGTCCTGGTTAAGCCTCGGTGATCTAGAAACGTAATTACAGAGACATCACATTCTTCCTGCGGTCTAATTAATCTAGTGGGTTCACTTAAAGCCTTGTTTTTGAGCATACACACCAGTGCGTCCTCTGATGACTTAAAAGAATTCTTCGTAGAGTTTAGAGGAATACTGATTAGTTCTTGGGAACTTAATTGCCACAAGTGTTGGTGCTGTGACCCATCTGGGTAAATATGACAACAGTGTGCACCAGGGCACTCGGACCTTGGGGACCTCTGCCTACTGCTTACTCAGAGCACACCTGAGTTACTGTTGCTGCCCTAAAAAGAGCAGTATTGTTTGTTCTTCTTCCCGAGCCTTCTTAGTTGAGGCAGATTGGCATTTTATTTATGAGCTGACAGCATGCCATTTGTTGCATTTTTTCTTCCCCTTCAGCCGAGGTGCTTTTTGAACTGGGTTCACTGTTGTCAGAAAGTTATTCACAGGAGTGGTGATGGAGCCTGCTCCGCCCACCTCTGTTCCCTTTCTATTTTGGTGCCGTTTGCAACAAAGGAAGCGAAGTTAGTAAATTAGTGCAGGCTTGAAGCTCTCACAAGCTTGCTTCTCAGGTTGTGTAACGGTTTAGACACAGTGGGCTCACTCTTTTGTAGCACCTGGGGACAGAAGGAAACAATCTTTAACTTAGGAGATGTCCTTGGACAAAGGGTCTTCTCATTAATCCGATTTACATGGTTGGATTCATCATTGCACGTTTGGCCTGTTTGTGTATACGTGTTTCTATTACACGTGGGCAAAATGGTAGATTTTGCATTCATAAGCCAAGGGATATTTGATGGGCAGCATACTGAATGAGACTTTTGAGTCAAGGGTTCCTGAAGAAAATGGATGGCTTATATTTCTCATAAAGCTGAAGGGACAAGGGCAGGTGGGTCCCAGCCTGTACAGGGGAGACAGTAATTGCTATGGACTGCTAGGCAGGAATTGTGCACAGTCAGGGAGGAACTTAGTCAATCTGCAGTGCCCAGTGGGGGCAGAGCTGGGGGGAATGACTGTCCTGTCTGATTTTTACTACGGAGGTGACACCTGTCATTGGTTAAACCCAACTAGAATCCAGTGGGAACACCCTGCACCCAGGCCAGGTTGGCAAGTGCTGGGCAGAGAACCTGGAAACCGCCAGTGGAGAACCATCCCTGCATTTCCTTTGGCAAACATCTTTGCCCTCTACTCTGCCAGGCTCCTTGCTGAGCCAGTCAGAAGAAGAGGTCCAAATGGAAAACGCACCTCCTGCTCTTTAGCAGAACTAAGTGAGAGAGGTACCTGGCTTCGTAGGAGAGAGTCTCATCAGCAATACCAGTCTCACTTGAGAACTGTGTGGAACCTCCCAGTCCTCCCAAGTGAACAACTAGGGCCTTCGCTTTAGAAAGCCTCACATAGACCCTCTTGCTTGATGGAAATGGAAAACCATCCCTGGAACCCCTGGAGGCTTATGGACAGAGCCTCACTGGAATGTAAGCTTGGAAATGCCTCATGCATGAATTCACTGCTTGCAGGTCTGCTGGCCCTCGGTCCTTCCTTTTAGGATAGACTGTCTTCAGTGGAAATGGAATCCTGATTACATGCAGACCTTGGGGGAGGAGGGGTAGTCACTCAGGGCAGTCTGTGCCTTTAATTTCCCACTTCTCCTCCCAGCCTGAGCCATGCAGGGCGGTTCCCGGGGCAACCCAGGCTTTGGGAGGTTGTTTTTGAAAAATAGATGCAAACCCTGCCTGTGCTGTTGTTGTTTTCCCAGTGCCTGGCAGTGTTTGGTAAACAACTTGATTGCTGGGTCCTGGCCTCCCGGGAACCACAGCTGCTCTTCCCAGCTCCCTGCAGACTTTTGTACCAAGCCGTGATTGCTTCAGGGGAAAATAAACAGGGGAGAACAAAACAAGAAAACATCACTGTTGTTTTGTTGCTGCCTCTACCTGTTTTTCCCAGAGCTGTTTTGCAACCAAGGGCCTTGGGCTTTGGTTCTTTTGCTTTAAAAAACAAACCGAACCAGAAAAACAAAACAAGGCAGGCTCCCATGGGCCTCCCTTCTGTGTGGCTAGACAGTGGCATTTATTTGGAAGTAGCCACAGGACTTGCAAAGCCTTGGAAAGGATTTGCTGACCACTGCCAGGATGTATGCATTTTTAAATATGTAAATGGAAAAGGGAGAAAGCCTCATTCTTTCTAATGACCCCCAGGGTGGTAATCTGGCTTTTCAAATCTCTAGGAAAACAGATTGAATATGGCACAATTAATGTTTGAGCACTTCTAGGCTTTTCCTAAAATATTTTAATGGGCTTTTAATTTATTGCAGCCCTTGATTAGCAGGTTGGAGCCCTGTTACAGCTGACCTCCTGGGCTCGGGCCTCTTTGGGGCTCTAAGGGAAGAGAACAATGTCTCTGTGGTGATTGCCTGGGACTGAGCCCCTACTGCCTTGGCCTGGACTGCTCAGAGAGATGTGCACTTACTTGGGGTGTCTGGGAGCAGCGCAGATCTCAGCAATGTGATGGAGAAGGCCTGCCTCTCAAGCCAGTGCCTCAGTCTGAGTGTGCTACCCCTGGCCTCCAGGATTGGCCTAACCACCACGTGAAGAAAGAACAAATGAGCTTGAGTGGGAAGTCTAGGACTGTGGTGTGTATGTGTGTGTGTGGTGTGTACATACATATACATGTATGTTGAAAAATTTTGAGGCCTGCCCTTTGCACTGTTAATGCATTTGCTTGTTTCCTCTCAAGTGCCCTCCCTCCATTATTTTGGCTCATCCACCCATAAATACTGAAATCAAAGAACCATCCTTCGAAATAATTTTTTTTAGCTTGCCATTAATCTCTCAGACTGTTTTTATGAAGATGTGATGAACTCCTTTTTGTCTGAAAGGCTCTTCTTTTCTCCTTCTGTTTTGAAAGATAGTTTTTCTGGGTATACAATTCTAGGTAGACAGCTTTTGCCTCTGGGCAGTGTTCTGGATAATTTATTTGTGTATCTGTCTTTCTTCAGTGGCTATAGTTTTCATTTCTGGGCCTCAGAGCAGCTTAGCATTTTAGTTAGTTACAGAGCAGAGTGGAGACTGTTTCGATGTCTGCTGGAGTAGCAACAAATCATTCCCAAACCAAGCAGAATTGTCCCACAAACCACAGTGGAACTCTGTCCTTTATTTTTGGGTGTTCCTGGTTACTTTTCTGCATTTTAAGTGAAGCAAGTCAAAGTTGCTGAGTAGAGTCCCAGGCTGTGGCTTGACCCACAGGTGGCTTGACTGGATAGCTGCCCTAGTCACTTAGGAAAACAAAACCCCCTAGCCCCTCTCCACACTCTGTGCTCTGCTGACCCCAACTTACTGCCTAGCCCCAGGCCCTTTAGTGTAGGGATTTGGACTTTTAGCCCAGCTTCTAATTCCTTCTAAAAGTCACTGAAAACAGTTACTCCAGAAAGGAATTAACTGACCAGAAACTTTCTGTGGTTAACCCCGCCCCTCCTGTGTTCACTGGCACTCCTCCTCCTCCTCTGGGCTTCTGAATTGTTCTAGAATCAAAGACAAAAGAGTAACTTTAACCTTCCTTTGCTCTTCTCCTCCTCCTCCTGTCCCCCTCCTTTTTTCCCCCATCTTCTTTCAAAATATAAACTATTAAAGATATTAGGTGCTATCTTTTATCAATTCTGGAATTCTGCTGGGAGGAAATCTGACTTAGTGTGCTTGTCCATGGCAGCAGATGTTCTGGAAACCCCACTGTGTGTGCTGTGTGCCTGGTGATTGTGGGTGCCCCGGGTCTTCCTATACTAAAATGGAAGTTTCCCTGAAGAAAGGTGAAGTTTCTTCCATGAGGTCTCTCAGCCAAGACTCAGCTGAGCCAGCCTCCTTCAGAAGCCGGTGTCGGAAGGCGGCCTAATTGGTCTAATTTAGGATCTGAAACTTTGCATTTGTATAGTAGCTTGGGGAATTATGAATTTACAGAGCCCTGTCACTGGCACTCTCTGTGCCTCAGTGTCTGTATTAGACACTTTATAATACAAGTCCTATTCTAGTCTGTTTTATGTGAATGGGTGTTCTGCCTGCGTGCCTAGCTATCTGTACCACCTGATGTTTTGGTGCCTACAAAGGCTGGAAGAGGTGTCAGATAACCTAGAACTGTGGTTACAGATAATTGTGAGCTACCATATGGGTGCTGGGAATCAAACCTTGGCTCTCTAAAGGGCAGCCAGTGCTCTTAACCACTGAGCTCTCTCTGTCCCTAAAACACACATTTTATGAAATAGAACAATGACTGTAACCTCCCCCCCCCCCAAAAAAAAACCCAAACCAGTTTCTTATATCTAGATGTCCATCACCAGCAGTTCTATTTCAGGGGGTGATCACTTACTAATTTTAATGACTAAACATTTGTGTGGAGGGCTTTTCATGTGGCAGTGCTTCCCTGGGAGTTTTGAAGTGCCGCCTCCATGTCATGGAGCTGATAGCCTAGTGAAAACCATAGGTGTATAAATGAGGCAAGGGTTTGGAATGGTGCCAACAGTTCTTGCGGAAGCAAGTGTGACAGTGTGGTTGAGAACATGTAAGAAGTCATCTTAAACAGGTGGGCAGGACAGGCTCTTGCAGTAACTCGTGCCCCTAATGATCAGAGAAAGACCCCGCCACACCCGGGTAAAGAGCAGAGCAGTAGGGTCTCAGGCTTACTTTGAGCAGGAGGAAGCCTACAGCGTCCGCATTGGTTGTAGTGAGGAGCTGGCTTGGTAGCTTGAGGTCACACCATGTAGGGCTTTTGGATTGTGTTTGGATTTTACTCAGGGGATGAGGGACCACCCTAGCATATGACTTTTTGCTCTGTGGGATAGAGTCCACTGCTTTGGGGGAACCTCTCTAAGTCAGTCTGGGAGATAATTTGAGGGGCTCAAGGGTATTTGTAGCATCTGGAGCACAGGACCTGTCATTTGGGTTAGTGTGGTCTACTATTGTAGCTGCTGTATCTTTTGGTAGTTTGGTAGAAATGCAGCGCCAGGTCCACCTCAGACGTCTTACATCAGTCTTGGGAATCACAGCCCCACAGTCTGCATTTTGAACAGCTTTCAGTGATACTAAAAAAGTTCAGGAATATTCTATCAGAAACATACTGGGACGGAGTTTCTGTGGAGTTGGTGCTGTGGTCTGGTGAGGAAGGGAAGCCTTGTGTGGATGCCCAGGGGATGCCCCCGCCTGCCAGTTCAACAGTGCTAGGTCCTCGTGCCACAGTGAAAGTCTTTCTAAACACTTGCAACACTCTGCCCACAGCTCGTCTTTGGTGATGGTGACGTTTGGATGTAAGAGTGATTCATGTCCTAAATCTCTTAATCATGATGTTTAAAGGAGAAGCTATTAGTTCAGGTTCCTTAAAAATGCTCATGCTTTATGATGGAGAGGCAAAACAAACAAACAAACAAACAAACAAAAACAAAAAACAAACAAACAAAACAACAACAACAACAAAAACACTAGAAGGAGGCAGGTAAGCTCTAGCTGATGCCTGTATTTTCAGGTGATGCCATGGAACCTCAGGATCTTAAAAGGCTCTCTAGGGCCACATAGTTAAGCAGTGACAATTCTGAAGCCGGGCTTGAGGCTCCTCAGTTCAGTGCAGCGTGTCTTCTGTCTACATGAGTGTGGTCCTTGCAGAACTCAAGACCATCTGAAGATGAAAATAGGATTATTTTGCATAAAAGATCATAACTTTAAAACATCTTTCTAGTTTTCTTCTTCATAATTATTATCCCAAATGATTTTAAATCACAGTTTTTAAGATTTTTGCATGATTTTTTTTTCATCCTCTGGCAAAGAGCATTATCAAATAAGCAAAGGTGCTTCTAAATGTATTGGGTTTAAGTATACGTAGTTTTCTATTACCGGAACCTTTTTTTTTTTTTTTTGGGAAGGATGTGGAACATTTGAAATGCTGAACTATTTAAGAAGATGATAGAAAAGTCTTAACGCCAGTAATGCCCTGAGCCTTTGAAAAAGAGCTTCAGTCCCTGCTGTGAGCTCTTGGTGTAGTGGCAGTGTTGGAAAGGTGTTTTCCCCACCTCTAGTGCCTGTGTTGTTGTTTGCGAGTTTAAGGAAGTAGTGGTTTTAGAAGTTACCTCCTAGTTATGTGTTAAAAACTCTTCTTGTGTTGCAGTGTCCCAGGAACTTGTGCTGACTGTCCCAGTCTCTCGGGAACCCTTTCGGCAATGCTGAGGGCTGCGCTCCCTTCCCTGACTCGCTGTCGGCCATGAGTGGATGGGTGTGATGCCTGCCAGCCCAGAGGGTGAGTGAAAGTCGGTGTCAGTGAGGGTGGCAGCCCACCAGGGTCAAGATGCCCGTTGTGGCGTTGGTCTCATTGTTAAACCTTTCAAGACAATTATCAGAGAACTCTGCGGAAGGACGAGGGGAACTTTTCTCACTCACCCTTTTGGTTTTTAGTAAGAAGCATGGGCAATCGAGATTTTGGAACGACTGCACCATTGTCTGAGTAATTGCCTTTTGAGCCCTGTCCTAACTTAGCAGTAACAGAAGCCTGCAATGCAGCTCTCACTACTGCAGCTTGAGTCCCAGTCCTGCTCGTGGAGAGTGGCCTAGGCCCCAGGCCTCACAAAATGGGCTCCTGAGAAAGCCAAAGAGTTGCAAAGTTTGGTTTCACAGCAGTTTTCTTAAAAATTTCAGGGGACATTGCCCTGTCACCTCCCTCATCAGGTCATTTGTGAGGTGGGGAGGGCATGTTAGGAGGAACGTGGTATTTTCCTGTTATGTATACTTTCCATATTTGATGCCATCTACCATGTTCCTCAGAAACCAATGGCTTCCCCTTTGGTAATGAATGATTGTGACTTGACACTGTCCCTGGTAACTTATTGAACCAGAGGTTTGGGTGGTGGGGTGGGCAAGATTTATGACATTCTGCGGTAGCTTTGTCCTAGAGTAGGACCAATTTATGGGGACAACTTACTGTCAGGTATTTATTGAGTGACGTGAGGTGCTATGAGCCATTGGCATAAATTCATCTCATTAGTGGAATTGTATTCAAAACACATGTAATGGGGAGAAGTGTAATAGGGGAAAGCACACACATTCCAAGTTAACTAATAACTCACTGACAGCTGTGGAGTCTCTGTCCTTTGATTCCCTGTATTCTGTACAGAGCGTGATGATGGATTAGCTGGTGTCTGTGCTAACAGGGCTCTTGGCGTTGTCCGCTTAAACCCTCTTCATTTCTAGACGGCCCAGTGAAGCCCACTCATTCTGCGTGGGATGTCAAAGTCCCTGGGCTCAGTTAGGAGAGGACATAGGAATTAGTCCTCAGCTCATCACCACTCTTTCCAATGTGTGTCTTCTGATTAGGAGTGTCCCTTGAAAACACTGCTGTCCATCCAGGTGTTTGGCCAGACTGTTGAAGATTTTGCAGTCTGGGGAGCTAGTTGATAAACATCTCTGATTTCACACAACATGAGGAAAACAACTAGCCCCATTGTTACAAACCCTCCTGCCCTTCAAAAGCCTGTTGGCTTTCATGTTTCAGACTAGTCATACTTTTTATTTCATTCTATTATAGCTAGAGAGGGAGGAAATACTATCTTGTTATTGTCTGCACATCTTTCATTGTCAAGAAGTAGGCCAATAAACAGCAGTAAACGAATGACAAGGACGTTCACTGTGTGTGTGTGTAAACATACATACATATATGCATACAAACACATATGCATACATTCATATACATATATATGTAATAGCCAATGGAGTCATGGAGTGTTAGAGATGAGTGAGATCTTAGCTTACTTTGCAGGGTCCTGAGCCAGGCCTGGTCTTGCCCTCACTTACAGAGGAGGGGCCTGTGGTGAGCAGATGGCACACATTAGGCACATGTACAAGTGGAGTTGAGAAAAAAAACCTTGAGTCTGTCTGGAGTATAAATCAGAATTCAAAGAAATGGCCGAAGTTTTGAAGTCCTTGAAATGTCACTGAGCCCGGCCTCTCTTACCTGTCACCCCCTGACTTCAGTACTGAGAGTCTGACTCAGTCTCGCTGTCACGAAATTGTTGTATGAAATTGAACAAAACCACATGAATAGGTTTACTGAATAGTCTGCCTATATTTTGCTTGTCAATTTCAGTTGTTAAGACTATCGGAAAAATCAGTCTGAAGAACTGTAATGAAAATTGCTCTTTTGAAAAGAAGAATCTACAGTGAGGCCGTGTTGGATAGCAGGGTTAGCTTTTATAACTAAGGATATGCTTTGTGTTTCTCAGACTGCGTAAACTTCCCCGTGGCTGTGTGCTCAGTAGGAAGTAGCAGTCCTGTGAGCTGGAACAGTCATTCTGGTATTTCTGTCCTCCCCGAGTTTGCTTTGCGGCACATCAAAGGACCAATTCCCTATGATTCAGTGACTTGTCCTGCCCAGGTGCTGCACACCTGATTGCTCACTAAGTAAGCCCTTCAGTGTCAACCCATTCACAGTCCTGCGCCGCTCACACCTTACGGTTTGTTGAGTAACTAGAAGAAAGCTGACCATCTGGAATCTTTAGTCTGAAAGTCACCTCTGGTTCTGAGTGAAGCATTTCCTGGAACGTGTCCTCGTGGTGAAGCAGGTCAGATCCACGGCAGTGGCAGGCCTTGGGTGCAGGGGCATGAAACCCTGAGGCAAAAGGTTTGCACGAATACATCATTATAGCAAGTATTTGAGAGGCAGAGGATGGGCAGTGTATTGGATCTGTGTTATCAGTTGACAGTGTCTGTGTAACAAAAGGGATGAGAAAGGAGAGTTTGTCTGTGAGCCGTGGCTCTTTCCGGCCACCATTTACCTGCAGACCCCTGGGTTGCCTTCTGTTTGCCTCGTGTGAGCGTGAAGCATTAGTTAATGTCGTTCCCTGTCTGAGGCATGGAGTGAAGAGTGGCTAAGTCTGCTGCATATTTAATAGGCAGCTAGCCATGGTTATTAATAAATGTGATAATAACAGTCTGGATTTGCATAGTGTTCCTGAGAAGATTGACAAGGGATGACAGAGGTTCTGGCTTGTTTGTCAGGCTGTGTGTGCTCTGGCCTTGTATTGTCCCTACCACTAAACTCTGCACAGATCTGGTGACACACACTAAGCACCAAGTGAGAGCATGATTTGCTCACATTGTACATATTATTTTCCCTTTGTTTTTGTCTTCCCTCCCTCCCTCCCTCCCTCCCTCTCTCTCTCTCTCTCTCTCTCTCTCTCTCTCTCTCTCTGTGTGTGTGTGTGTGTGTGTGTGTGTATAAGACAGAGATCAACCTCATATAGTACCTACCTTGTTTATGGGACTGGGTCTCTTGCTTGCCTAGAACTTGCACAAAAGGATAGTCTGGATGAGTCTGTTTCTACCTTCCCCAAGCTGAGATTACAAATGCAGTTTTCATACATGATTGTTGGGGAACCGAACTCTGGTCCTCATGCTTGTATGGCGACTGCTTTGCTGACTTTGCCGTCTTCCTAGTTTCAGTTTCGCTTTGATCTTTCTCATGATCGCCTTCTTAACTTTGGGCTTGCAGAGAATTTGAAACTCACAAGATACAAACCCATCTTACTTCAAATCAGGCAAGAGGCTACGTACTCTGTGGAGCCTGGCAATCCTTAGCTTTTTAAGCGAGACTTGAGGCGCCCTCCCTTCTCACTCTCTTCCTCCTTCCCTTCCTCCTTCCTTCCCTTCCTCCCTCTCTCTTTCTTTAGTTCTTTTTCCTTCCTTTTTCCAATGATTTAGGGAGGGGGTTGTGTGGCTGTTCAGATTTCAGGAGAGGATGCACACAGCTTGCTAGAGGTCTGACACAGTAGAGGCCGGCACATCCCTTTCTGGGCCACCTTGGTTTGCCACCTGTCATTAGGCCAAGCCACTTGCTTGTGCTTAAACTTCTAGTCTGTGAAATTTTGACTTTGAAAAGTAATTTTAACAATTTAATAAACTATATAATATGTTTTATAAGCCGGAGCGAATGATCTGAAGTATTTTGGTCTCTTTCATAACACAATGAAGCTAATATTGGTAAAAATACAGATCTTCTCTCATACCATAAAGAGAAGCGAGATTTAATAAGCATTTATAAGCACTGGCAGCTGCCTATCAGATTGTATAACTTGGGCTCCAGCATGCGGAGACAGTGTCAACTTAAATTTTATCTCTCCAGTATTTTCAACACGTTTATTTTGCCTCTCTCTCCAGTCCCTAACCTAATACAAGTAATGTAATTGGTCGAATATTTTCCACATAGCTAATTGGCTAAAGGCCAATGATAGAAGCCATTGTCTGCCTTAATAGATCAGAAATTAACATTGCATTTTCATGGAGGTAATGGAACATATTAGCGATGCATTCATTCAGCACAGACAGTGTCCATCCTTTCCTGCCCACAAGCAGAGGCAGGATAGCTGTGAACGACCCTCTAGCTGCACAGCAGTGGCCAGCTAAGCCATGTCAAATGTGCTGTTACATCCTTCAGACAGAACTATGAAACACATGAATGAATTATTCCGTTTGTCAATTAAAATAGAAAACCCACCAACTACTATTGTAAGATTAAATTCCAATTAGAAGATTGCATTTAATTCAGAAGCTGTAACGTTATTTTAATGAATTCTGTTGGAGGCGACAGTTTATGTGGAATAAATTTATATGGTATAGGTAGATATAAATTCATTGGATGATGTTAAACATGTTACTTCATATATATTAGCTGTGAAATTTATTTCTCTCTAGTTATGTCCCCAAGGAGGTGGCGTCAGAGGGAAAAACATAGCTTCAAAGAAAGAACCCTTTCTGATACTTTCTCTGAAACAGCCGTTTCTCACTCTCATTTAAAAAAAAAATCTGTTAAAATCTCTGCATTAGCTAAATTTATGATTCTTGCTGTACGCTATTTATAAAATTGAATATAGGTTTTTATGATATAGGAAATTAGGCTAGGAATGAGAATGTGACCCAGCTTTGTAATAAAGGTGATCTGCATTTATATTGCAGGTATTTCCCACTCCTCTCTAAAGCCCCTTGTGGGATTATATAAGCATTTTTCTGGACATGCTAATTTGCTTTAGAATAAACTTTTAATCTATTGGGTAACTTTTGTTCGCTTGACACCTGCATGCACCTCTTGCCTAAATCAAGGATCGCGGAAGTTCTTAACACAGGATTTTATCACTTCCGGCTCCATTCTTGTGCTTGTGGCAGACATTGGCGATCAATCACAGTCTCTGAGAATTTTCCACTCAGTCTCGTAGGTTATCAATTCACCATTTGTGAATCGGTGGCTCCATCATGTATAAAGCCAGTGGCTTTAGAGAAGCCTTTCCAGTTGGCCTTTCTTTGCCCAGCTTACCCTTACCTGGCCCCCTGTCATTGAAGTCCCTGCTTCTTATCTTAGTAAGAGGGCCAGGGAAGTGGCTGAGCATTAAGTAGGCGTGCCAAACATGCAAGCCTGACAGTTTTGAGTTCAGTCCCCGGACCTACCTTAAAAGGTGCATGCTGTACCTTCCGTCTAGCTGTAGCAGCATCCCTACAGTGGAGTGGGAGGTGGACATAGGATTGATTGAAAGCTTGCAGGCCAGCTGCCCTGGCGCACCAAGTGCAGACAGAAGCGGCTAGAAAGGTCCTGTGTCACTAGGCTAGACAGTAAGAACCAACTCATGAGGTTGGTCCCCTGACCTCCACATGTGTGCCCTGGCACGGTCAAATGTTGGCAATGTTGATATCGAGCAGTCAGGATATAAATGTGTATGTGTGTGTGTGTGTGGGGGGGTGTGCGCGCGTGCGTGCGCACACGTGTGCATATGCGTTTGCTAAGGATAAAACCCAGGACTAGACTTAGTAAGTAAGCTACACTCTCAACTTCTTGTTTTTCCAACCATGTTGTCCTCTAATACCTAACTCCTGAGTGCTGTGGTCACACCCACATGCCCAGAGGATTTTTGACAAACATCCCTGTACCTTGTCCCCTGAGTCTGCTGGGTGGTTTATTTTCCCATGTCTTCCGTGCTGAGTGTTTTAGGTGAGAAACATTGTGAGGTCGCGCTGTTCGTTTGTTTTTAAGTCCTGTGACGTTGACGAAGATCAGAGGGGGGAGGCTATTCTCACCCTCCTTTTACCTATGTGTCAACCCTGGCTCTGACCTGGCGAGGAAGTGGTGGTGTGAGAACTGGAGGCTGACTTTCATTCTGCCAGCGCAGTGTCTTTCTAGAAGGGGCGGGCACCCATGGATGCCAGGTGCTGACCCTGTGGGATAACTCTCTTACACTTTCCTTTTACGTGTAAACCTTGCTTATCAGTAAGGAGGAAGGAATTCAGCCTTTATATTTTACATGATGCCTTCCATGATGTAAAATTCTAGGAACTTAGACTATATTACACGTTGTTCTAAAAACCACTTTGTTTTCTGTTAACTTGGTTGGAGATATGTACAGAGGCCACGAGAAGGAAATTTCCATCTCGTTTCATATGCAGACTGCTGAGCTGCCTGTTGAGAATTGCCATCATTTTAATTCCTTCTTAAAGAAAAATGAGCAATTAGCACATTTAAGCTATCATTTAGCTAATGTACATTTTAATTTCATTTCAGTGTGCTGTGTATTATTATTTTTGTTGATTGTGTCACCGGAGCTCTGGAAAGCAATAGCTGGTAAAGGTGTGGGCTCTCCACCCCTCAGCCCTTCCTCAGAGGGTGTACTGTTGACCCTGGTCAAGGATGACCAGGCTCACAGAGCTCTGGCCATGCTCTGCTCGGATGGTGGCTCTTAGATTTCCCCCTGCACAGTAGGCTATGCAGTTCCGTCTGATTGATTGCAATGGGCTCCTGAGATGAAATCTTTGTATCCCTCCTGCGTTCTCTGAGTTTAGTTATGTTTGTAAGAAATAATCGTAGCAGACATCCATTAGACACTGATTTTCCCCCCCTGCACTAGCTTAAGCAGCGTGTTGGCTGTCTCATTTACTCCTAGCCGCAGCTCTGTGTGGTGCGGATTATCACTCTGGATTTATTGTATTGGGGAGGCAGAAGCTGAGTTCTCCACGGTTAGGATCACAGAGCTTCAGAGGCGGGCCCTGCCGATGCTTGGGCCAGGTTCCCGTATCCACCTGAGAACTGAACGCCTGCTATTTGCTCATGTTCTAGGAGGTTTCATGGCTACCCAGAATTCCTTGGTGGTAGTCCACGGGGAAGGTTGTGAAGGAAGTGGAATCTGGAGCTGGGGAGCTGGCGGGCGCAGTGGGTGAGAGCACTTGAAGTACAAGTGTGGGGGCTGAACTCAGGTCCCCAGCACCACACGAAGAAGTGGGATGCAGAGAATTTGAAACTGAAGCTTTCTCTGCACATGGGCAGTTATGAAGCCCACAGTAGAAAGAAGAATGACTTCTTCTAAAGCCCTCCTCACTCCAGTATTCTCATTTTTTTAGCCAGGAGTCTGGCCAAGGGCTCTGTGGAATGCCTTTCTGTCTGTTGGCAGCCCCTGGAGCTGCAATACCTGAGTGTCTGGACCCCAGGAACAAAACCATGTAGGAATATTAGGCCAGCCCAGGAGGCAGCAGGTGCTGGAGGGAGGACCCTACCGTGAGACCTTTGTGTGATGGGAGCTGGTTGGCTGAGTCTTGTGTGCGGCTTTTAGGCCCCATGTGCGTACGTGGCAGTGACTGCTGCTCTTAGGATAGCTCTGCAGTACAGGCAGCCGAGACTCGTTCCAGGAACGAGTGGGATTTAGTCCTATTTTTAACAGCAGGTGCACTTGGGTATTATTAAGGGAACTTTCCTCTCCATAGTTCTCAAAGTTGCAGCGTCGGTTATATAACGGGGAGTGGCATGCCACTTGTGGTTTCTCTGCATCGACTCCAAGAAGACCGAGAGCAGAGGGGCAGCTTCTTGCTCATTCTAGGCCAAGAGCTGTAAGAGTTGTGGTTGTTGTTGTTTCTAAACAGCTTTCCGTGTTTTCTAAAATTTTGGGCTACTTTCAGTCTTCACAAAGTGTGCAGGGGCTTGGGAGATGGTTTATTTGGTAAATAAGCCATGCCATGCCAATATGAAGACCCACAGAGAAAGCTTAGTGTCTCAGTTTGTGTCTGCGGTCCCAGTGCTAGGGAGAGGTTGGGAGTGAGGGGTTCCAGGTAACCCTGGGGGTCTCTGGCTGCCCTGTCTAGCCAGACCCTGGAGCTCCAGCTACAGAGACTAGAAGGGCAAAAACAACTGGCGGAAGCAGTGGACACTGATATCTGACCACCAGATACATGTTCCCTGCCCTAAAATGTGCCCAGCCCCTGTGTGTGTGTGTGTGTGTGTGTGTGTGTGTGTGTGTGTGTGTGTGTGTTTTGAATGAAGCCTTATCTAGCTCACTCGTTGTTGTAGTGGTTGATAAGCCAGTCATGGGGTACAGTGTGTCTTTGTACTCCGCTCGCCATCCCCCATAACTGCTGGGGTATTAGAGTTATTAGAGCCTCAGAATTAGTGGCAGGGATGGAGGCTGTGCTTTTAGTTTTTGTGTGTTTTTCTTAAGAGACTTGCCACCTACAGCCCTTGGGGGTCACAGATGCAGGTTGGTAAGCTTCTTGGGGGTGGGGGAAGAGGCATACAGATTCACAGGTAGACTTGGTAAGGTGCCTGTCATTTCAGCAGTGCACCAGGTCAGCTCAGTATTGAGATAATTTCCCAAACATGGCAGGTGCTTTAGCCTGACACCCCTGTATGTTCTGTGTCTAACCTCTCCAAGAACAGTAGTGGACATCCTGGAGTAATTGTGACAAGCCCAGGGCTTTAACACTTGTGTCAGAGGTCTCTGTTCTACAGGTGCGGTCCTCTGCATTGTTTCATGGTAGCTAGAGGAAGCCTAAGCTGGACCGGCCGGGTTTTCCTCTCTCACTCTGTGAGGCCTCGGGTTAGGGGTTGGGGGGGGAGCGGGACATTGATGTGGATTGCCCTTTGAGGTAAGGTATTGATTGGATCAGTTGTAGTTAGGTATTGGTAAACAGGTTTGTGGAGGCCCGGAGGAGAGTTCAGGCCCACAGGGTAGAGCGGGGTGCCCCCTCTTACATGTTTCCAAAAAAGCGGGAGCTCCCTTGTCATGTGGTTGATAGTGATTCCCATGAGGTCGACTTCGATTCCTGACAGCTGGGCAGGGATGGAGGCTGTGCTTTTAGTTTTTGTGTGTTTTTCTTAAGAGACTTGCCACCTATAGCCCTTGGGGTCACAGATGCAGGTTGGTAAGCTTCTTGGGGGGTGGGGGAAGAGGCATACAGATTCACAGGTAGACTTGGTAAGGTGCCTGTCATTTCAGCAGTGGGAATTTCATCCAGTTGTGCGGATGGACAGAGAAAGGGAGCATGCTGCCATAGTGTTCGTCTGAAGGTCGCCTCTTCCCATGACTTGGGATCACCCTTTTCAATGCTTTTGGCCTGGGAACTGCCCAGGAAAAGTGTTAAATCTAGATTGTCAGGTCCATAGCTTCTCTCAGGAGAACGTGAGCACTGAACGAGACTGGACAGCCCCAGATCTCCCTAACACTGTAACCCTGGCCAGTGCAGCTCTCTTTCTGAAGCCTCAGTTTGCTTGTGTGGCAAGTGGGGGGCAAGGCTGCCATGTCTTATTGGTTGTGAAAAGTCCGTGACAGAGGTAAGACCTCATGACTGGGAATTTGTGTTTCTTCCACTATATTCGACCTCAGTGAGACATTTGTAGCATTTCTTTTACCTGTCATGGTCACCGTAGGTAGTCGGGTGAATGCTCCAGGTGGCACTATTTGATGGATAAAAATTCCATGCCTCAAAAGGTGTTTTTTGTGATTAAAAATTTTTTTGAATTGGTGATAGAATTTTTACATAGATCTTTGAAAAAGGCATTCTGTCATAAAAGCCTGTGTGAGTTGACATGTGTAAATATGCAGGTAGACAGTTTGAAGAAACGTGTATTATTTACTGATCAATGCAGTGTCTCCTCTGGGCCATTACACTCAGTCATTTCCTGTCAATCTCTTGGCGCTGTTATAATCAGTCTATGGATATGCATATTAAGATATAAGAAAGTTATTGTGCACGGGTGTCGGTAGCTTTTTAATTAATAATGTTGCTGCTTTAAAAAGGTGTCAGGCTAGTTTACTTGTAGGGTGGTTAATAAATAGTCTGCCGGATTGCATGAGAAAGTAAGGTGGCCTGAGCTCAGGCTGACGGAAAATGAGGCGCGAGCATCACCGAATGGCACTGCCATGTGTGCTGTGCTCCGGTGGCCCCACGGTGAGGTAGAGTGTTTGCTGTGAAAGCCTGACTGACGATCTGAATTCAGGTCCCCAGAAGCCCTGTAAAAGTCAGACACATAAGTGCATGTTTGTGACTCCTGTGCTTCTGTGGGAAGGTGGGAGGCTGAGACAGGAGACTCCTGAAGCTTGCAGCCTGGCAGCAAACAGCAAAGAGATCATGTCTCAAGTAGGATGCCGGAGAGGAGAAGCACCCAAGGGTGTCCTCTGACTCCCACACCATGGGTGCACATCAGATGTGTTGCTTATATGTGGTTGAAGGCAACCCTGCCTTCTCTACCAGAGAAGAAACAGTCAAAGAATGATTGATTTAAACTCATGAGCTGCCTGGTAGGTTACAGCTGTTCCCCTCTGGCACCATAGAACAGGGCAGCAAGGGCCATTTCCAAATGATGGGCGTGGATGAGTTCCATTCAGACTTATTTCTAGACATTAGAATATCAAGGTCAGCTCTTTTTCCCATGTCATTAAGGAGTGACACTTTTTTCATTTCATTTTCATCCATTTAAGTTGGATTTGTTTGTGGTATGGATCTCGCCAAGCCCAGTCCAAGAGGTCAGAGTGTAGTACCCAGGAATCCCAAGGATGTGCAAGGATGTGTTTACTTACAAAATATGTGTGTGTGTGTGTGTGTGTGTGTGTGTGTGTGTGTGTGTGTGTGTGTGAGAGAGAGAGAGAGAGAGAGGGGGGGGGGGAGGAGATAGGCCTGGATGGATATAGATGCCGCATTGCATGTCTTGAAGGTCTGAGGACAGCTGCCAGGAATCAGTTCTCTCCTACCACAAGGGTCCTCAGGATTGAACTCAGGTTCTTAGGCATAGGACAACCAACCACCTTTACCCACTGAGCCATCTTACTACTTCTCCCCCCAAAAGTTTCATATGTGTATGCAAGGTTGTGTGTATGTAGGGTGCATGTGCACATATGTCTGCATATGTACTAGTGTGCTTGTGGAACACAGAAGATGACCCTTTGGTGTCATCCTCAGATATTTCATCTACCTCTTTCAAGACAAAATCTCTCATTCGCCAAGATTAGTCACGTAGGCTCGCCTGGCCAGCCAAAGAGCACCAAGGATGCATTCTTTCTACCTCTTCAGTGGTGAGGTGACGAGTGCACAGTGCCACACGTGCAGTATTGCATGGGTTCTGGGCTTGGGCCTGAGTTCCCTGTGCTTGCATGGTATCCCTTCCCCGATGGAACCATCCTTAGTACTACATGAGCTTCTGTCAGTGTGGCTTTCAGCATAGTCTTTTGTAATGGGAAGATATATTGCAAATAGATTTCATTTTTTAAAAAGGTATTTATTTATTCATTTATTCTCTATCTGCATGTGCACCTACATGCCAGAAGAGGGCATCAGACTCTAGTAGAGATGGTTGTGAGCCACCATGTGGTTGCTGGGAATTGAACTCAGGATCTCTGGAAGAGCAAGCAGTGCTCTAGTCGGCAGAGCCATCTCTCTAGCCCAATAGGTTTATTTTTTTTAAAGATTTATTTATTATTATATATACAGTACTCTGCCTGCATGTACTCGTGCTGGCCAGAAGAGGGTATCACATCACATTACAGATCGTTGTGGACCACCATGTGGTTGCTGGGAATTGAACTTAGGACTTTTGGAAGAGCAGTCAGTGCTCTTAACCTCTGAGCCATTTCTCCAGCCTCATAAGAATTAATTTTTATCATGAGCTAAGCTGTCCTGTGTAATTATCGATTCATTTAAAATGATTTTATGAGCATCTCCTATCCCTTTTGAGGAAGAAGAGAACATACAGGTAGGAGCAAGTTGGGAATGGATGTGCAAGCCTCAAGATAAGTAAATAAATACGCACACGAGTGACTCTTAAACACATATCCTGAGGAGAGCAGTTCCAAGGAGAGGTATTACCCATGTCAAGTGATTTTTCTGTTAAAAAAAAAATTCTCCATAGGATGAAAGTGAAATGAAGAGCGTGGAATTCTGGGTAAAATTTGTCTTGGGTAGAGGCTATAGCTCAGTGGTAGGACTTGTCAAGTATGTGTGAGACCCCTGGGCTCCATGCTCAGCGTCTTAAGAATGAATAGTAACTAAGTGTGGATGGAAGTTGCCTTGAATCACAGTTCTTCCTGCTTCCATGCTGGGTGTCGTTACGTTTCCTGTAAACGGGTGGGGAGTTCAGGTGATGGGTGTTGGAGTGGGGAAGATTGGTTTGTAGACATTTTTCATCCCACAGTTCCAAGGGTAGTGCTCTGAGTGAGAATGGGTGTGTGTGGACACAGTGCTCCAGGCATCCCTTTCATAAGGGATGAGGGAAGCCGGACCGAGAAAGAGAAATGGAGACAATGGAGGAATAATTGAGCAGACCATTCCTTGTCTGGCATCATGGTAGAACTGAGCTCAACACGCATGGGGAAGCTGCTGATTGTCAGCCATCCAGGATTTATGAACCAGTGTATTGTTACTGCCATTGGAGAACAAACATCCGCCAGTGATGGACCTCTCTGAGGCACTGTGTTTTCAAACAAGCCTCCATTGTAAGGAGAAGGGCAGGGAGGCGGGGAGAGAGTCTTCAAAGGTGGTGTGTGTTGAAAGCCCTTCAGATTACTTACCTTCCTTTTGTTAAAAGAAAAACAAATGTGTGTGTACGCTAGGATTTAGGGCCAGCAAGTAGAACTTTCAGTAGCCAATAGCTAAGTGTATGGCTTGGTGGCATGGGGCGTTAGTCTGATAGTTTGACTTTAATTCCTGGTTCTGTCTCTAATGGTATACCCTTTGGCAAGTCACATATCTCTTTATCTCAATTTTATCACTTTTAAAATGTAGAGAAATTTTAGGTGATTCTGAAATTAAAAGAGTGAATTTCAGAAAGCACAGAGTCCACAAATACTGAATTCTCGGCAAATAACAAGTAGCCCACGACTAGCCCTAAAGCTTGGCAGCTTGGCCTAAAAAATTTTTTTTTAGGAGCTGGAGAGATGGCTCAGCGGCTAAGAGCACTGATTGCTCTTCCAGAGGTCATGAGTTCAATTCCCAGCAACCACATGGTGGCTAACAACCATCCACAATGAGATCTGGTGCCCTCTTCTGGCCTGCAGTACATGCAGTCATAATACTGTATACATAATAAATAAATAAATAAATATTAAAAAAAGAATACTTAACAAATTTTTAAGTGCTTTGTAGTCAGTATCATGGACTATTTCATTCTTCTCTCTAGGGTGTTGAGGATGTGAGACTGTATGTCTGCATCTGCCTGCCTCTGTCTATGGCAAGTGTTTGTCACAGAATTTGTAGTACATTCAAAGTCTCTTGTAATTTCTGCATTCAGTGCAAGGATGGATCTCCTAGTGTCTCTTTACCCCATATGAATTTTATGCCTCAATCTTATGGGGTCTTCAATGTATTTAAATAACTCTAGGTATAGTGATCTTCAATTTTCTTTTTAAGACTAATCTCTCAATCTCTCTCTCTCAATCTCTCTCTCTCTCTCTCTCTCTCTCTCTCCCTCTCCCTCTCCCTCTCCCTCTCCCTCTCTCTCTCTCTCTGTGTGTGTGTGTGCTCACATGTGCACTTGTGTAAACCATATGTGTGCTTTTGACCATGGAGGCCAAAAGGAAATTAAATTCACTAGACCTTGAGTTATGAGTGGTTATAGGCCACCCAGTTTGGGTGCTGGGTGCTAAACTGGGTACTCTGGAAGAGAGGCAAGACCTCTTAACTGCTGAGCCATCACTCCAGCCCTTGACTCTTCGAGACATGTCAAAGATACACAGCATTGGTCAAGCCTTAGAGCTACAAAGCTCTTTTTTAAAGCTATAATCCAATCTGCAACCGTTAAACTTTCTACAAATTCATTGTGTTGAGGCCCTACAGATGCTATCTCCTGTACATGATGACCTGTCAGCAATGTGAGGTCCTTCTTAGATCTTACCCAGGCTGCCATTCTTCGGCCGCCATTCCTGTCCTGTGACCATCACAGTTGTACCTCAGAGTACCAGCATCTTTGGAGGGATAGTTTGTGTGCACATCCACATTAAACTGTAATTCACTTAAAGGTGCCTTTTCTTGGCAAAACCATCTTTTGCATTTGGAAGTGAAATGTTTTGACTATCCTTAACCCACTTCCTAAATTTCAAATCTGGGAAGCTGGCATCCAAAGAGTCTGCTGCTAGAGAATTGTAAATCTCCTTTCCAACTCAGGTTGCTGGAATAGGCTTGTCTTTGTTTGAAGGCAAAGAAGGTCTTAGTGATAACCATGGATCTGGTCCCTAATGTAAAGGCTCAGTGAGTACCAGACAGTGTTGCATCCTTTCTTCCCAGTCAGTTCTTTTATCCTCATGACAGGAAGTCTGTGAGCATTTGCTTCTTGTTTCAAAATGTCAGAAGCAATGATAGAGTTGAGTTGGAGATTTGGGTTAGACAAACTCAACTGGAGAATTTTGTTTTACTTGGTCTGTGTGTGTGTGTGTGCGCGCGCGCATGCACCTGACCAGGACTATTTACCATATATATTTAAAATGTATAATTTCTTCATTCAGCCTAAGAAGTGATGTCACTCATGATATCTTTTGCTTTTCCCTTTGTTTTAATGCATAAGAACTGTCCAAGTAACATGAAGTAAACCTCATTTTGGGCATGGCTGATTTTTTTTTTTTAACATCTCTTTGGAACTATTCAAAGCTCTTATTTGAAAGCTACTGTCACTCTTGGCCTCCCCTTCCTGACACCAGGAATGGCGTGCTGCCTTCTCTTCCAGGCTCTTCCTCCTGATTTTCCTTCCCCCTCTATCCCAGCACAACTCCCAGAGGAAGCCAATCACCATGATATTGGCAGTAGAAAGATTTCAAAGTACATTCACGGGCATGTACAGTATCCTGAGGGATGGCTGGCTGCCTTCTATGATACTTAACACATTTCCTGAACATGGAGCCTCACCATGGCAACAGCCATGTCACATGACACTCTGGTGACACATGTGAGGTGCTGTCACAGCTCATCCCAGGTTGAACGCCTGTGACTCATTGTTTCCACTGACACAGTGACTACTGTAACTTGCAGTTGGAAGGTTCTGGGCTTTTCAGTGCCATTACTGAATGCTGACGCCCATGGCTCATGGAGGGCTCGAGGAAGGGAGGGCGTAAATAAATAAGCACGTGCTGCAAACATTGCCTTCATTAGCTTTGCAGAGAGGTACTTGTTCATCAGTCAACCCTCTTGCCACTCACATTCTTTCTCTCTCTTTTGCAAAGCATATTTTGTTGGTAACACCTTGGAAGCTCGAAAATGCTTTTTATTTTTAATCCAAGCTATATCCACTTCTACTTGGCACATGTAGCAGGAGAGAGTTCATGGTGGCCCCTTTAAGTATTTATTTATATTCTTCACATGTAGCAGATTTACTGATGAAGGCATGAATCTGGAAATATATTTTTCTCATTGTGAAATATATAGAGTCCATAAATCAGAGTCAGGGTGGTATGGGGCCATTGTTCATACAGGGGCCCGGAGTTTCTGTTATATCAAAGGACTATTTTAGAGGTCCAAGATGGATAGTATTTTAACATATTTTAATTTTTGAGTGATTCTGTGAGTGATTAAAAGAGTAGATGTGGGATCTGGAAGACATTAAAGAGATGTCAAGGACAGACGGGTTTTGATTTGTAGCCTAATGAAATGTTTTCCCAACTTTTAAAGATTTTTTTTTCTTTTTTAGTAGAACTTTAATCATTTGCTTGTGTTTCTGGCATGGCAAGGTTATTCCTGTTTCTGTTCAGTGATGGATCCAAAGTGAAAATGGGATAATTTTTAATTAGCAAAATTATAAATCCATTTGCAGCCAAGTGTTTCTTGTCTTGTATAAACTGTGATGTTTCACATTTCCCCTTAATCACTTTGGAAAGTTAGTTCGGGAGATCTGCTTGAGTTCATGCTTTTGTGGGTAGAGATTCTCAGTACTAGAAGCTGCCCCGCCATTCTCTTCTTCCCGCATGGTCTGAATCAGTGGCGTTTCAGTGGTGTGTGTCACGAGAAGCGTTGTGGCTCTGGTGGAGGTAGCTGTCAATCCTGCGTTGTGGACACCATGCCAAGTATCACAGGAGAGAGAGATTTTCTAGGCTGTCCAGGATGTTGGTGGTGGGGCTTTGTTGTGCAGGTTGTGCTTTTGTTGAGGTTGCCTACGTGTTTATTTGAATCAAAATGTCAAGCGTTTGCTTTATATTATAAAATATGAATGGCAACATCTTTTGAAGGTGTGTTTTATTAAGGGAAAGAGACATGCGAGCCAAGGCATGGCAGCCTGCTTACAGTTCCCCAGACTTCTCACTTTACTGTACATTTGAATATGAGAGTTTTACATTCTTTCAGCACTCTTTAGACCAGTACTTGGAAAGGAACAAATTCTATGGAATTGAGAAGGGATTTAAGTGTTCAGAATTTGAGAGTCTGCCTAGACTGGGGACCTTTCCAGCTCTCTGAACCTTGAATCTCTCTGGGTGCTTGGGAGAGTTGCAGAATTTTGTTTCTGTAGGATCCTTTGGGTCTGTGTAGGGGTGTCAGGTCGTGCCCTCCTTATTGTACTATTGCTGCAGAATGTTGTTGGTGTAAACTTGTTAGAGCAGTGGTTCTCAATCCGTGGGTCACAATCCTTCTAAAGGGTCAAGTGACTCTTTCACATGTGTTGCCTAAGACTGTCAGAAAACATAGGCACTTACATTATGATTCATAACAGTAGCAAAATTACAGTTATGAAGTAGCAACAACAATAATTTCATGGTTGGAGGTCACCACAACATCAAGAGCTATATTAAAGGGTTGCAGCATTGGAAAGGTTGAGAACCATTACTCTAGAGGAAGCTGTGTCTACCATAGTGGCTCAAGGTTATATGCAAAAAACCTTCATTTCTAGACATGTGTCTTTGAAAACCACAGGTATCTCTTACCAAGTTCAAGTGGAAAAATGAGATAAGTGTTGATAAATTTTCTTCCGACTGAGTAATGTCATAATGAAGCTCTCTTCTTCTCCTTCTTCTTCTTCTTCTTCTTCTTCTTCTTCTTCTTCTTCTTCTTCTTCTTCCTTCTTCCTTCTTCCTTCTTCCTTCTTCCTTCTTCCTTCTTCCTTCTTCCTTCTTCTTTCTTCTTTCTTCTTTCTTCTTCCTTTTTTGTTTTTTCCAGACAGGGTCTCTCTATGTAACCTTGGCTGTCCTGAACTCACTTTGTAGACCAGGCTGGCCTCGAACTCACAGCAATCCTCCTGCCTCTACTTCCCGAGTGCTGGGATTAAAGATGTGTGTCACCATGCCCGGCAGGAAGCTGTTTCTTCAAGCTCTGGGATCCTAGAGTGTGCCTAAGAGTGAATCTCTTTCTATTGAACTGAGAGTAAGAACAAGGGATGGGAATCTTCTACTGATACACAGAAAAGGCCTGGTTAGCCACTGGGTGCTACTTTTGTTTTGAATTTAAGGAGACAGCTATAGTTTTGGTAGTAAAAGCCTAGTATATATTACAAGATTTCCTTAGAATCCTTGTCTAGATTTGGTACAGAAGTTGCCTGTAGAAGTAAAGATGGCAGATGGGACAGCTCAGTCAGTGAAGTGCTTGCTCTGTGAGCCTGAGGGCTTCAGTTTGATCTCCAGGACCCTGTTAACAAGCTGAGGGGTGTTCCCTTAAGCTCCCAGCTCTGGGAGGCTGAGACAGGTAGATCCATTACAGTTCTCAGCTTAGCCTATTTGGGGAGTTTCAGGCCAGTTTCAAAGCTCACAAAAACAAAGTGAGTGGCATCTGAGGAATGGCGCTTGAGGTTGTCCTCTGCCCTCCATGTGCATGAAAGTGCTTGTGCGTGTGCAGTCTGGTTCATAAACATAAGCACACATGAACATGCTCCCACCCCACCCCCGCCCAGCCAACCCTGATGATATTGTTAATTCTTTGAACTTGAACCTGTTTGGCTTTCTCTAGGTAGCTTCTTTGCTACAGGACATGGCAAACGATGCACTGTAAGTGCATTTTTCAATACCTTTTACAAGCCAGCCGGCTGTGAGTCACTTGAGGTGTGGTGTGGCACTGGCGTTGAGATGGCTGAGTGGGAGAGTACACCTTGGGTTTGTTTCAGAGGCATCACTGCATGATGAAGTGAGAAGACTAGGGAGGTGTTTGTTGTGTTACATGAACTGCATCGGCTGTAGTTTTACCTGTTGATTTTTGTTTTACGTGGATGGTAGAAGATTTAAAGGGACATGTGTGGCTGATCTTATATTTCTGTTGTGTGGCACTGTTAAAGAACCTGTCACACTCACTATTTAAAACCAGAATTCCTGTTCTTAAATCATAGTGTTTCCTAAACCAGCTCATTTTGTCTGCCATAAATACAACATAACAATTAAGAACACTCCCTTACTGACTATCATCTGATTGTAAGCAAATTAATTTCAGTCATTTTTTTACTCCTTATATGTTGTGGTGTGCCCTGTCTACTTAAAGAGTCAAGTAGTTAACATTCAGGTAGTGGTGCGGAAATTTATCACACAGTCTGCTTTATTAAAAAGAAAGTCTTCCCGTGGGCTGCAGAGATGGCTCGGAGGTTGAGAGCACTGGCTGATCTTCCAGAGGTTCTGAGTTCAGATCCCAGCCACCACATGGTGGCTCATAGCCACTTAGGATTGGATCTGGTGGCCTCTTCTAGTGGGTAGACACACATGTAGGCAGGACATTGTATACATACATAAATAAATCTTCAGAAAGAAAGAAAGAAAGAAAAAGAAAGAAAGAAAGAAAGAGTCTTCCCAGCTGGCCTCGGTGGTGCACACCTCTAATCCCAGCACTTAGGAGGCAGAGGCAGGCGGATCTCTGTGAGTTTGAGGCCAGCCTGGTCTACAAAGTGAGTCCAGGACAGCCAAAGCTGCACAGAGAAACCCTGTCCTGTCTCAAAAAACAAAAACAAACACAGTCTTCCCTCTAATCATGTAAACCCGTGAATGACAAACTGCCATGTGCTCACCACTGTTGTCTATCTGAGTAATCAGAGTTTCTCCTAAACTGGGGAAAAAATATAACCTGGTGTGTATCTCTCCCTCGTTCCCCCCCTCTCTTCAATGGTTTTTGTTGGAAAAGATATCATTTTCACAATGATGCAACTGATGCAACCCATATGATAGTATATGTGTGTGTCATATATGTATAAATAAATACACCAGATATGTATTCTATGTGTGATTTTCTGATTTTTGGAGATGCATAGAGCCTCATGCTTGCTAGCCGAGTGCTTGCCCGCTAAGTTGCCCTCCAGCTCTGCAGTGTAAGGTTCTAAATAGTTGTGATGACATTTCCTGAATATATGGGTTCCCCTTGATTTAGGCTTCTGGATTGTTTCTTCTTCATGTGTTAAGTGAAGTTCAGAGATATGGGCCTTCAAACGCTCTCCTGTAAGTACTTAGAACTACAGAGCACCGTTGGGACTGGAAGGCTAAGACAGAGGGAAGAGGTGCTGCAACAGCGAGGGAGAGGTAGTCTGGCCACCTGAGTTTTATCAAGATAACTCACTCCAGAGTTCACTTCGACCAGCAAGTTGTGCATGTTTGGCTAGTACACCAACTTTTCTCTCTTTTTCTCCATCTTGATACCACACGCCTCAAAAAGATCTGGCAATACTCAGTGAACAAGGCATGAGGTCATTCTGTTACCTTAGGTGGAGAACGTTTGTCTAATGTAGTGGGAATGAGCTATGGGTTCAAATTTTGACCCACACCTTAGCCATCGACCCTGGCCATAAATAGTTTTGATATTCTCTCTCTCTCTCTCTCTCTCTCTCTCTCTCTCTCTCTCTCTCTCTCTCTCTCTCTCTCTCTCTCTCTCTCTCTCAACAGAAGCTATTTGTAGCCCTACCTATCCTGGAACTCACTCTATAAACCAAGGCTGGCTTTGAATACACAGAGATCCACCTGCCTCTGCCTCCCAGGTCCTGAGATTGAAGGGGTGAGCCACCACTGTCCAGTTCGTTTTGCCATTATTAACTCCAAGCATCCTGAGCTGAGAAACAGAATTAAAATGAGAGGAAAAAAAGCCTGTCCTTATCACTCTTAGGAAGAGCTGAGGGCACAGATCTGTGCAGGGCCTGTGTGCTTGGCACTGTGCATAAACAACAGTTGTGGTGATCGTAGGGGCCTGCTGGGTTGCTTTCAGTGTGGTTATGTGGACTGGCTTTTTTGTGTGTCTTCCCCTTGTGAGATGAAACCAGCCCATGTTTCCATTTCCACACTCTCCTAACACACTTATTTCTGGGCTGCAATAGTTTTAATGAACAAAACACCTTGGTATGAGTCAGACAGTGAGCTTGCATTCCATGGTTGTTTACTCTGAGTTTGAATTTCCCAAGAGGGCACCCGGCTTGTTTCAAGAGTTGCACTGCTGAGAAACACAGGAAGAAGTCTCGACTCACGTCTGGGATCTTTTATGTCTCTGGAACCATGTGTGTTCAGGGGAAGCAGCTCCCATATGCTTACTACAGTGTGACACAGGGCACACACAAGGAGGAGCCATTGCTTGTGGGCACTCTTCAAATGTGTGTGGATCAGCCGGAGTTTGCCGTTCCTTTCACACTCACATTTCAATGGTTGTTTGGGGGTGATGATTGTTTGTGAACAGCTTGATGTGCTGTGTTTTTAAAGTCCAAGTGGGCTCAGTTACCTTAGTGCTTGCAGAGCAGTCATGGGGTCTTCTTCAGTTCATTATCAGAGCCTGTATCCAAAGACAGGCATGGTAAGGTTGGGGAGCCAGAGACAGATGGAGTTTCTTCTGCGTAATCAACCTAGTGGCCTACTTAGTGAATTCCAGGGCAGTGTGAGACTGAATCTCAAGAGAGAGAGAGAGAGAGAGAGAGAGAGAGAGAGAGAGAGAGAGAGAAAGAAAAAAAAAAGCAAGGTGGGCAATGGTATGATGAACAGCACCCACATTGACCTCTGACCTCCACACACTTGCACACAGGTACACAAGTGCGTACACACCCACACCATCCACAAGCTTTAAGTATTTATTTCCTGTTATGAATAGTGTGGCACACTTAAGTGGCAGAATTCAGGGAGTCTGGTGAAGGTAATCCTGTACTAGGAAGCACTGAACCCCAACGCAGTGCTTCACCCTCCACAAAATCGGTTTTCTCTACTAACATCTCCTCCCCCAACCAAAAAAAAAAAAAAAAAAAAAACATGGCTCTCAAGGCAACGAAGCACACAGCCCATAATGAAAAACCATAAAAAATGCGATTGGGCATGTGCTTGTGGAGACTCAGGATCTTCATCATAAAGTGTAAATGTAATTACTTTTGTGCGTCTTTTACCATTAGGCAAACTATGGGAAAAGGGACAGGAAAACGCCGCTAATAGGGTTGTGGAGCAAATTCAGATAAATCTTTTAACTTGGGAGTCACCCGACATTTGCTGCAGCCTCGTCACATGCAGCCACCTTGAGCCACCACAGTGAGTTTTGCTGTGATCACTGCCATGTTTCATAGAGCCACCACGTCTCTATGAAACTGTGTCCTTATGGTCTGTGGCTTGGAGACTCACAGGGAGGGCAGGAAGGGAGGGACCATGCTGGATGCTCCAAGTGTTGGTTTAATGGTGAATAGCCCTCCTTTTGCCTTTTGTTACTGAGTCCCTGTGGGCGTTTGAACATGTCTGTCTTCAGGAAATATGAATGCGGTGAGTTGTGTCTATGGCTTGTAAAGAGTGCTGTGTTAGCATAGCTTTGGCTAAGCTATAAGGCTCTGGGGTAAGTGTGAGTCCTCCATGGAGAAGGCTAGAAGGTAAAAATCTGTTGCCTGGGTGACTGTTGTTGAGATGTAAAGTTTTTGTGTTACATTAGATGCCGGAGGGGAAAATAAAGTCTTTAAAATACAACATGTGCTGTCATTGATAAACCTCAGTAACTCATTTCTGGCCTTTCCTACCATAGCATTAGTTTGAAGCTCCCCACCTGTCGTGTTCCTTCACTGTAACTGCCCCCCTTCGTCTGCAAATTTACTGAGTACATGAGAGGGCTCCCACCCCACCCCCCACTCCTGTAACCACATGCCATCTGGCACACAGTCATATTGAGTAAATAGTTGTTGAGTTAGCGTTGTGTCTCAGCAAGTATCATGATGGTTGTATTAGTTGCTGTTCTATTGCTGTGATAACACACCACAAACAAAGGCAACTTTATAAAAGAATGTTTAGTTGGGCATATGGTTCTAGAGAGTTAGAGTTCACTTTGGTGGAGGGAAGGCAGGTAGCATTAACAGCAGAGCTCACACCACAATCCCAAGAAGGAGCATCCTGGGGGTGATCCTTTGAAACCTCAGAGACACACTGCCAACAAGAACATGTCTCCTAATACTTCGCAAACAGTTCTACCAACTGAAGACAGGGGAAATATTTAAATGAACCAGCCTATAGGGGCCGTACTCATTCAACCCACCACAGCGATGGTCGCGGCAGCAAAAGTGACTGGAATAGGTTGGTATGGGGTGTGTGGGGTACTGCTCAAGGGTCCTCTCACTTCATCCTTACCACAGCTCTTTATGTTATCACTTCAGTGCCTCCTGCTGAGGAGCCTGAGAATGTTAAGGGACAAAATTGTACCTCCATGCTTGGACTAGTTCTCCTGTGTCCAACACTTACGGCGCTGAAGACCAGATAACGTGCTGTGCCAGTGGGGCTTGTACGCATCCTCAAGGATGCTTTCCCTAAGCTATGTTTTCAGTAATATTTCTTTCTGCAGTAATAAAAGGGAAAGCCAACTAGATGTAACTAATAATTAAGAGGAGAATTAATTGCTTATATATAATAACACTAGCAACCCAATTTCCCTTTGTTGTGTGTTAGGCTTCTTATTAAGCACGTGCATGTGTTTGCTCAGTTTATTTTTGCAACAACTCTACAAGGTAGAGGATACTTTTAGTCATGTTTTATAGAGAGGAAAACAGACTCTGCAAGGTGAAAGAGGTTAAGTAACTTTTAACCAAGCCGCTCATCTAGAACGTGGGAGGAACCTAAGGCACTCTATAGCTTCTTTCAGGAAGAGAACAGGTACCAGGGTCTCAAAATACCTTTCACATCTTAGGGGTGGTTCATTGTTAAAAAACAAAAAACCAAAACTACGTAATTCTTTGAAATTAGGAAGCAGTGATAGGAGAGGCAAGATATATTTTGAAAAGAGTTTACCAAGGCCTAGGCTGCCCTAAAAGAGGAAGATGCCTATAGACATTGTTTTGACTTTGAATATGGGTTCTCATGTAAGGCTCCACAACTTATATGGATGTGGCTAAGTGACTGTGGGCACTTGGGAAAGTACGGTGCCAGGTCTGGCTTTCAGTTATGGCTTTTGCTCTCTCCCTCTCTCTCCTCCCCATAAACCCAGCAAGAGAATAGGTGCTCTAACATGACGCTTAAAGTGTGGCTAAGGTTGCATAATTATCAGTCAGTGATCACCTGCGTTCCAGCATGTGCAGAATCAACGCTTGGATGCAATTTCCCTTCTTTGTCCTTCATTCGAATCCTGGGAATTTGCTCAGATTTTCTCCTTTCCTCAGCTAAGATGGAAACAGTTGTGCAGTTGCTTCTTTGAGGAAAGACTGCATTTTTTGAGAAGGTGACTTGAGGAGCAGTTCGCTTCTGGGAAAGAGATTAAACTATAGAGTGGGCCTCACTGAATGTTTTTTAAAATAATTCTGACATTCTTTGTTTTATACTGGCTATTTTATTTGGTTGCTCTGTGTTCTGAAGTCTTCTCCTTTTTTTTCCCCTCTCCCCCTTCTTTGAAATCTGTTGGTTGCCATAGAAACAGTTGTTTTGGGTCTGGGTGGAGCTCTATCCACAAATGTGGGATAAAGTCATTTATGAAATGGGTTAATATTTATTCTGGCTGGGCATATATGGAACCTGATGTAATGATAGTCATGATCACACATGCAGAATAAATTTACACTTTCATTGTTATTTTCTTAGTCTGTCTGAATGTGTGCCATTTAGCTTGGAACACTATCATTTCCTCTCTGATTTGGATATTGCCGTTTAGAAAGCAGCACCGCACAGCAGCAGAGCGAAGTGGAAGTGTCCAGGACTGTCTGGCTGCACAGGCCATAGACATCTTTACGGACTAATTGCCTTTCAGGAGCCGGGTTCTGGGGATGCTTAGCATCCTGCACCGGAACCTGCTTGGCAGCTTCTTCCCACACCTTCCTGAGCTTTCAGACTTTTCAGTTATGTAGCCTCATGGTCTGCTACCACACCCCAGTTATGCCCATGTCAGCAGAAAAGTGCTGTCATTAAAAACCTCACACGATTCAGGACCACTTAAGGAGAGGACAGTGAAGTACTAAAGGCCAGTGACCTGTCCAGGGCCCAGATGAGGGAGGAGAGAATGCTCCAGAGATGATCAAGGGACGTAAGAGAAGGACCCTATAGGTAGGTTGTGAAGGAAGGGAAAAACATACAGAGGGGAAGGCCGGCATGGGCATGCTGGGTGGTGTCATGAGCCTTTCTGTACTGGGGCACTGCGTGTAAGGAGGGGGTGTTCTCTGACTGGGCCGTTAAGACTTGTCATTAACAGGGCAGTAACTGCAAAGGAGTAGAGGGCAGCTGTGTGTCACATGGATTGTGGAGTCTCTCAAAAATGGTGAGCACAGCTCATGTGTGCTGGAATGTGCTTGTGACCCCACCACTCAGGAGGCTGAGGCAGGAAGATCAAGGGTTGAAGATCAGTCTGGAATGTGTAGAGATTTCACAATTGTAGTGTAAACAAAACAACCCCCCACGCCCCACCCCCGCCAAAAACCAAACAAACAAAAAGACAAGAAGAAAGGAAAAGCACTGTGTCCCAGTATGAGGACGAGGGCAGATGTCATGAGAGAGAAAAGCAGTCCATGCCTCTTCTTGAGTTAGGCTTTTGGCTAGTTGGCAGTTTCTCTCTGAAGTCAAACAACAGCTTAGAGCATCCCACTGAGTTGCTCTTGTGACTCTGAGTTCAGAGGTCACACACTGCCTTTCTGAGATGGAGCTGTTTGGACAAGTATTGTTAGCTCTTCAAAAAGTCAGGACACAGTGACTCGCCATGTAATTTCAGCACGTAAGAGGCAGAGGCAGGAGCATCACTCTGAGTTTGAGTGAAGCCTGGGTAACATTGTCAGACCCTTTCTCCAAACAAACAAAGAAACAAACAAAAAACAAAACCAAGGGAGGTAGGAAGGGAAGGGAAAGAAAGAAAACAGAAAATCGAAGAAAATGGAAAAACTTACTCCTGAGGGCCACAGATCTCATCTTAAGAATGGGTCAGTGCCCTGTGGGGTGTTCCTCTGCATTTTCAAGTCCATTTCAGATTAGACTACTTATCGATGGTCTTGGAACACTTCAGGGTCCAAGCCTCTTAAGAGTTGTCCAGTTTCTGTGGTTTTGCCTGGAAGCCTGGCAGAGCGATGAATTCCTAGGTCCTCTGCCAGACCTATGGAGCCCTGTGCTTTGGGAAAGGTCCATGTCTCCTTGTTTGTTCAATATCGAGCATCCTTGCTTCTATTCACTCTTTGACTCAGGGTAGCACCATGACAATGCAAAGTTTGTGGCTATTTGGCACACTGTTTCGTTGTTACCTTGATGACCAGTTAACCTGGCCTAAGACAACAGTGTTTCTTAGCCTTACTTCAACCTCAGCTGTCTTGGGAAGGTAGCTTCTTCATTTATTGGAAAAGTTGTTGGAACTTTGAGTAGGACTTAGGAGCAAGAAAGAGGAGGGACCATCCCCGTGACAGTTGGGTCTTTGTCTCACAGGGTAACGTATTCAGATAAGCTTAACAATCACTTCTCTGCATGAAGGGATTCTGTCTGTCCACCCATCCACTCACCTACCTTATGTGTATCCATAAATCCATCTCTTTGTCCATATCCCATCTTTCCGCTGGTGTCTTCCTATGTTGGTAGGACTGTGTGGAAGATGAAAACAAGATATCTTTATCTTTTAAACAGTACTAATTGACTCTCACCTTTCCTTACTTTCTCTCTCCTTGTCCCTATTTCTTCTCTTGGCCTCTCCCCACCTCTTTCATTTTCTACAAACCCACACCATCCATGACACCCAAACTCAAGTACCCACCCACTCAGCCCCTTACCATGTTTTTTTTTTTCAATCTGTGTCATGAAAGGTCATGGGCTTGCTAGCTACCCATGTGCGTTAAAATCTGCAGCAGTAATGTTGATATCACTGCAGGTTAGTGTTAGTTAAATTGTGAGGAGAAACAGTGTGTCTAAAGGTGCCACATGAGGAACACAGGTGTCATCATTCTTTGCACTGTGCATTTGTATTTGTTCCTGTCCCTCGTGTGGCATTGTACGTAAAGGAGAAGGCAGACACAGGCCCCAAAGAAGGCATGCCGTTCATGGCCGTCTAGAAGACTCCCATGTGGGCTCCAGGCTCCACACTCCCTCAGAGTTGCTCCCCACTTCCATAGTCTCCCTCCATTTGCCACCCCAGCGCCTCAAACTATTTCCTCAATGAAAGAGACAGGGAAAAATCTCTGAAAACAATCCAATCCCAATCAGACTTGCATTGCATAATAAGCACTTGTTTGGACATTGCTTGGACTGTCATTTTAGCGAGAATCTTCTGTTTGATTAAATAGCTTTTCTGTTATGTATTGAACAAAATGAAATGTATGTCATAACAGATAGAACTCGATGATGGCAACTTTTCCTGACTGTGAATTTCATTAAAGATATACATTTGTGTTGTATCCCTTTGAATGACAGAAGTTGACAAATAGCTGTGGAAAGTTGTTTGCTAGAGAACACTTAGCTGCCCTCATCACTTCAGATTTTGCCAATCCAAAGACAAAAAGAAGGGTGGGCCAGAAAATATGGAGAGGCCCTTGATTGGGGATCTGGAACAGAGTGTGGCATCAGGGGGTGCTGGGAAGGTCTGGGGCAGGCATGGCGTGCGCTGGCGTCTGTTTTCAACAGGTGGTTGCACAAATGTCCTGCGTTGTCAGCTTTACAAATGTTTGGTTTTTACTGACAAGCTGACTGCTCAGGAGGATACAAGGAGAGATTTGTTCCTTCATTCATGCATTCTCCCCTCCTGGAACACTGAGTGAAGATGTGCCAGACTGTGATTGCACCAGAGGAGGAGGAAGAGGAGGAGGAAGAAGAGGAGGAGGAGGAGGAGCCCACGGGACCTGTGTCAGGGACTATCGTTTTGCTTTTGAACTCAAGCTTTGGGCTGGGAATGTGTGATTAAGGCTGTTTGTGAGTTGATCTGTCTTGGCAGATTCCTTCTGGTACATTAGTATTGTTGCTTCCTGACAGGAGGTGGCATTGGTATCTGCTTTGTGGTGCTGTTTCAGGGAGAGAATGACAGTTCAAGTCAGCCCTCATTCATGGTACCAGTAATAACATTGGGTCCACAGGTGAGAGTCCTATGAGGCAGGTACTATGGTCCCCATTGTACAGATCTGAAGACTAAGGTACAGATATAAATGGAGTCCTGGGAGGTTACAGAGGGAGACAAGACTACATGTCTTTCAGCTTTCATAGACCTTGCTGAGTTATGAGACCATGCCAGGCACAAAGTCTTCTGAACATGCTGCCATAATAATATCATTGAGGTATATAGCTTCCCTACAGAAGTAGCTTCTGAGCTGAGGTTCGAGAAGCTGCTCATCTAATCATCCTGCTAGGGGTAGGGGGTTGTGGGGAAAAGAGAGAGCAGGAGGCTGACTGACTGCTGCCTGTGTGGGGAGAAGGGCCAGCCTGGTGAGGGGGTGAGGGGCTTGCATTATTTGTTTGTTGATTTCCAAGCTCACAAGAGCCAAGGACATTCCACCAGTTCCCAAAGACCAGATATGGAACAGTAAAAGCTTGGCCTCTGCCTCTCCCTTACACCCCCTGGGGAGGGGTGGTTCTTGCTTGTGAGGGTCCTGCGGTGTGAGGCTGTTGATCTTAGCAAGTATCTGTGAGGGAGCCCAGCTGTGCATTCCCTGGGCGTTTTGAAATAAGCTACCCCACTTATAGAGATCGGCAGGCTGGGCATCTCTCTCTGTGGAAATGTATGTGCGACGCAGCCGTTACGTACTGCTCTAGCTTGCTCCTGTTTGGCAGCTTGTGCCAGCTTGCCACCAACGGCACCTCATTTCTAAAGCACACACCTCTGTGGGAAATGTTTTGAGTTTCTAGACTTTTCCCAGGTGTGGCAGGCCTAGCTAGACAAAGCCTCAGAGCGATGGTTTGATGGGAGTTGTGTCCAGGGGTTGAGCCACAATAATGACAGTCACCCTTGCCTCTGCTTCTGGGCTTTTGCACAGCACTGGCTTTCATCTAGGGATCAAGAGTGTTTTACAGATAGTAATTGAAAGCGTGGCACCCCCGCAAGGGAGAGCTATTAGGCCCATTTCCCATGAGCTCAGAGGAGCTCAGGGCCAGGGCATAGAGGAAGCCTTGTCACACGTGACTCCTGAAGGTGGGGGTGTGTTCCCACACCATCCTGTCCCAAGGTGGGCTCTGAAATATCCCCAACCCCTAGTCAGGTAGTTGGTGTAATTGGCCCAGTTGGTGGTATTTTCTCTTCTGGTGAGTTCTTTAGTCTGGGAGTGACTGAGTGAGAGGGTAAGAAAGGGTAGTTTAGTGTAGGGTCAGGCCAGGCTGGAATATGAGGCAAACACTTTTCAAGTAAAACCATGCATTTTATTTATTTTATTTTATTTTATTTTTTGAGGCAGGGTCTCTCTGTGTTAGCCTTGGCTGTCCTGGACTCGCTTTGGAGACCAGGCTGGCCTCGAACTCACAGCGATCCACCTGCCTCTGCCTCCCCAGTGCTGGGATTAAAGGCATGCGCCACCACACCTGGCCCCCATTTATTTGATTTATATGGTGGAGGTTGTGGGGTAAGAGGCTGTATTATAAATGGACTGAGGGCTGGTAGAGAGCATGGGTGCTGGAGAAGAGACAGGAGTGACCAACCAGAACGATAAACTTCGGTATCATCAGTGGATCTGTGGGGCCTTTAATTTCGGTCCCAGGAAGTTGGCAACAACACATTGCAAGTTGTGATGGGCTCAAACGTTCCGTCGTCAGAAGACCTGAATATGACATTACCAATGGGATCTCCAGACCCTGAGCAGAGCTGAGATAAAAGTCTTTCTCTCATCTTACCTGTTTCTCAAAGCTTGTAATGGATTCGGCTGAAGTCACTTGGTAAAATTTCAGCTTTACACTCACAGGCTCTCACATGTTAGACTCTTGTTTTACAAACTTAATAGAAGGAACATTTTCCCATATAGTTGGGCTGTCACAAAGATGTGATCCCGGGACACTGTGTATACCTCAGGAAAGCCTGGAGGTCTCGGGAAGACAGGTGGAAGGTGTTGTTTGATGTGAACCATATTTTATTTTTCTCAAGGAATTCTTGAGCTGACAGGAACATCTAAACAGAAGTAACCAGGTTCAACTGGTCCACTGAGATGGGTTTATACATTCTTCTCCTTCCTGCTTTCAAACAGAATGGTAAATACTTTCCGTTCCAGGCGAATAACACTGCTATTTTTTTTTTCTTCCCTGACGGGTCTTATTCATGAGCCACTTGCTTTATCCAGTAGTGCATTAGCGAAGTGTGCCTTGATTTTATTCAGTGGGTGCTGACATCCAATCCTGTGCAGCTGCCGCCTCAACTTTCCTTGTCTTCTAGGGAGCTGTCTAAGGCAGACACTGTCAAGTTGAGGTACAGGAGACCAGGTGTGTGGGAAGGCCGTGGTCTCCTCCTGCTCTTGGTGCTCTGCTTCAGCCTAAGAGGAGAGCCACTTGCATTTAAGACGCACAGATGACAAGTTCTGCCATGATACGCTTCCCACTGACCTTGGTCAGTGCTAATGGACCAGTGGAAGGGCCTTAAGGGGCCTTGTCCATCCTCTGGGTGGCGTGTGAGCTCCGAGTTTACCTGGAACTGGCCAATCTGTCTTTCTAGACTCAGTGCTAGTATGACTTCCTACACAGAACAAGAATAAAATTGTCAGCCCACTTTATTCTAATATGAAACAAAAGCCATTGTGACAGAAATAGAGAGTTCTGAGTGACTCACCCCACCATAAAATGTGCTTTGTATATGGAGCTCCAGAGAGCTTTATAAGTTTTAGACCTGTTTTCATGTAGCTGGTACCTATAAAAGTGGAGTGGCCTGTCTTTCTGAATTCTCATTCTCTCACCCACCAAGTAACTTCCACACATTTAGGTCTAGGGGTCTTAAATCCTAAATAACATTATTTTACCAAATTTATTTTTAACTAAAGACGGTATAACATCACATTTGGTTCACCTTCCATGAATGCCAAGCACAATTCAATCCCCCCCAATGACCAATGTGTAGTGTAAAACTCTTATTTTCCCATCTTTATTTCAGGCTAAACATGTCAGTTGGAATGAAAGGCATTGCTGGCAATATTTATTTCAGGCAGACCTGCGTTTGCCTCTGCTGCTCTGGTACCTTCCAAAAATGAGCTGTGTATCTACTTCGAAAATATTATTTGTGACCTTAAAATTCTACCTCTTCCAGACAAGTAGTGGGTTTGTTGGTATCAAGATTAGACCTGATTTATTATTTCAGGGTTCAAGAACATGTGGGCCTGCTACTAAAGTTCCTGTAGCCAAGACTCTGCTAATTAGCTTTTGTTTTTCATGAAGAGTGAGATTAGTGTCATGTTGTCTTATTGCTCTGAAACTGTATATGCTTGTCTATACATAGACACACAGACATACAGACACACACAGACATACAGACACACACAGACATACACAGACACACACACAGACACACACACAGATACACACACACACACACACACACACACACACACACACACACACACACACACACACACACACACACACACACACACACACCCCTACCTATTTGTTGCCTTTCACGAAAACATTAGAAGGTAAATGTTTCATTTTTTTTCAGGCCTGAACTTGGGGGCTAAAATAATTTCCTTTTATATGAGTGTGATAAAATAAATTATTTTTATATGAATAAAATATTTATTTGCAATGATGATAGATTTTAAAAGAAAATCTGTATCTGTTACGAAGACCAAAAACAAGATGGAGGAGAGATTGTCTTTCGGCGTTTTGTTTGAGATAATTACACAAATCCCTATTAAGTGGAAATAGGGGACAGGCTGTGTTAGGAGGGCTCACAGGGCAGAAACTCCTCTCATGTTCCCCAGAAGTAATTTTCACACCTCATGCAGCAGTGAAAGACTTCTTGCATGCTCCGTGTCCATCTGCGTTTCCACCCTTCTTGGGTCTCCAAAGCCATGGAGGAAGCTTGCCCTTGTTGCCTGCTTTGTTTATACATCTGTCAGGACAATATGTTATCTTTCCTTAAAAATGCAAATGCGCTCCTCGACATCCAAAGCTCTCAAGTCAATAAATACACCGAGGTAAGACTGTACCTAATACCCATTTAATTTAAATTCATTTTATAAACATAAAGACGCTTTTTAAGAGAAGCTTTAATTCCTACTAGCACCTTGATTTGTGGTTGCCATGGAGAATCAAATCTGTCATTTGACAAGAAAAGTCACCCATTTATGACAGCACTTTATCTTGTCTCTCCAGGGGAAGAAAATGTCAAAAGTGAGAGCAGGGGAAAAAATAAAGCCTTGAAACACCAGAATTTCTTGATTTCATTTTTATTATTCAGCTATCATATCCCTTCTGATAATAGCAACTTGGTGAAAATAAATAATGTTCCTACAGTAAAATCAAATATTTCCTATTGGAATGGACAGGGTTCTTTGTGGCTGTCAGTACTGTGAAGTCTGGCAGGAAATAGTGTTATTAGATAAACCCACGGTGCCCAAATCCCATTTTCTTTTCATTATAGTGTCAAAATAATTATACCTGTGTAATTTGGGTAAGAAATTGCGGAATAAGTAAAATGGCCCATTGCAAGAGATTGCTTTAGGCCAGTGTTCCTTACAGGGTGGGGTCTCTACCAGCTACAGGAATGAATGCTGGGCAAAAAGTATTTTCATTTGAATGCAGATGTCAAGCAGCCCTCTGCACTATTTGCGAAATGGGTCGGTAAACGCTACATCTAGTTACTTCTTCCTCTCCTGACTTTATGAGGGAGTAGATCAGAGTAAAAGGCAGACTAGTTCACCTTGTCATGTTTGTCATAAACCAGCATATCACTCAGTTTTCAAATAGCAAAACAAAACAAAACAGAACCAACTCCACCCTCCAATACCCTGTTGTTGTTTGTTTGTTTTTGTTTTTAAAAATGGGGTTCTGTCTGGAGAGATTGAAAGCGCTTCATGTTCTGACCTAAGGGTAATTGTTATATCTCAACCAATGTGAGTGTGATGTATGGAGAGGAGTGCTGCATATAGACACATGTGTATTGCCTGAAAGGCTTTCGCCTGCATGTGCTCTTCATGTGCAGACTCCCTCTTTCGAGGTTTACATTGCGTTCAACAAGAATGTTGGTGCTCCACGCAGAGAAACACGCAAGAATCATATGACTCCATCTTTTTTTGAGGGGCTGTGTTTTGGAGTGTCTGAGGATGTTGCAGTTGCATGCCTCACGGGAGATGATTTGGTACCCACGAGAGAGCCTTGCAATATAGCAAGCCTTGTAGTGAATATCTGAGTAGCAGGGGGCTTGCTTTCTGGAACTGCTGCGCCTCTCTGAGATTACAAAAATGGAGGGTGGGTGGGTGGGTGGTGAACTCTCATTCTCCTGAAGTTGGCACTGGGTGCAGGAGTCCCAGCCAATACTGGTTGGGATGCGCTGACTGGAGTGTCTGTAGCACAATTGTCCTCATCCTGTGATGTGTTGGGGGGCTGGGAAGCAGGGTGTGCTTTGCTGAAAAGAAGAAAGTAAGGAGAAGGAATAGATACGACTTTGGCAAACAAACCTCCCACTAAATACCAACAGCAATATATTTTACAGGCGTGTCTTCTGGTTGCCTTGGCGGAGCACATCAGATAAACTGCACATTTTTACTCAGTGGTTGAGCCATTTCCACCACCCTTTGTGTGCACAGGGAGAGCTGGGTTGCTGAAATGTGAGACTGAGAGCACTAAAGTACACCATCACTGGATGCACGTGAGCTGGGCATTTGCCAAAGCACCATGGTTCTGAATGGCCACACCCCATCGTTTAACCCTCACGTCTTGGGCTAGACACTTTGGTCAAATTGCTGGATTTCTTTTGTAAGGATGGAGGTAGAGAGATGGCTTGTGGACTTGCTGCTTCCTTGAACCCCCTGGCAGAAAGGATGCACTTGTCTCATTTGGGGTGAATGGGGGCCACGTTGATTGATAATGCA
Organism: Acomys minous; assembly: GCF_964271855.1. Lineage (NCBI taxonomy): Eukaryota > Metazoa > Chordata > Mammalia > Rodentia > Muridae > Acomys > Acomys minous. The sequence goes on from NC_140500.1 coordinate 44,806,127, forward strand.
ATTGCAGTGTAGTACAGAGCTTTGGGACTTTGTGAAACTGTGTGTGTACAGCCCATGCTTGAGTTTGTTTGAACCAAGTGTGTATAAATATCCTAGGCTAGGGATTTTGGCTTTTATTTGATTGGGTTTAAACATTTTTCATTTGTGTTGATAGAGGAATATGTTATCTGACTACACCAGATATTAATATACTTTTCACCCTGGTTTCTGGATTTCTACCTTCCTTCCTCTCCCCCTTTCTTCCCTTCCCTCCCTCTCCCCCTCTTGTCCTTTTTCTCACACTTTAGTACAATGTCATGGTGAGGATTAACAAATGCTTCTCAAAATGTAGCAGAGTTATGCTAGTGAGGACCCGCTGCTTTCAGAGGCCCACGCCTGTCAGTGCTCCTCAGCCACATCATTCTCTATTGCTTGGAGAGAGCTTACGTAGGTCACTTCTGCTCTCTTTGAAGGGTACAGATACATTTCTGAGGTAAATTGCCAGGAAAATCTTATTTTTTTCAATAACCTGCAGACAGTGCATCTTTAAAAATAAAGCCATTCATGTTAGTTGACAAAAGTATCCCAAAGAGAGGCCTTTGTATTTTATGGCTTGATTTTGATAGTTGGATCACTAAGAATTTTGTTTGTTTTTGTTTGTTTGTTTGTTAGGGTTTATTTTATTTTATTGTCTTGTCCTGTGATGTAGCCCAGGCTAGCCTCCAACTTGCAATCGGCCTGCCCTAGCTTCTGAGTGCTAGGATTGTAGCATCACAGGCATGTGTGGCTACACTCATTTGCTCTGGTGTTAACATAAAAGTCTAGTATATTTAGCACATACTATATCTCACTTGCTATATGATTCAGGGACTTCACAATGTTTTTGTGAAGTGGGACTTTTATGTGTCCCCACATGCTGAAGAAGACAGATGTGGGGCTGAGGAGCTTAGGGTGTGACGTCACTTACTGTGAATGCACAGGACCTGAGTTTGAGTCCTCAGTGTCTACATAAAAGCAGTGCATGGCTGCACGTGCCTATGACAACAGCACTGTCAGAAGAGGCAGGTAGATCCCAGAGGCTGGATGGCCAGCCTAGTGAGAGAATCTGACTAAAGGGAATACAGCAAAGTGCAATGGAGGAAGGACCCCACATTCTCTGTAGATAGCATCCCTGCATTGTTCAGTTCATAATAGACAGACACACACACAACATACACATACCACAGCTGCGCCCCCTTCTCTCTAAGACAGATGGATTATCCTAAACACTCAAGCAGTATAAGGAGTGGTAAGGATTTGAATAGCTTTCCTCCCATATTCTCCAGAATATGAAGAAAAGACTGAGGATGGAGGTGGGAGGGGTGAAGGGAGCATTTACAGCCATTTTTATTTACTATTCTGACGTTAGCCACTCATGTATAGAATACCAGCTCAGTCCACTGAGAACAAACTCTTCATACGCTGAAAGATGAGAGCTTTAGTGCCTTCCACTGGCGATAGCATCTTTGCTTCTGCAATAATGAAAGTAACAGCAAACCTTATTTACATTTCAGAAATAGTTTCCTCAAATTTCCTGTTTTGCCAGACTTTTGTGTGTCCCCCTCTCTCTCTCTCTTCCTCTGTTGTGCCTGCTGCCCACATGTTACATTATCCAGCAAGCCTGGCTGGCTGCCTGATGGGTTTGGCTTTGAGGTAGGTGCCCAGTATCATTGCCAGGGAAGGGCTGGTACTCCCTCCCCTAAAGACTTGATAATGCAAGCAAGGGTGTCTGGGCTGCCCACAGGCCTTAGCCCCTCTCCCTCAGCTTGGCATGACCTTTTGGCTGTGCTTTTTGGAAACTCTTTGTTTGTTCAAGGTACTTTACCTGAAGGCTTGCTTCATTGTGTCATTAATGTAGTCGAATTATAGTCATGTTTTAATCACTTAATTGAATAAAGAAGACAACTTTGAACTGAAAGCTAAAATGGTGGTGTTTATTAAACCATTCTCACGCATTTCCAAAGATCTGTAGTAGCAAATAGAGAAAGCACACCATTTCAGAATGTTTCCACCTCAAACCCACCTGGCATATAACTTGCATCAGGGAGATTGAAATCCTTTGCAGACAATCCTTTTAAGATATTTTAATTTAGCCCTCACCCCTAACTGAGGAGCTATTGACAACTGATTTTTTTTTTTTTTGCAAGAGTGGAGTGGGGTGGTGTTGTAATATTTAGAGGTGGTTAAGTGGATAGCTCCACACCTGAATATGGTGAGAGCACAGATTGTCCTCTGGGTTATTATTAAAGGGGAGGGACACAAAATTGAGAGGGGCTGGGTGACAGTAGACCTGGAAAGGGTTAAAGAAGGAATGAGATGTGGTCAAAATACATAACAAAGTTGTCAATGAATTAATAAAAAATATTGTCAAAATATTTTGACTTGGGGCTATAGATATGGCTCAGCAGCACACTGTTCTCCTAGGAAACCCAAATTTGATTCCTAGCACCCCACCATGTCTCATGCCACATGCTCTGTCTAGCTCCAGGGCATCGCTCTTCTGGTCAATATGGGCAGTTGTACTCATAACACACACACACACACACACACACACACACACACACACTCTCTCTCTCTCTCTCACTCACTCTCTCTCTCTCTCTCTCTCTCACACACACTCACACTCACACTCTCTCTCTCTCTCTCTCTCTCTCTCTCTCTCTCTCTCTCTCTCTCTCACACACACACACACTCACACTTAAAAGTAAATAAATCTTTTAAAATGCATTTTGACTCTTTATATTAGCAAAGAGCATTTTGGGGTTTCATTCCAGAGCTGAAAAGTGGACCTTTCATAGCAGGAAGCGACAATGGTCCCTAGAAACAATCTCTCACACACGTTCTGCCCTCACTCTCAAGCTGCGGTTAGTTCTCTGAAATACCACCTCATCCAGCACTTGAGGGTTTCCATCATTCCTTTCATCCAGATTGTATCAAAAGCAGTGCTTTCTTAAACATTAAGTGAGTTATTTAGAACCCTTTGAGAGCCATCTCTAGTTTTCTTTAATTAAGAGGGAAGGGTAGTTAACGACTGAAAGCTAGCGCATAATGGGTTACTTATTGCGGCTTGTTAAATTAGTGGGTTTGGTCTCAAGACAGAGTGAATGTGAGTTAAGGAAAGTGTTTCCCTGCTTCAGGGGGTTGGTTTTGCTTGGAAGGGCCCATCCCTGCGAGTGTGTTGTGGGCTGTGCTCCTTGTATTGCTGACTGTGGGAGGGAGGATGCGTGGCCCTGCTCCGTCCTGCACCAGTCTGCCATACTCTGTGTTGTGTAGCACTGAAAGCACGTGTGTTAACGAGAAGGCACATTTCTTCTTCAGCTTTTGGCTCTTTGTAAAGAGGTGTTTGTCTCCTCACTTTGGAGACAAGGGTGAAGTTCTACATCCTTTTTGCATCCTTTTTGAAGTGTTTGTAAATTACAGTTTATAACATTCCTTGGCTGACCAGAATCTTGAAGCCAGTTTCTTAATACAATGTGGAGGAATCCCCATAGGTAGAAGGTTCTAGAACAGGAGCAGACCTCAGGATGAAAGACTGTGCTTCTGACAGGCCTCGCTACCTGTTCCAGCTTAGGCACCCCACAGACTGCTCCATGTGCTAGCAGGTAGATAGCTGACTTAGGCTACTCCCAAGGTCAGCTGCGCCATGACCATTCTGAGTGGTGCACTGGCAGGCTTTTTTTTTTCCAGAGGGGTCCCAGATGTGGTTTTTGTTGAATTTTGGATTGAAGAGATAATATGGGGCCAGACCTTCTGAACATCTGAAGCAAATGCAGGAGAGGTTCGTTGTGCCGGTCCCTGTTGCTGGTTGAGTTTGCACGTGGACCATTGATGATAAACGTTTACATTAAAATAATGAAACAACTCCTTGGGTATTGTGCTCATTTTCTTCAGTGGTTTTCTATTAAACATTCCTGTCTCCCTCTGACTCAGTGTCTGCTGCAACGTGAAAACACAACTATGAGCGTTAAAGGTGCATTTCCACCCCAGGCAAAAATGCTGACAGCATGTGGGGGCGCAATCCTTCTGGATTAGCATGAGTGACCCTAATTCTGATCCCTTCATATAATTCAGTTCTCTCAGCTGGATGTGGGGTGCTTTCAGGATTCTGTCTCTTTGAATGAGCAGTGTCACACATGGACTCAAATGTCACCAGCGTTTTATGGAGAAGGGTTCTTTCTTCCGTGAGAATGGGGTTCTAGATTGCAAAGATTATAAAATCCTAGCCCTGGTTTTGGACAGCGAGGGTGTAGGTAAGGGTGGCTTCATTTGTTAGAATCAAGAGTTCACCAGAATTTTATTTTGTACGGCCCCTGGCTCCAGACTCCCCCCACCCCCCATGTTGTAGTCGCTTCCAGCCCACCCTCTGGTTTGCCTGGGAGGGCTCAGGAGCTACACTGGAGTCCTCTGCTATGGTTGTGAAGATAGCCACACAGCCGGTTCTCAGGATATCCAATGACATCCCCTTCTGCTTGAACAATACAGCTTGTCCTTCAAGTTTTGAACCAGTGCGTCTTGGCCGATACATAGGGGAAGTGGAGGTTTTCTTTATGTAACACGCCTTGGCATTCAGCATGAGGTGATCTAGATGCGTTTTTGCTTTCCTAAGGCTCTTAGGAGTGGGTATTTTGGCAAAATTCGCTAGTACGGAGTGCATAGTGCTGTTGGGTGATAAAATTGTGAAATTTGGGCCTAGAAGTAATTAGAGGTAGCTTCTGTCCCATGAGGCTCAAATATAAATTGTTTTTAGAGCCTACAGGTAACTGAAAGGAAGTAGGTGGGTTGGGTGGGGAGCCTAGAGGCCAGACAGCACAGGCAGGCAGGCTGGCTGGCTTTCTTTCTGAGAAGTGAAGCATAATTTTGTGTATTTGTGCATGCTGGTGCATGTGTGTGGTGTGTCCGCATGCACATTTGTGAGTAGGTGGAGGACAGCCTGGGCTGTTGTTTCTCAGACATTGTTCGCCTTGCCTGGTGAGTCAGCAAGCCCCACATGTCTGCCTACCCCTGCCTCTCCAGTGCTGGGATTATAAGTGTATGCCAAACTTATTTACATGGGGATCAAATGCAGCTCCTCACTCTTGTGTCCCAAGCATTTCTTTAGTCTAGCATAGACGTGTTTGTTTGTTTGTTTGTTTACTTTTCAAGACAGAGTTTCCTAGCTGTCATGGAACTTACTCTGTAGACCAGGCTGGCCTCGAACTCACAAATCAGTAGCTCTTGCTGCTCAGTTCCAGCTAGCTATTGTTGTGACTGTGGCCCTAATTTTCTTTTTCTCTCCTCTCCTCCCCTCCCCTTCTCTTCCTTCCTCTGTCTTCCTCTCCCCTCCCCTCGCTCCCTTTCTTCCTTCCTTCCTTCCTTCCTTCCTTCCTTCCTTCCTTCCTTCCTTCCTTCCTTCCTTCCTTCCTTCCTTTTCTAGAATCTGGAAAGCAGAGTAGATGCTTCTAAGTAATAAACCTGGTCTTCTCTTGGAGATTTAGTCATTGTATTCATGGGGAAAAGGGAGCCTGATCTTGGAGAGCACCTGCTGACTTTGTTAACAATTGGAAAGCTCTCAGATAATTGGAAAGATGGATGATGCACCTGCTCTGTCAGTGTCTGCAGGGCAAGAAGGGGTCCAATGTCCCTCACAGTTAAGCCCACCTACATATTAAGATATAATAGAAGACACCCATGGGTCAGCAAGCCTGAGCCTCATAGTTTACAGTAGAGAAAATATCATTAGCTCTAGAAATTCATGCATTGCTGTGCCTACTCTGAATTCTTCCTGTCTTGCCTCGGTGGCTCTTCAAATCTGTTACGCTGTTTAAACAAACAAACAAACAAACAAACAAACAAGAGGTATTGTTGACTCTGTGTTCCAAGTCCCTACATTGTATCTAGAAACACAGCTGCAGCATTTGCTGCATTGACCCATGGCCATGAGTATTAGCTTGGTCCTTGAACTCTATAATGTCTATTCTTTAGTCTAATTTCTGTAGTGTGTGAGTGGTTTCTGAACAGGTTGAGCTTTCTGTGTTCCCTCTGAAGTTCTTGTGATGACATTGTTTGCAAAGATTGAAGATGGTAGGTGGCAGAAATGGATAGAAATCTTCCCTTTCAGGGGGTTCGTCGGGTTGAGAGGCCTAGCAGGTAAAGATCTTGTGATTGCATGGACATCTTTACCCTTTCGGCACCAACTTTGGCCACCTGTGTGGGGCTATACACTGTCATCAAGAAAGACTTAATGGCTTGTTTCTCTGGTAATGTGGCACCCTCGGAGGCCATTGCTTTTCATCCATGGCTAGTCACTAGCCCTGGGTTAGCCTGGGGCTAGCACATGTATTTTTATTTCGGGTTTGTCAATTCCTGCAGTGAAACTCCTCCCCTCAAAAGATGGGTGAGTTAACTACCACAGAACTGCAATCCCATTTTTAGTTTCAGTACATTCACCCCATTTGCTTGCGTTTTTAATAATGGATGACCACTTGGTATTTTTGGGCCACACGGTGAAAATATGATGTCCCCTCCCACCTACAGCCGTGTCACCATCATATTTCCTTTCCCAGCCTATCAGAGTACTCTCAAGCCATCGATGCTTTAATGACCATATTGTTCATCAGGTTAAACTGTCTTTAACGGGCTCCGTGTTTTATCCTTTTGTTTCAATGAAAGGATTATTGGGAGTATTTTTTTTTCACTTAAATGAAGCCCCATCATTTAAAACACATATAAAAATTCTTGAAGATGCCTCTCATTCGGACCTCTTTATCTTCCTTTACTGGCTTTCTGAGGATAAGCAGTGCGTGTTGAGGTTTATCTTTGCTTTTATGTTCTTGAGCCACACGCTTAACTTTGAGCACATCCGAGTCGCATTTCATTGGGCTTTCACAATCCTGTTATAAAGGGACTGATCTGCTAACATCACCCTCTTTAGATCGAGCAGACAGGATGTTCTTCCATATAAAGAAGCGTTCACGGGCTTTCTGGCCAGCCAGTGAGTGAGTGATTTCAGGCCTGGTGGGCAATACTTGTGTCCATGCGTAACACGGCCGACCACGGTGGTAGGCAGCTGCATGTAATTTTGAACTCCACTCATTGAACTGTAATAAAACAATATAAGCACTGCTTGGGGGAAGATTGGATGCAGTTATCCTTACACAAGGCTCAGGCATATGAAAGCAGTGCCGGCTGACAAGAGGATTTTGAGATTTGATTTTGATTGAATTGCAGAATTGAACAGGCCAGGAATGTCAGTGGAAGGCTAAACGCCTGTAGTGCCATAAAGTTTTATTCATGTGAGGCTTTCCAATATCAAGTAGATGGATTATTGGAAAAGGTGTCAAGGGACATGAAATGGAAGTGCCCAAAACAGAAAACGTAGGCAGGAGGGAAAAATTACTTTTTGCTTAGTATATAATTAGGTCTTCAAAAGAAGAGAGAGAAAATATTCTATAAAGTTATTTATTCTTCCCTTTGTTTAAGCGGGGCAAGACTAGCTCATTTTATCACTTAATTCTTCAAGGGACACGCCATGTTGTGGTATTTGGATGGGAGCTTCCCTTACACTATTCTTTACTTGTGTTTGCAGTCAATATAGAGAAATGCTCCTTCTTTTAAAAGGAGGCCTCAATGAGCCAAGAGCGTTACCGGCGCACACACGAACACACACACACACACACACACACACACACACACACACACACACACACCCTGACACACTGACTTGTTTAGTGCATACAGAAGCTTACACAAGTTTGCACAGTACTGCTGACAGCAAAATCCATGTAGCACTTGGGAGTATGCTGCTTGTTGGTCATGAGTTTGTGGTTTTACCATACTTAGTGCAGAGAGCTGAGTGCAGAAGGTAGGGTTCACTACTTGCCCCCCACTTCTTCCTACTGAGCACTTCTTAGAGTATCAGTGAAACACGAATCAACATTGTCAACATGAAGGAAGAAACACCTGTAATTTTTCAGTTTGGAGTCTGTTTGTTTATCGTTTCAAACCCAAGGGGCTTCGGGTAAAGAATCAAGATTAGAGGCACACACATCTTGACTCTGATACGCAGCTGTGTGTTCTTTGTCCTCCCTGCATCTTGTTCTGATGTATTATGTATTTAGAAACATGTTTGTTTGTAAATGAGGCTTTGTGAGATGAACACAGAAAACCTCAAAAGGGATTTTTTTTTTTTTGAGCAGGAAAGGTTTATGCTTTAAAAAGTCCCCTTTCCCTTTAATGCTCAGTTATGGACAGGTTAGGAAAGAAATACCACTCATAGTGATTGAGGTTACCTCTCTAAGATTTATAACCTTTCCTGTACCGCCAAATTCTGTAGGTTTGTTATAGAGTGCATTTAGTTATATTTTATTATTGTTTAGTTTTTTCTAAAAATAAGCCCGATGAATATTTATCTAATCAAACAATGATTCCTTTACACACTGCTTGGAGAGAAAATAAGTCCTTAATTTCTGTGGTCAGATCATGTGATCAGTAAGTCAAGTCATGACTCTCCCCCATCCCCCTGCCCCCCCCACTCCCCCATCCCCCTGCCCCCCCCCACCCCCCGACTCACAGCTTCCCGCTCTTCTGAGGCAGTTCAGCGTGGCGGCTGATGGATTTGTCTGTTGTGTGTGGTCCACCTGTGTGTTAGAGGACAAGTTGTTGAGGCGCTTAGAGATGTAACAAAGAGCCACTTTTGGGCCTGGTGAGATGCTAGGAGGCCATCTCTTAGCCATGAGGTTCTGGACTTTAAAAAAGAGCTGCATTCTTGCTTCATGTCGTGGCGCTGTCTTGCAAGTTACAGCCTCACACACAAATGCGTGCAAACTGTATTTTGTTTCCATCTCCCACTAACAGTGGATGAGAGTAAGGCAGGAAGGAGCTTCGGGTGCAAGATTGAAGAGAGGAAGCATTGCTCCTGGGTGTTGTCCTTGAGCTTTAATGGCCCAGAGGGTAAATCCTCCTTTTAAAATGTGTGTCCTAGGTACAATCAGCTCCACTCTACGTGGACACGTCTGTACTCTTCTAGGTTTTGTTTGTTTTGAATAGAAAAAAAATGTTTGATAAAGTGTGGCATATTCACCCTTTTCCCCGTCTGTCACTGACCATGTTTTTCACACTAAAATTAGAAAATGACCACAATGCGATGGTGTCTTCCCATGGAATGTCTGAATTGGCCAGCGTCTATGTCTGAACTTTTAAGGCAGTTTGTATCCTGGCTGGTCAAAACATATACTTTGTTCCTTGATCCCACCAAAGCTGAGGTTTGACATGAGCCGCACATTTTGTTAAGTTGTGCACTTGCTGTGAAGTGTTTTTCCAGATGTATGCCAGCATTACCAGCCTTGAGCCTGCTAAGCGGGTTCTTAAGGATTAATGCCCAGCATTGATTTGGCTCTGAAATTATGGAAGAGTGAAGTAGGGTCCGAAGCAGAGAACTCTAATAAAACACCTGACTCCAGGCAGTGAAACAGGTGGCAAGAATAGTATTTTCTTCCTGACCAGCCCTGTCACCGCAGGCGGTGACATTTTCATCCTAGGAAGGTCCATCTCCTCAGCTTCCCTGTTGCCCGCAGTTTTACAGAGGAAGGGATTGCCTGACCTGTAAACAGGGCACTTGTTCTCGCTCTTCTTCCTTACAGTATAACCCCTGCTGGACTTCCCTGGCTCCCCAGGGACAGGCTCATACCCACCTTTTGGGAGTAGGGTGGGGATTTTTCTTCTTAAGGATTGCTTAGATCTTACAAACCAGCAGACTTTCTTTCCAGATCCTTGAAGGCAGTAACCACCCTGGGAAGAGTCTGCACACTGCCCTGAGCAGGACTTTGTAAGATTCTTTGTGGAAAACATTCCGAGAGATGTGCTTCGGAGGGCAGGAGGAAGCCAGGTGGTGGTGGTGGTGGCACACGCCTTTAATCCCAGCACTCGGGAGGCAGAGACAGGCGGATAGCTGTGAGTTCGAGGCCAGCCTGGTCTACAAAGTGAGTCCAGGACAGCCAAGGCTACACAGAGAAACCCTGTCTCTAAAAAGCCAAAACAAACAAACAAACAAACAAACCCCAAAACCAAACCAAAACAAAACAAAACAACAAAAACGAGCAAACAAACGAACAAACAAAAAAACAGAGGGCAGGAGGACATGGGGAGCCTTAGCTCTGGTCCTGGAGTGTAGGGTCTTTGTCGGCCAGTAGTCAACTGGTAATCTTACAGGAGGCTGTTTTGACCCTGGAGCCCCCTCCTGAGAGCTGGCAACACACCGGTTCTCCTTGATAGGAAGTGCTGTGTGGAACCATCTGTCCGTGATGGGTTTCATGAGGCCAAGCGCTGCTGGTATGTGTGAACGAATCCTCCTTCCTAAAAGCTGCAGTCTAGATGAATGAGTCACTAGCGGTTCACCCCTCAGAACGTGTCTGCACTTGACTCTGGCTCATTCTAAACCGTTGCGATTTCTCTGTGATGTTACAGAGGGTGTGAGAGGGAAAAAGGATACCCACCACTACCTGGCAGCCCCTGGTGAGCATGCAAGTTAAATGCAGCAGTCTTAATCAGATGCGTTCTTTAAAAAAACGGCCCTGCTTGTGTGCTGTGACTTGTGCCTAGGCAGGCAAGGCACTCCTTTCTCTGAACACCTTGGCAGTCAGCATGGAACCTTATGCACGTAACTCTCGACTAACTTTTCTTATTCCTAGTGGTCACTGACATGGCATCTAAATATTTGGCCTCTCCCGAAGTCTTTTCTCGGTGTGACGGAATAGAACACATTGGCACTAGAGCTCTGGTGTTACACTGCTCTCCCAACTGTAGTTGGGGTCTTTCCCCTTGACCTGCCCCTTGACTCTAGTGCATTTGGTTGCTGGTAGCTGGGGTCCTTTCTTCCAACTGCCTCTTAACCATAGAACATCTGGTTACTGGTTGTGTCAGTCACATTTCAGTCCCTGTGACAAAATGCCTGAGATGAGCATCTTATACAGAAGAAAGGTTTGTTCTGGCTTACAGCTTTGCTTCATGTTTGTTTGCTCTGGTGCTTTGGGCCTGTGCCAGTATAGTATGTCATGGTAGGAATCTAGAAGAGTCTGGCAAGGAGTCAAAGAGAGTCGGGGAGGAGCTGGGATCCTGGTTATTAAACCCTTTTAGGAAACACATTTCCAGTGACCTAACTTCTATTGGCCCAACCGTTGTATGACCTCCAAATAGTTATTAACTTGTTTTTTTTTTTAAACTTCAAATAATAGCACCGGTCACTGCCCAGGTCTGCCAATTGCACTGGGGAGTGGAGAGCTCTTCTCAGTCAAATGTTTGCCTGATGGTCCCGTGGACTTGAGTTTGGGCCCCAGAATGGTGGTGTATATTTGTAACCCCGGCCTGGGGAAATGTGTGGCAGGCCCAACTTGCTTAGCTATTTCCATGCTGGTGATAGATCACAGCTCATTAAAGACAAAACGTAACAAAACAAAAAGTGCTTGTAGAGTGACACCCAGGGTTGTTCTTTGGCTGCACATGTATACATATGTGCATACATATGTGTTCATGTATACATATGTGTTCATCCATTACTTTTTGTGAGCTCTTCCATGCCCTAATTTGGTGGTGATGTGGGCTGCTGAGGACCAGCTAACATAGTGGCTGAATATTAAGGCATGCTGGTGTATGTGCATGTGTGTATATGTGTGCACAGACACTGACATAGATAGTGTTCAGAAATGCATGTTTAGTTGACTTGTATAGAGTTTTGTTCTTAAGAGAAATATTTGAGTGCCTTCCCATAGTTACTGAGACTTACTAAAACAAGAACAACAACAACAAAAACTTTTGGATTTCTAGCTTTGTGTGACAGAAAGTATGGTTTGCAAGAGGTGGGTGCTATCCCACGTTGAGACCAAAGTGCCCAGTGAGGCGGTTTTTGTCAAAGTGATCCCATTAGGATCATGTGTGCTGAGCTCCCTGGTGCTGAGCCCTTTCTGTGTCGTTTGTCTCAAGGGCTACTTGGTCCCTTTAGCCATTTAAAATCGATGCTCTTGTGGGAAGGATGTCATGGGTGTTTATGCCAGGGTTCAAGGAGCAAAAATGGTGATGGTTTTGTTGCTGAGTCCTGGCAGCGAGATCTCTGGAAAGTGCTGGTGTCTTGATCCCTGAAGTGTTTGAACCTTCCCGGAAGCTGTGCATCCCATCTGAACAATGGCTGTGTGGAGAAGCACGGTTGCTGGACTATTACGAGGCTTATAATTTTGTCTTTAAATTCTTGGTGAATTGTAGCAACATGACTTCATAGGCCCCTCTGAGACATTACAGCGTTTTAATAACACTCTCCTGCTACACGTAATGCCTCATTTTAACTTTTATTAATTTAATTTTTTTCCTGTGTGTGGCAGGAGGTGCCCTGGGCAGCAGTGTGGCTCTGTCTCTAGTTTCACCGTGCTCTGCCTCAGGGAAGCCGCCTGGCTCCCTCCCTCCTTGAGGCAGAGGCTCCAGGGCCATGTCCTGTCTGCAAGGAGTTTACAAGGTTTCACCCACTCCTTCTGTCCTGGACATGCCTGCTCATTACCCTCCCGGCTTCCTCCCAGCCTGCCAAACACCCATGATATCACCTCTCTCCTGTAGCCCCAGCTGCTGCCACCACCATACTTGAGCCTCATTTCCACAGTGTGAAGAGAAAAACCAAGTCAGAGGAGGGTGACGGGGTCCCCGTTCCTCAAAGGTGCCCCTTGCTGCAGCTCACAGAGGGTAAGAGCTATTTATTGCATCTGTTCTTGTGTCAGCCAGCTACCTAGCATCCAGTACCTGAAGTCACCCATGCTTTTATGCATTCACACACGTAAGCATTCACTCATTCACAGGTCTGTTTGCCCGTCCTTTGCTATACATTCCAGTTGTGTAAAATCAGACAACTGGGGAATGAGAGAGATAGGGAAGCCAGCCAGGAGAGACCCTCACAGCTTCTCGAGAGACTATCTGGATTGAGCTCATTGCTATTTTCCCGGGAAGTTCAGAGGTGGCATATTTCCTGGCCGAAACGTGGGCTTCTACCAACAAGATGCTGGAGGCAGCCGCTTCCACTGCCATCCATGTGTGTGGTAAGGCTCACAGTGGTGTGGTGCGCATTCTAGCTGCTCATGTAGGCAGATGTGAATTTGAATCCCTTTATTTACCACTGTCCCTCTTGTGAGCCAGCCTGCCCTTGTGTCCCTCTCCCCAGCCTGGTTTGCTCATAGGCGGGGAGTCGAGGGTGGTACTTTATTAAAATGAATGACCTCCTTTACATGTCTTTTTCTACTCAGGCACATTGTGCATGTAGAAAAGGATATCCTCCACCTTCCTTGTCAAGAAAATTGAGATTAGTGACTTGTTCCTTTCTGGAGCCTTCCACCCAGAAGTGCCCAGGCAGCCCCTCCTCCCTCTCCCTGGGGTGACTTTCTATCTGAAGTGTGGCCTGAGCCTCCCTGTGAACCCAGGCTTGCCTGCCTGTCCCCAGTCAGCCCTTTTGACTTGGGAACTTATCTGATTCAGGAAAGAGCATCTGTCCTCCCAGCCTTGGGGTTGGGGCCCCATGAATACAATTATGAAGGTTAACAGGAAAAGTGGGGTCCCCAAGCAATCCCAGGCAGCTGGCAGCCATGCCGCATTGGAAGCACCCCACCACTGAAAACTGCAGCAAGAAGCAGATTAAACCTCCCTATCTGCCATCTCACTCTCTTTTCTCCCCTTTCCTGTTTGGACTTGAAAGTCGATTGGAGCCAGGGCTCTGACAGTTGACGGAAGTGCTGCAAGGAGAGAGTATTTATTTACAGTGAGTTGAGGCTGATGCTTGTTCAGGATGCGGTTTCTTGCAGGAAGTTTGGTCCCCACCCCTGGGTTTGATCATTTCTCCAAAAAAAAAAAAAAAAAAAAAAAAAAAAGAGAGAGAGAGAGAAAGAAAAAAAAAAACCTCCTTGATGGTTGCACTCTTCCACTCTGACTTGAACAACCCTGCCTAGCCTGTCTGCACTTGGAGCCTTTACAGGGTGCACCCTGTAAGAGGGCCTGAAGTGGACTGAGCAGAACCCAGTGGGCCCAGCTCCCTGCAGATGTGTTCAGACACAGCAATAATCATTAGGCATTTAAAATAGGGAAGTAGGCTGGGTACACGTGCTGGAGGCTGTGGTTGGCGCGGGCCGCTCTGTTCGTTAACAGGAACCAGTGCCAATTGAAGTTGCTGTACCGGGTGTAGGGGAGGGAAATTATTTTGAAGCACTGTGAAGCTACAGCTCATAGGTAGGAAGGAGGTGTTAGGAACTGGTTTGAGCGAGGCCACCTGGATCCACCCTCCAACTTCAAATCAGACCAAAGGCAACACCGTCCAAAGTGTGGCCTGCCTTCTGCCTTTGGGAGTCAGGTATTTTGTTAGGACAGAGGGGTAAAAGGGAAAACAATGTGTCCATGGAGAAGGGTATTGTGGCACTTCTTGAGAGGTTGTTGTAAGTCCCAAGGGCACTTTAGAATTTTCTCATGGAGTGCCTTTTGAACAGTAAGTCTTCCATTGTTCCCAGTGTTATTTACATCAATGACTCAGCGCCTGCTGCTATGTTCCCCATATGTTATTAAAAATTATATACATGGCAAGACAAAACAGGCAGAAGGCTGAAAGAAGAAAGTCAAATCTCCCTCCATCAGGCTCTCAGCACATTAGGTCCCCAGATCAGCCAGTGTTACCTGGCATCTGCATACATGTGCATTTTCAAGGGCTCTAAATACCTTCAGAGTGTGAACACCTGCAGCACATCGGGGCCAGCTAGGCCAGGTTATCACCTGCAGCCAATTGGGGCAGGCTGGGCTAACAAGGCTTCCTGAGTTTCTCCTAGTTGCTCAAGAGTAACAAATGAACTAAGGCAGTGGTTTGCTTCCAGAGAGCATTGACAAAATCATCTGGAACCCTAGGAACCTCCAGGGCTGGGACCCTGCCTCACCAAGGGGGTCTGAGGTCTCCAGTCAGGCCTCACTCACTGTGTACACTCTTCGGTTTTGACCAAGTGGCCCCTACTTCAGGCCCATTCCTCCTGGTAGCACTGGTAAATGCTGGTTTGATAAACGGCATGGTTAGAGAACCAAAAACCTAACCAGGCATGGTGGTGTATGCCTTTAAGCCCAGCATGTGGGAGGCAGAGTCAGGAGGATCTTTATAAGTTTGAGAGTTCGAGGCCAGCCTGGCCTACAAAGCAAGGCCAGGACAGCCAGGGCTACACAGAGAAACTCTGTCTTAGAAAGAAAGAAAGAAAGAAAGAAAGAAAGAAAGAAAGACAGACAGACAAAGAAACAAACAAAAACCCACTACAGAGGAAGCACCATCACTGGGTTGTCCAAGTCACTGGTGCAGTGGTGCTGATAATGCCTGTGGCACCTTTCTGGCTTTCTACACATGTTCTAATGCCCAACCCAAGGCAGGAGGCTTCTGGGAGTAATTTCTGCAAGTGTTAGATGCATCCTTTTTGAGATACTCTTGAAGTGTGCTGCCATTACCAAGATGTGGTCAGCACTGAGAGGATATTGCTAGAGTCCTTGTGCTGGCTAGTTTTCTGTTAACTTGATACAAATTAAAGTCATCTCAGAGAAAGGAACCTAAATTAAGAAAATGACTCCACAAGACCAGGCTATAGGCAAGCCTGTAGGGCATTTTCTTAATTAGTGATTGATTGTAGAGCCCAGCCCATTGTGGGTGGTCCCAACCTTGGGCTGGTGGTCCTGGGTTCTACAAGGAAGCAGGCTGAGCAAACCATGGGAAGCAAGCCAGTAAGCAGCACCCCTCTGTGGCCTCTGCATCAGCTCCTGCCTCCAGATTTCTGCCCTGTTTGAGTTCCTGTCGTGACTTCCTTTGGTGATGAACAGAGAGTGATATGGAAGTGTAAGTCTTATAAACCCTTTCCTCCCCAAGGTGCTTTGGGCATGGTGTTTCATTGACTCAGTGGAAACCCTGTTAAGACAGTCCTCTCTTGTCACCCTACCACCACCCCTATTTTACTTTATCTTTTAAGGTACAGATTTTTGTTTTTGTTTATTTTTTGTTTCTTTCAAGACAGGGTTTCTCTGTGTGGCCTTGGCTGTCCTGGACTGGCTTTGTAGACCAGGCTGGCCTTGAACTCAAAAAGATCCGCCTCCTTCTGCCTCCCAAGTGCTGGGATTATACATGAGCACTGCCGTGCCCTCTAAAGGTACAGATAGTTTTAAAGACTTTTTATTTTGTAATTTTTTTTTTTTACTTTATGTATATAAATGTTTTGCCTGCCTGGGTGTATGTATCATGTGTGTGCAGTGCCCTCTCTGGCCTGAAAAGGATGTCAGATTCCCTGGAACTGGGGTAACAGGCAGTGGTGAGCTGCCATGTGGTTCTGGGAACTGAACCTGGGTCTTCTGCAAGAACAGCAAGTGTTATTAACCAGCGAAAATATCTCCAGCCCCAAGGCACAGGTTTTTGGCTTGTAAAAATAAGAGGGGCTGCAGATACAGATGAATTGCTTGAGTGCTTGCCTAGCAAGCCTGAGTCCGTGGGTTCTGTCATCATTGCTGAACTGCACGGGCCAACATGTGGCCTGTAGTCTCTGACTGGGAAGATGGGTTAAGAAGGACCAGGAGTTAAGGGCCATCTTCATCTATAGAACAAGATCGAAGCTTGCCTGGGATATTTGGTATAAGAGACAGTGTCTTGAGAAAGGAAGGGAGTGAAGGAGACAGGGAGAGAGAAAGAAACAAAAGGAAAAGTTTTCAACCAGCAGTGAAAGGTTGGCTAGCTCCACGGGAAATACTTTTCAGCTGATTGGTTTTATTTACTGAATGCGACAGGTGACAATGGGCTTTGTTTTACATCCCTTTGAGAGTGCATTATAATACAGGAAGGGAGATGGCTTAGTGAGTTGAGTCTTTGCTCTGCAACCACAAGGACTGATCCCCAGTACCCACAAAAGCCAGGTACCAGGGTATGTTCTTACACCCTGCACTAAGGGAACAGAGACAGGTAGGTACCAGTGCCCTGCTGTCAGGCCAGTTTGGGGAAATGGTAAGCTTCAGATTCAGTAAGAGATTGAAGAAAAAAAACCAAACCAAACCAAAACCAAAAATCAGGTAGACAAGGAATTGAGGAAAAATAGGTGGATCTCTAGGAGTTCAAGGCCAGCTTGGTCTGTATAGTGAGTTCCAGGACAGCCAGGGCTACATAGAGAAACTCTTTGTCTTGAAAAACAAAACAAACAAAACAAAACAAAACAAAAAGGACGTTTTTGTGGTTGGAGAGAATAGCAGCACTGTGGTCCGGGATGGTAACTGTGAATGTTTCTAGCTCTGTCTCTGAGATGTTTAATGCTTAGAGATCTTCAGAACTGGTCCAGAGCACCTCATGAAATGGAAGGTCTTGGAAAAGATAGTATTAGGCATTGAGTTGTTCAGGTTCTCTTTATTCAGCTAACCTTGGGCAGATCTGAAGACTTGTATGTGCCAGAAAGAGAGTAACTTTTATAAGATATGGGAACTATTTGCTCCTTAGATTCTGAAAAATTGTCCCCGTCTGCAGGCGCGGAGAAGGGACTCAGTGTGATAGCACAGCTCACCATCAGCCATAGCATCCCTCCAGTGGTGCTGACTTGAACCTACAGCTCCCCGCCTGCCAGTGATGCTGGGAAACCAGAAGACGACCCTGTCCACAGCACTTAGCCTAGCACCTGGCTCGTTTTGCTGTTGGTTTGTTTTTTGAGACAGGGTTTCTCTACACAGCCCTGGCTGCCCTGGAAATCACTATGTAGTGCAGGTTGGCCTCATCACAGATATCCACCTGCCTCTGCCTCCTGAGTGCTGGGATTAAAATCATGTGCCACCATGCCTGGCCAACCTGGCCTATTTGAAAGTTGCTTGCTCTGCCTCTCTGCCTCTCACCTCAAGGCTTATGCCAAACAAAGAACAATCAACAGAGAAAAGTGGTTTCAGAGCCCCAGGCCTAGCCACAGATGTCTTACTTAACCTCTCCATGGCTGACATTTAGGCTAGAAAGTTCTCTGTTGTGGCCTGTGCTGTGCATTATGGGATGGATAGCAGATCCCTGGCCTCTGCCCACTAGAGGCCAGCACCTTTCCTCCTGCATCCTCAGTGCCACAAATGAAGCTGCCTTGAGCCACACCATGTGTCCCCAGTGCGTAGAGTCCCAGCCTGGGAAGCAGGGTCTAGAAGACAGTCCAGCTAAGGAGTTCTGCTGTGATTTACCAACTTGTCTCTAATCGAGGCTCTGCTCAGAGATGGAAAACGAATTACACCGAGGCAGCTGAGAAAACAGTTCTAGGCTGTTTACAGCAGGGAATGTGGTCACCTTGTAAAAGCCAGCCAGCCAGTCTCTTCTGGTGCCTGTCACCGTGCAGGAAGGCATTCCTAGCATATAACTGGGATATGCTTTTCAGCAACCACCAGCCTTGATTGAAATAATAAGGAGCAGCTCGGCCGACTGTGTTTTCTTACATAGTTCTTTTACTGAAAGGTGGGGGATTGATTCTAGGGACTCAGGCGTGCTAGACACGTGTCCTACTACTGAACCACTTCCGAAAACGTACTTTTTAACAAAATGAAGATGTTTAGTTATGGTAACGTTCACACAGCAGAAGTTGTCCTCTTAACCATTCTCAGTGTGGAGTCCAGTAGCACAGAGTAAATTCACACAGTTGAGCAATCATTTCAGAAGTTTGTGTTTTGGACAAACAGCATAACCCACAGTTCCCCCTTCTCTGCTTCCTCCCTCCCATTCCTGAGAACTCCTGTTCTGCCCTCTGTACCTGTTATTTGGCTGAGAGAGAGAGAGAGAGACAGACAGATACAGAGAGAGACAGAGACACACACACACACACACAGAGAGAGAGAGAGAGAGAGAGAGAGAGAGAGAGAGACAGACAGACAGTGGTTGTCTTTCTTTGATGGGCTTCCTTCACTTAACATGTCTTCAAGTTTCATTCATGTCCTGACACGTGTTGGAAATCCTTTCCTGTTGAAGACTGACTGACACTTCCCTGAGAGCTTTTATAGCTGTCCAGTCGGCCTTCAGTCATCCCTTCACAGTTCCCACATTTCAGCTCCTGTGCATGGCCAATGTCTCCCAGGAGTGCCTGCTTCTGTTCCTTTGAGCTTGTGACCAGAGATGCTTTTGCTAGATCCTGAGCAGGTAACGTCGAAGTGCTCTTACGCTGCCTTCTTTGCTGGGGAAATAGACTTGACTCCCCCTTTGACCTCGTCCTACCCTTTCCTGAAGGTTTTCACATCGCAGCTACCCTGATGCTTTTCCCACTCCCAGGAGGCATCACTTGCTCCTTTGGTCCAGCTCTCTGAATAGCAAGCAGTCCGGCAGCCACAACCACCTTGGTGAGTTTGTGTCAGG
Source organism: Acomys minous (assembly GCF_964271855.1). NCBI lineage: Eukaryota > Metazoa > Chordata > Mammalia > Rodentia > Muridae > Acomys > Acomys minous. The sequence goes on from NC_140500.1 coordinate 44,825,490, forward strand.
AACTAGGGCTGTGGCCTGGTGAAGTTTGTCTAAGGCTTTGGTCTCTGATGCCTGCCAGCCTCGTAGGCAGCCCCAGCACAGTGAGGTTAAAGAGAGAGGAAAGAAGATGTGTTGTGAGAATGGCGAACAACTGATCTTCGCTGTAGTGCTTTTGAGAGCCTGGAGTAGGTGGAGTCTTCTGCCTCCCTCCTGGCCTCGGAGAAGCACTGCTGCAGCCTTCTTCCACGTTGCCCTGTGGTCTCTAACCGGGCTGCCAGTGGGGGGTGCAGAGGCCAGGTGCATGCTCCCCACAGTTTCCTTGTGAATACCCCACTTCGGCAGTGGGATTCCCATTTAAGAAAACAGAAAGCAGGAAAGCAATATGTTGAAAAGCTGGTATCTATGGAGACTGCTTTTTTTCTTTTCTTTTTTCTTTTCAAAATTAGACTGCATCTTCCCTAAGTCTGTGTAATTCTATTCGCAGGCTGGGGCCCTCTAAGCCTCCAGATGTGGGCTTGTTCTTGTTCTTCAGCACTGGGTGTGAGGCCCACAGGACCAAAGAAGAGCGAGAGAGGACTCAGAATCTTGTTGGTGGAGGAGAGTGGGGAGGAGGTGACAGAAGTGGAAAGCCACTTGTGCTCGGGAGTCCTTTAGGGGCACGAGGCTCCTCAGTGTTGGCCAGGAAGGTCCCAAGGTTCTATGCCGGCTTTCTCTGAGGTTGGATAAATAAGTGGCAGTAAGGCTTGGCTTGTTGTTTCAACATTGTGGAAGAAACACAGACACCAGTTCTCTCTGGCCAGTATGGTCCATATTAAACAATGTTGCCAGGGAGTAAGAATATGGCGCACTACAGATGCGACTTTTTTTTAAAGAGTGGAGAATACAATGCTGGGCAAAGCCATCTCCAGTAGCCTTAGGGAGTCTACTTGTTATTACCTCTGTGAACTCCTTGCATGAATAAACATGCTGGCTGGGTCTAGCTGCCCACCCCCCATGTGTGTGAATGCACATGGAGACCGGAGGTCGTCATTTATTTTTCCACGACTGCTCTTTATCTTATTATTTATTTATTTATTTGTTTGTTTACTTATTTATTTAGAAAGGAGATTGAACCTGGCGCTCCCTCATGTAGCAGAGATGCTGCCTCCTGTGTTGAATTACGGTCATATGCTCAGCCTATGTGCATGGATGCTGGGGAGCACATTCAAGGCCTCATGCTTTGCTGCAAGCCCTTCACCTCGGAGCTATCTCACCACCTCCCCTCCCCCATCTGTTTGTCTGAAGGTGATAAATGCTCCCTCTTTTTGTATTCATGCTATGATTTTTCACGTAAGTGTAGGGATAGGTGCCAGAAGCACATTCTTTGGAAACTAAGGCCTTGTTGTTGCTCTAGTTCGGTTCAGCTTCCTGCCATTTTCACCACAGGAACTAGGGGGGCTCACTGGATCTCCTTTCCCTTAAGCCCATCTGCACAACTTTTCACCTCATTGAGGTACACCTGCCTGTCTGCACCAGCTTTCCTTCTCTTTGGATCAGCTCCAGCCAGAGGGCTCCTGTTGTTCCTCTTCAGCACAGCCTCCTCCTTCCTGTCCTGACAGACACCGGGGATGTCCTGTGTACGGGCGATGGTTCTATGAAGACAGCCAGCTGCCCCTCATAGCTTGTGTTCTTCTGTGCTGAGAAGGAAGGCCGTGGAGCCATTGCTGTGTGTCTGTGATGCCATCTCCCTTAGGAACCCCAGAGGACCTAGTCTATGTACGGGATTCCATCCTGTTCCCCTCCCCGTGCTTTGACTGGAGGTCTCTGCCATGACTGTAAGTGCAGTGGGTTCCACTGCTGGCTTCTGGTACGCCTGGAATTTAGACATGTGCTCCCTTGGTTTTACTTTCCCTACTTCATTTAAAGGGGCATTGCTGGATCAAACAGACTGAACAATTACAATGACTGCATTCTATTTTTCAGAACGTTGGGTTGCTACCAAACACGGAAGACAGTCATGTTAGGAGCTAGGGTATTGAGGCTGTAGGAGGATGCTGTCCACCTCTGGCAAGACAGTGGCCCCACAGAGCCTCCCCTTCATGCTCATGATCCTAGGCTCCTCCTGTAGGCCACCTCCCAATGCTGCTGCTTACCTCAATTCACAAGGCTCCCTGCACAGGTTCAGGGTAAAGTCCTGCATTTAACATGTCTACACGTGCATAATATGATACCATCTGTGAAAACTAAAACACTAAGCACCATCCTTTAGCATCCCAGCTGAAGTAGGAGAGTCTCCGAGGCCTCCTCAGATACCAAAAGCCTATGGACAGTCAGTCATTACCTACAGTAAATACAGTAGCGTAACATTTTAATGATCGTTAGACTTCACTTGACAGCTAGTAAATTAACCTTTTCAGAGTTAAAGAGTTAAATATCTTTGGAGGTATTTTTACCGTGTGTGTGTGTGTGTGTGTGTGTGTGTGTGTGTGTGTGTGTGTGTGTGTGACGTCAAGGTGTATATGTTGAGGTCAGAGGATGACCTGGTACGTCAGTCCTTGCCTTCTGCCTTGTTTGAGACAGCGCCTGTGTTTGCCGCTGTGTGCTCCACAGGTGTCTCCACTTCTCCTGTGGTTCTGAGGATCCAAGGAACTCAGGTCTTCACGATTGCCCTGGAAGTATTTAACCCACTGAGCTGTCTCCCCAGCCCCCTTGATCCTGGTTGCCAGAATTCAGTGTAAACTCCTTAAAAGTCATGCATTCATTCTTTGGTGTCTTAGTGTCTTCTCACAATATAGGCCAGCCTGGCATTGTACTTATTTTCTCCCTCAGCCTCCGGAGCGGTTGGCTTTGCTGGTGTGCACCACTGGCCTGCCCTGCTTCTCCTCATGGTCCATTACCTAGGATGAAGAAGCTGGAAGTACATATTGAGAGGGATTAAAATTGATCTTTTTTATTCAGTGCCTTTAGATCCCCTCTGTATGTGGGTGTATTTGCAGGTGGATGTGAGTGTGGTCTTCAGAAGGCGGCCTCGGGCACGCTTCCTCCTTTTGTATTTTGAATGTACTATACTGTAGAAACAGTCATGATGACACTTAGGTTTCTTTGTTAAGATTTATTATATTTTATGTGTATGTGTGCCTAGATATATGTATGTATTATACAGTGCATGTGCCTGGTGCCCAAGGAGGCCAGAACAGGGCATCAGATTCCCTTAGACTGGAGTTACAGGAAATTCTAAATTGCTGTGTGGGTGCTGGGAACTGAACCCAGGTCCTCTGCAAGAGCAGCCAGTGCTCTTAAACCCTGAGCCATCTCTCCAGCCTCCATATGATGCTTTGTTTTAAAATAATAATTTTTTTTTTTAAGAAACAAAATTTGAGCCCTGCACAGGGAAATGAATACATTTGAAGGCAGGCAGAGTCTACCTATCAGGTGGCCCTGGGCTTTTGTAAGGCCTGGATCTGTAGCTGATTACCGCTAGGTTTCCCTGCACATCAAAGGATGGCAGATGGGGCCGGTAGGCATAGACAGTGTCTCTGCACACCGACCTGCAGGCTGGCACATTCACACCCACCATCAGCTTCACAGGGAAGAGGAAACCCCCAGGGGTGCCTGGATGCTTTTGTGAATGACACAGAAGCAGGTTAACAGGCCTGAGGAACACACAGCAAACTGGGGAGGACTGATGTCGCCAGGGAGGGAAACTCAGCCCCTTTGAACCCATTTTATACTGTTTGTGTAGCATGCACTTTTGAGTGTGTGGTTTTATTTCAGTGTGCGGACCTTTCTCCCTTGCACAATCACAGATTAGTCAAAGTCTCCCTAACTTGCCCCCTCTCTCTGATGTATGTGTCAGGTACCAGAGTGCTGGGGGCCTTTGAATGTGTCCCTTCTCCTTGGTGACCTCATAAAAAGTTGTTCCCCTCAAGAGACTGTACAATACGGTAACAAATGCAGCGCTCCGGCCTGCTCTGCTGGACACTGTAATGCTTGCATATTAAGGAAAGGAATGTATCAGAAGTCTGACACCTCCTCTTTGATTTTACAGTTTTAAAAAACAACGCGTCTAGTGGCCAGGCTCATTCAGGCTGACCAGTTGTATGCTCCTCCTGAGGCTCCTTGCACACCAGCACTTTATGGCTTGACTTGCACCCTCTGATGGCTGAAGTCTTTCCTAATAAATCTGCTGCCACCGCTGATTGGCTCTATTTCTGTGGAGAGAAGAGGAGTTGAAGCAAGTCTCACAGGCCACTAATTCTTTCAACACTTAAGGAGCTGGAAGCCAAGGCGATAGGGAGTCTGACCACGGGCTTATCCAAACCCACTGTAATTCGGTCTGAACGCGCGTGCTTTGGTTCTTCCCTGGAGCCATCTCAAAGAATAGATTCTTAGCCAAATCATGACATTTTTTTTTCACCCTCCCCCAAAACATGTTCACATTTCCTGCCAGAGTTAAGTGTTGAACCGCTTTGAAGGCTAGACTTAAGCTCCGTGTTTAAGCTGGAGCATTGATGGAGATGCTGAGAGTGCTGCTAGCTGGGGAGATGGTACTTGAGGATTTGTTAAAACAGCCTATGTTCCAGACATGAAGGTTTGGAAAAGCACAGCCCAGAAGGCAGAGCCAAGCTAGGCCTTACCCTGCTAGGTGGGGCTCCGGCCAGAGGACCCTGTGGAATTGGAGCAGATCATTAGGCTGGGAGGGACAGGAAAAGGAAGCGTCCAGGGAGAGAAGAATGAGGGTCATTGGGCCAGGGCCCGGGAGGGGTGCACTAATTGTGCTTTGAATGGAGGGAGGGGTACAAGGTCCAGGGCTGGGTCAGGCTGGCTAGGCAGGGTAGGGGAAGGGGAAAATGCTGTGTGGGCTTGGGAGGAGATGGAAAAATCAACCAGATAGGTGTGGGAAAGGAGGGAGCGGGAATGCTCCGGGCCTGTGCTGGTTGCCTCTGGGCTCCACACTGCTGGGTGCCAGGAGTGTAGGCTGAGTCTGTCTGGTGGAACCACCACAGATCCACTCTGACCTCTGGTTCATCTGGTACAGTGTCCTGTGCCAGGTGCCATCCTGCTCTAAGGTGTCTCCTTAGCGTCTTGACTGGTCCTGAGAAAATCTTTGCTTCTCACATGGCTACATCCATGTGCGGGAGAAAGAACTGGCAGTACATGTTTGGGTGGGGATTCCCCTGGTCTTCTAAATTCAATGCCCTCAGTCCCCACCCCCTTCCATGTGTGTATATATACATGGTACATTGTGCGTGTGTTTCTGCAGATGAGGGTGAATGTGGACAAGTCAGAGGACAACCTAGGTACCCTTTCTCAGGTGCTTTTCTACCTTGGGTTGTTGTGTGACAAGGTCGCTCACGGGCCTTCCTGGCTTTTTATGTAGGTTCCTGGGATGGAACTCAGGTCCTCATAATAGTGAGCACTTTACCTAAAGATGAGTCTGCCTAGCCTTTCCTCCCTCTTTCTTGATCTTCTCCCCTCCCCTCCCCTCTCCTCCTCTCCTCCATCCTCTCCGCCCTCTCCCCTCCCCTCTCTTCCCTTCTCCTCCCTTCCCCTCCCCCTTTTCTGTTCTCTCTTTTATTTATTTTATTTTTTATATTTTGGTTTTTTGAGACAGAGTTTCTCTGTGTAGCCTTTGCTGTCCTGGACTCACTTTGTAGATCAAGCTGGCCTCGAACTCACAGTGATCCACCTGCCTCTGCCTCCCAAGAGTGTTGGGATTACAGACGTGCACCACCACGCCCAGCTTCTCTTTCTTTTTTTAAAAGACAGCCTTTGTGGCTGGCATCAAGCTTAGGAGCTTCTTCCTCCTTCAGCCTCTGGAGTTTGTAAATTTGAGTGTGCTCCACTATGCCTGGCAGGACTTGGTTGGGTCTTGTAACATTATATGGTAAAGCCAGAATTAACACTAAGGAAAAAGGATATGGACCAAGGAAGGGGTAAAAGGTTTGAGTTCTCGAGTTAGATCTGTCATCCTATGGTGGCTTGGTGGAGAAGTTGGTCTCTGTCTTTGGAAGTATGTGCTCCCTGGGAAATGATGACTTGGAAGAAAGGGTAAAGTTCCTATTAATTGGAGGCTAGGAGAGTAGAAAGGGTGTTCAGTTGAGTAGACATTCGGACCAGGAAGTCTGACCATTGTGATAGGGTGCTTTGGGAATGGAGTTCCTGTTTCCCTATTTGCTTACTTTGGTTGCTTTGCCACTGGAGACCACAAGTTTTTCTGTGTGGAAGGTGTTCAGGAGTCCTGGTGAGATGTGAAAGCAGGAAGCCAGTTGCATGGTTCAGTTCAGCTAATATGTGAGCCCTAAGTGTGTCAGCTGTTATTGGCGAGGGAACCCTAGATGACAAAGAATGTGGACCGCATGGCTCTTTTCTTGGGCACACATATCCTTGCACTTGGCTTCTTGTTCTTTATGAAGACTTCCCACTCACCAAGAGAATTGGCGCTGGATTCTCTGTTCTCCCTAGAGGTTTGTTATGTCCCTCAGGAGCGTGTGCGCTTGTTTGTATGGCCCATCTACTTTCTTCCTGGCTTACCTCAGCTCCTTGCAGGCCTGGGACACCATGCTGTTGCTCCCTCCTACCTGGCTTCTGAAGTTGTACAAAAGATGAAAACGGCGGTTGAGAAGCCTGGGAAGCTCTTTCCCATGGGGAGGACCTGGTGGCACAGTGGGTGTCCAAGGGTGCCTTTCCAGTGCTGGCCTGTCTGGGCCTGTTCCATTGCTCTGAAAGCTGCCTGGCCAGTGACTAGTGTAGCAGTCCCGTGTGGCTACTCTGGTAGTCCCAGCAACTTCACATGACTGCCTCCCAGCAGCTGAAGAGCTTGGGTGGCAGACAGGCGCCAGATGGCAGAGTTCTAAGCCTAGTTTTCAAGGTGGCAGAGTGGGACGCGTCCTCTGGTCATTTCTCTGTTATCGAAGCAGGTAGCTTCATCTTTTAGAGATGAGACAGGGAGCTTGAAATACCCATGGCCCTGAGATTGAACACTAAAAATTCAATGTCATTTTAAAGTAAAGCAAAGCCAGTAAGGAGCCAAATAATTTCCCGAATAAATGGCAAAGGACCAACACTGTGATAACTGGCGTACAGTCAGATGAGTCCTGCTTTTTCCCCCCTTGAACTTGGGATCCCTGCGTATCACAGAGAAACATCAGAGCCCAAGATTCAAATCTGTTACTGAATCCTTTCCAGAAAAGCGGGGAAAAGCTACCAATTTGTCATCTGTTACACAATTTTGTAACCTTTCTTTTTCTGATATTTTTATACTATTATTCACTCGGCTCACGGTACTGCGCCAGATTTGCGCCTGCTCATTTTACGATGTGTGCGTGGCTGTGGTCTGTATTTTACAAGGAAGGACTGTGGGCCTGAACTAGCAAGGGGCAGAAAGGGTTCATGCAGCAGCAAAGCCCTCAAGTCAGGTTTTCCATAGCCGTGGTGTGGTGTGGTGTGGCCTGGCTATTTTGGGGTCTGAGCTGAACTGCCTTACTCTCGGGGTGGTCTGCTGAGTAATGCTGGGTCAGATCGTCAGGGCAATTCCAACAGAGTTATCTTGGTAGAGGAGAAAGGCGTCTTCATCTCCCTGCATGGCAGGCTTTGCAGCTTCCGAAGTAGCTGGGAGAAGATCTGATTTTTGTTTTTCACTGGATATGCAAATCTGTTGGAGGGATGCTGGTAACCAGTGCTACTTGAGGTTTTGGAGTGAATTTTGGCTTTATTCTAGAAAGTGAGTGCAAAATGCCATCAGCTAGGGTAGTGGGATGTGAGGCACCCGGGGAGCCTCAGCTCTCCCCAGACAACTCAGGTTCCCAAAGACGACGACTTCCTTGAGAAGTCATATTTTGAGGTTTTCACCAAATTTCAGCTCAATATTTAGTTCACACAGACGGAGCATTATGGAACATGTTAATTCTGTTTTTCCATTTTTATACAATCAGTCTCACATTTCCTTTTCAAATACAATAGTCTTTCAGGTTTCGCTCCGAAGCATTTCTCTAACTTTCTATTTCCATTTCAATATTTCCTGCCACCCAGACATCAACAGATGGGCAGGAATGATGCAGTACCCCCCTTCTGCTCTGCGTGTTCCCCCCCACCCCTAAGTTCTCACACACCCGGGCTGAGTTCCGCCTCGCTGCCTGCTTCTTGGCACAGGCCGGTGGTTCCTGAAATGCTCAGAGAAGACCAGGAAAAAAAAAAAGTGTTACTCAGGTGAGCCTGTCCAAGTTTTTTTTTTTCCTCCCTTTAAAAAAAAAATCTCTTGGGGCTGAGGAGATGGCTCAGTGGGTGGAGTGCTTGCTGTGCAAGCCTTAGGACCTGAATTCGGATTCCTAGAACCCCTGTGAGGATACGCTCCATCCCACAGCTCTATAATTCCAGCTCTCCTTTCTGAGAAAAGAGGGGGAGACGGAAACTCCTAGGTCGGCTAGCCTTGTGTATGTAGGGGTGGGTGAGAAGGGGGAGTTGTCTTAGAGAGGTTAGAGGGTTGTGCTGCTACCATCCTAAGTGAGCCCTGAGTCCTGGGACACACCCCCGTATACTCATTCTTACCCAGTGAAAAATGTAGGTAGCTAGACAGACCGACAGACAGACAGACAGACAGACAGACAGACAGACAGACAGACAACCCCTTAGCTGTTCTTCCTATCTGCTGCCACCTAAAGGGATGACAGCAGATGGGATACAGATCCTCCCTGGTTTTCTTCATCGTTACTTCCCCTACATGCAATACCATCTTGATGTAGTGGCCAGGCCCTTGGGTCATGCTGAGATACCTAAAAGGCCAGTACACTTCCAGTGAACTCAGAGGATGCCCAAGATCCCTTCTGCTCTCTAGCCTGCATCTCTTATTCTCCCCCCACCCCCACCCCCACCCCCATGTCTTCTCTTCATGTTTGCTGCCTGCAGTAACGGAAATTGTTTTAAAAAAAAAACATGTCAGCCGACTACTGTCTGCATGTCGGCACTGGTCCAGGGAGTTTCAAAGGGATATTTTATTGATTCAGTAATTGTGTAGTAGAAGGGACAGCTGAACGGTACCTCGGGGCGGGAAAGCCCCTACTCTCACAGCCACTTCTGCCTGAGGCAGGCTGAGCAGGAGCTCACAGAGCATGTGCTAACTTAAGTGAGTATATACCTCTGCCTCCATATGTACCCTTGAAGTTTCTTTTCTGTGTCTTGTGTGTGCAGGGCACATCTTGTGACATGGCTGTCTACTCTGATTGTCCCACTAAGGGCTCTTTTGAAACCTTACGCATGAAAGGTGTGTCACATGGCAGCTTCCTTCCTGGAGGGCTTTCTGTCAGACCTCTTCATGAGGGCAAATCACAGAGCAGGCCTCAGCACAAGACATGTCAGGGTACAGTAGCCGTTTCTCTACCAATAAACTGTTTGCTTTCCAAACATGACCGCGCAGACTGAGCTATTCGGACACACAGTTGAAAATGAGCGGTGTCAACTTCCACCACTGCCATATTTTGTACTGGTGTGCCTATCTGTGCTGGTCCATCAGCTTGGTTAGACAGGAAACATTTGCGACAAGGCCTTTTGAAAACCAACAAGGGAGTCAGCGGACTTGACAGAATGTCCCAGCTGGGGGTTTGGTGGCCAGGAAACAGGACAGCTATCAGGATTGCTTCCTGGGGTGTCTCAGGTAGAATAATGGTTCACCGCTGCAGTTGCTGGGCAGAGGGTGGGAGGACTTTGTCTGTAGATGGGACAGTCTCATTGTTTCACAGGAGGAGAGAGGCCATTACCCCTCAGCTCAGGGCTGGATGAAGACCTCTAGAGTGCGGCTTTAAGACCTTTGTGAATCAGTCAAACATGTCTGTCTCAAGCCTTCAGAAACTTCCTGGGAGGAGAGCCCAGCCTGGCTGGCTTCTGGGCTTTCAGGAACACCTTCAGCTTCACCGTTTCTGTTTTTCTTTCCCTTGCCATGCCTTTCTATCCCGTTCACTCCAGCCGGGACCCCGTCATGTCACACCATTGGTACTGGATAACTGGAGGTGGCCCCAGCAGCTCTAGTCCCTACGTTTATGTTTTATGAAGGGAAGTGTCAAATAGCACAGGACACGGATATATCACTCACGGATGTATACAGTGATTGTAAGAGGAATGGACAACTGATACATTTAGGTTGTATTTATTCTTATGTGCTTTGGTGCTCTGCCTACATGTCTGTACAAGGTGCCAGGTCCCCTAGAACTGGAGTTGCAGACAGTTGTGAGCTGCCATGTGGGTGCTGGGGATTGAACTGGGTCCTCTGGGAGAGCAGCCAGTGCTCGTAACCTCTGAGGTGTCTCCAGCCCAGCCCCATGGACATCCAATATATTGTAAGACACTGAAAGATAGAGGTTTCCTAAAGGTGACGAATCCGTTGTCACCAGAGGCTTTGGTCTTTTCTTATTTGAGGTATCTGGAGTTCACATAGCCTTGCGCGGTATTTTTTTTTTTTTTAATTCCTTGACAGTTTCCTATCTGCATGCAGTGATTTTAGGTTATTTCCACCTCCCATCCTCTGCTCTCCATACCACTCCCTTTTCTCGTCCCTTTCCCTCTGCAGTTGAAACCCACCCATTCCTTCCCCCTCGCTTCTCCTATTGAAGCCCTTCTCTTCAGTAAGTTGCTTTCCTACTTTTATGTCATTTGTTTATTTATCTATCATTTATTTATTCATTTTTGACCTACTAAGTTTAATTAGGGTTTCCTCTGTGTGCCTGGGGATTAGTTTACTCGCGCATTGGCAGCCTTCTGGAGACAGTGGCTTCCCCTTTAGAAGCAGCAGCAGCCCCTCAGGGAGTGGTGGGGCCTTGTGGCGATCCTGCCCTTTCTGTCATTAGAAGGTGATTTTAAAGTGATGGCTTCCAGAGTGAGTGGAAGGGAGGTCACTGTGTATAGCGCTGGGAAAGAGCTGCCTAGGCCTGAGGGAAATTACCTGCCAAGATCCTGTGGAGAGTGTGCGTGCATGGTGAAGCAGAGCCTTTGGCACCCCACCTCCCAACCCTAATATACACACGTGCCACAGAATTCCTCTTCTCACCAGAACCATCTTTAGTTCGTGCATTAGTTGTTCTTCTCAGCAGCGTCATGAAATGACTGACAACACATGCTAGGGGAGGAGTTAACTTCTCTGCACTCACAGTTTCAGAGGGTTTAATCCCATGCTCATTTGATTTCAAGTTTCTGTACTCACTGTGAGGCATGACAGGTGGGAGCGTGTGGTGGAGGAGAATCTTCGCAGCAGGTGGGCAGCAAAGAAAAGGTGCACAGGAGAGAGGCCTGTGGCAAGTCACAATCCACAGGGACATTCTTTCCCCCTTCATTACATTAGGTGCCTTATGACTTGGCTATCTCAGGAGATGTCCTCACAGATACACAGCAGGGGTGTTTTAGTCACTTCATGCATGATTGCTAACCCAATCAAGCTCACAGTCAGGGCCTCGCCATTGCTCTCGACTCTGCTGCATTTGTCTCTACCCTTGTGTAGTAGGCCCGTGTTGAGCCTTCCAGACAGCACCTCCCTGCTTTGCCACATGCTGAACATATCAAGTAAGTCTTATCTGAATTCTGTATATACAGGGACATCCTGCAATCCATGTCTGTTCTTCCACAGGGGAAGCTCCCGTCTGATAGGAAATCACTGATTATTTGATGTATTTTTTACTTACCCTGCAACTACAACGTGAACTGAGAGTCAAGCCTACTTGGTCACCACTTTCCTGTGATTTGTGTTCAGCCGTCAGGCTCATCCTTGTTTCCACAAAGTGTCTTGTTTTCAAGATCCTTAGGCCAAAAGGATTCTTACCTCTCTCAGATTCGCATGTATCGGCAGAGCTGGAAGCATATGCCACCCACACACTGAAGTTTGCTAGATGTTTCCCCCTTTCTCTGGTCCTGGGAAGAGACCTGGATGAGGCAGCATGTTGGTCACACGCAGCTGGCCTGTAGGTCACAGTGCTGAACAGGCTATGCCAGTGACTGATGTGGGTATGTGGATGAGCCTGCATGGTTGGGATCTTGTCCATTAGCTTGAGTTTGCATAAACCCAGTTTAACAGCCCTTGATGTTGGGTGGGTATCATGGTAGAGCGGGGGGGGGGGGGGGGCGGTGAGAACTGCAGGTCTCTTTTTAGTTTTGTTTTGTTTTTTAAGTGGTTTGGCTCCATTGCCTACGTGATGTCTTACTTGGAGCTCCCCCTCCCCACATTTAAAATAAACAAGAGCTGTGCTCTTATGGCCGACAAAAAGAATAGATTCATAGATCCTCCTATCTTCTGGTTCCATAGGTAGCAAGTGCTTCTCTTGCCAGGGGCTTTGCCAGGTGCTGAGGAAGTACCAGGAAGTCCAGTGACTTCCTAGCTTGTAGCAGTTTCTATCTCAAGGTGCCTCCTTGAAACTGAGTCTGAAGCCACAGCCTGTGTCAAGAGCAGGAAAACGAAGACACTTTGAAGGTTATTTTCTGACATTTGCAACTGAGTATCTTCCCATCTTATAAATACAAACTCAAGGTAGTACTTTAAAAAACTATCTATTTCTCAGCAGAGACAGAATTCCTACAACCATCCCATGCATTGCCCTCCGCTTACAGAAGTGCCCCTCTATTCTTAGTCATGCCTCACATCTTCCGTTTGGCCTGTGCCTTCTCCCTGTCCACTCTGGGAAGTGTCCCATGTAGAATCTTGTATTTTTGTGACTGATCCTTTGGTTCTCAGGGGCAAGGATTGTGTCTTCCCCTTGGCTTTGATTCCAGTAGGCACCATGTAGGCGTTAATGTTTCCTGAGTCTGAGATCTACAGTTCCGCCATGATGCCAACCTCCTAGGCTGTGGAAGAAGCCATAGCAAAATCCGAGTTTGTGTGTTTCTGGAGTCCTCAGGAACCTTTGGATTCTGTATCACTGTTGGTGATTCTTAGGCATCAGACCCCACAATGCTTGAGTGGAAGCACCTAGCACCCATGATGCAGAGTGTTGCAGCCGGTGTGGTTTGGTGGAGGTATCATGAGCTGAGAGGTAGGAGAATCAGACATGAAATCTGTTCTACCTGTCCCTGAGGCATGGCCTGAGATTCCTCCATCTGTTCCCTTGCTGGTAAAGTTATAAACTATTAGAGAAGGTTGGAGAAGAGACATGGAAAGTCCCTTACCCTGCGTCTGCCCATACTTGGGACAGGCAGAAGATGGACCTCATTTTCATTAGCACTGGAAGCTAGTTGACCCTACTTGACTACAGTAAAGGTATGGTTTCTGTTGACATTGGTTAGGATATCACTGCAGTGTCCCTCAGACTGGTTCTTGTTTGTTGTCATTGAAATGGAGGAACTATTTTTTTTCCTCATACACCTTTTTATGAATTGTGACTATTCTTAGCATCACACACATGGCATTGTGTGACTTAAGACAATTAAGATGAGGGGCTGGAGAGATGGCTCAGCAGGTAAGAGTGCTGCCTGCTCCTCCAGAGGCCCTGAGTTCAATTCCCAGCAACCACATGGTGGCTCACAAAAACAAAACAAGATAAAGACAATTTAGAAGATTGAATAGATCTCATAGTGTTTTGGACCCAGCTATTTTATATGTAGAAGAGGATGGGACAGAGTTACATTTCCAGGCCAAGGCTAGCATAGGACTGTGCTGGGTAGCAGGTACAGAGTGGAATATCTTCAGATATTATCTGTAAATTATACCCAAGGCTGGAGTGCTCATCCACTCTTGGATAACTGTTTTTCCCGCGATGGTTTCCTGGCCTTGACCTCTCTCTCCCACTGAACTCTTTTATATTCATTCTGGAAGATGTCTGAGCATGCTGGCCTGCAAGATGATATTCATTGTCTCCAGAAGCCAGTCTAATCCACATGCCCCATAAAGGTGAGCAGTTGGTAAGAGGAAGTAGAGGGCACGCCTCTGAGCCTCAAGTGGTTGTCCTTGGCTCAAGTCCAGCATGAGCCTGTCCCTGCCAAAGGAACACCACCCCCAGGGCCTGTGGCTGGGATGTTCTCAGTGGCTGGGTTGGTCTTGGGAGTGGGAGCTAGGAGCTGCCTCCACCTCATGGGATGTGAGCTGTACTTGCTCTGTGGAGAGTCTGGTACTCAGCTAAACTCCAGTGCCCTTCTGTTTTCTCATCTGCAAAATGGGCTCATCAGTGCCTCAAAGATGGTGTGTGCATGTGTACATTCACCCTCTGGAAGAGCTTTGGAGGTGGGAATGTCTCTGGAGCCTCAGGGATGCTGTACGTACGTTGGATCACAGCCATCACCATCTTACGTGTCATGTGGGCTGGAGCAGCTGATGCACTATGGCCACTGGGCCATAGGTGACTCTTAACCTCCCTCAGAAAGACTCTTGATTTGAAACTGTAGCTTACTGTCCTCAGCTTAGATGCCAGATATCTACCTGCCATTTTGTTCTTTCTTTCTTTTCTTTCTTTTTTATAAGAATGGAAAAGGATTGTACATGTGTGTATACACATGTGTGAATTGACCTAGAATTCATAGGTAACTCCTAGCTATTGCAAGTAGGAGAAAAGAATTTCAAGATGGCCAGGGGAAACAATAGTGCCTGCTTCTGTTCTTCTACTGGTGAACTTTGCCTACTAGATGGCCCCTCAGAAGCATGGGAGTTCACTAGCCTACCCATTAGTTACTTCCACCTTTAACTGGAGGGACATGTTATAACTTGAAGGATTCTCTTTTTGGCTTTCTTTTTTCATTATTTCTCCACACGTTGGCCTCTTTTGAAACAGGTATTCTTGAGCAGGTAGAAACCTGTTTGCAGCTCTGGGCTCTCTTGACCCCTGTGGGAAGGTGAGAGAGAGGTATTGAAAGAAGGGAGAGCGACCTATCCCCTCACCAGTTCAAGTGTGGTACTCAGACCAAAAGGCAGCAGAGCCATGCCAGACTCCTCCCCCACCATCCTGACTCAGTGTGTCGTTCACAAGATCTACAGGTGATTCTTGGACACTTACTTGAAGAGCAACGGGAAGTTTTCTTTCATAGAACCGTAAGGCAAGAAGGGCCAAAGAGATGGCTCGGGTTGTAAAGTGCTTGATGCACAAGCATAGAGACCTGAGTTTGATCCCTAGACCTGTTTAAAAAGCCTGTCAGGGTAGAGGGTGGTTGTCATCTCAGTGCTGGGTAGGTGACTGATCTGCAAGGTCAGGGCCAAGTAGGCAAGCCTGCCTCATAAATGAAGGTGAAGGGCACCCGAGGACTTATGCCACACATTGACCTCTGGACTTTACATGCATGTGCAACCATGGGCATGCATGTGTGCATACATGAGAGGTACATTTTTTAAAAAGCATAAATATAAAGCAAGAGAATGGTTTGTTTTTTTTATTTTGTTTTTTGTTTGTTTTGTTCTTCGAGACAGGGTTTCTCTGTCTAGCCTTGGCTGTCCTGGTCTCACTCTGTAGACCAGGCTGGCCTCGAACTCACAGCGATCCGCCTGCCTCTGTCTCCCAAGTGCTGGGATTAAAGGTGTGCACCATTACTGCCCGGCTAAGAGAATGGTTTTAATTTGTGAAAGAATATATTTTCCTGGGTGCTTTTGCTCTCTTCGTTCTTCTAGAGTGATTTCACTGCCATGTCCTACGGTTTCCAACCCAGTTAATATGTTGTCTTTGGCTTGATAGAAGGCTATGAAGTATGACTGAAACCAGTGAGTGAGTTCATGTTTCCTGTAGCTTATCACCATTGACAGGCCAGTACTCCCTGAGAGTGGAAGATGCTCAGGAAGATGCACCGTGTCCCTTGGTGACTGCCGGCTGCCTTCAAAAGTTGGACCAGCCTATTGAAGCATCTCAAAAGAAGATGATGCATGCATGATGCAATGGGAAGCTGAAGCTGCATCATCAGTTGGGGCTTGCACTGTAGCAGTCTCCTGAGCTTGTCCTACTGAAGGACCCCATCAGCTGCTGTGAGGTGGGGGGTGGGGGGTGGGGGGGTGGGTCTGGATCTTCAGAGAACTCCACAAATCTGTTTTTATTTAAGAGGCATGTGGTTGGTGGTAACCTTGCCATTCTGAGAGAGGGCTTCTTTGGGCAGTGGCTTGGTGACATCATGCCAGTTGGATGAAAGAAGAGTTGAGCCAGCCTTTCTTCGGGCAGGACATCTTGAGAGCAATAGCCTTTCTGTTTCTAGAGCAAAGCACACACTCTGCAGGTGTCTCTGTCCCTAGGCAGCTGGTGAGCAACGTTTTCATATTGTGGTTGTCCCAAAATAGGATGGACTGTAATTTATTGTCATGTGCCGGGGAGCTGGCCCTCAGATAATGAATGCTTCTTTGGAAAAATGTCAACGTGTATAAATTCAAGATTATTTAGGAAACACACAATTTCAGTTGCCTTATTGAATAAAAAGATAACTAGATTGCCCTGGCATAGAGAAAATATTGAAACATGTGGCTTTATTCTTTTCTTCCCCCTTGAAATTATGAACAGGACATAAATTTACCTGAGGGTAGAAGATGGCATTGCATAGCTAAATTCACCTCTAATTTGTTTAATTTTTTTTTTTACCATAATGTCAGAATGGAGGAAAATCGCATTCATTCACTGCTTATTCTGTCTTTCTTTCTTTTTTTTTTCCTCATCCTTTCTCTTTTTTCCCCCTAGTGACTAGGTTGTTGGTCTTCGGAAAGCACAGGCTTTGGAGATGGTGATGGTGGTGGTCAGGATGATGGTAGTGGTGATGATGATAGGTTTTTCACTGATAACTCTGTGTCTTCAGACTGATAGCATCCTTTTTGGGTAGACCTACCTGGTCTAGCCTCCCAGGCCCTCCCAGGGTGAGGCTGCATGGAAACCTGATGTGAAAACGAAAAACCACAGGGAAGTGCTCCCGCCATGCCACCTCATCCTGTAAGCCAGGGAGGTAGTGCTGTGGCAGGACCCAGAGACGCGGAAGAGCCCTTTCCCGATCAGTGAAGTCTGATTTTCATGTGTAAAATATATAAAGATACATGTGTAAGTCAGGAGGATCTGAGTTCAATTTCTAAAATCCACGTTTAAAAAGAAAAGAAAAGAAAAAGCAGGACATGATGGCTCACACTTGTAATGTCAAAGCTGGGAAAGTAGAGATGGGAAAATAATCCTTGGAGTTCACTGGCAAGCCAGCCTACCCTGATTAGCAAATCTCAGGCTGATGAGTGACCCTCACAAGTCTCCATATCCATCTCCACACAGCTACACATTGTACATACATGAGCACGCATTTATACAAAAGACAGGCACATAGTATGCAAAGATGCAATAGATATTTGTAAGCACATATAGGTCTTTCTCTGTCTCTTTCTCTTTCTGTCCCTCTGTTTGTGTGACTGAGAGTATTTTATATTATTTTTGTGCTCAGGATTAGGCCCATGGCTTTGCACATGTGAGGTGAGTATTCTGCCACAAAGCTGCATCCCAAAGCTGTATCCCAAGTCCCGTTTTAATTTTTTTAGTGTGATATTGTATGTTGCAAAGTTATCCAGGCTGGCCCCAAACTTGTGAGCCTCCTGAGTAGCTGCGGTTACAGACCTCTACCACCACGCTATGCCTGAGCAAATAGTGCTGTTTATATTAACCCATTTAGGAATCCCGTGGCCGAAACCTTTGAGATTTTCACACTTCCTCCTTTACACAGGAAGGGGCACCAACACAGAGATCAGGGAGGGCCGGAGCGGGAGCATCCAGGTGGCAGGAGAAACCAGGCCTCTTCTCATTGTTTGTTATGTCGGTTTGCTCACTATCCTTGTCACTGTGTACCTACGTGACTGCTTGCCAGGTTCTGCGCCCTCACTCTTGTCATTTTTATATACATTGGGGATATTTTATCTGTGGTTCTTTTTTTTTTTTAATTATTAAAGGTTACTTTAAAATATTTTTCATCAACAAAAACTTTAGAATTTGGCCATAAGTGTAAATCTAGTGTCATGATAAGGAGTAAATAGACATAAAGGAGTAAAGCACATCTGTAGAACACAGAGAGAACTAGGGGCAGGGATGATGGCTTGGTGGCCGAGAGCACATACCATCCTTCCAGAAGACCCGAGTTCAACTCCCATGTCTGGCAGCTCATGACTGTCACACGAGCCTGAATGTCATAGACTGGAGCTCACACGTTGTGAGTTAGTGAAGAGTCCTTATGCCTTTAAGTTTGTTTTCAAATGTGTGGACTATCAGAGGGGCCTATCCGTACGATAATGGCCCCTCAGCTACTGCAGTGAGGTGAACCATGTTTGTGGATATGTTGTCAAGCACAGATCCAACCACAAGACCCGCCCAGTTTTACTCCAGTGCTATGACTTTTACAAATATCAGCTTTCGGCCATCTTTTTCTCATTTCTCCTGATGGACCATTAACCTGCCATCCTGAAATCTTTTAGGAGTAGCAATATCTGGGGCTGGGCGTGATGGTGCATGCCTTTAATCCCAGCACTCAGGAGGCAGAGGCAGGCGGATCGCTGTGAGTTTGAGCCAGCATGTCTACAAAATAGACTACACAGAGGCTACAAAGAGAAACCTTGTCTAGAAGAAAAAACAAAACAATCTGGCTTCCAGTGGATAACCAGAAAAAAAGATACAGATGGTGTCTGCTCTTGAGTAACCCCTGGTGTAAGGCTTATGCCTTCCCAGTGAACTTTTGGTATCAGACTGCTGTTTTGGATCTGAGCTGGCCTTAGGAACATGCTGTTGTTCTGACAGTCACCAGTGTCTTTCTCTATTAAGTCCTTGTAGTGGAAATGAAGGTCCAACCCTATTACCACTCCAGAAGAATTACAGAAAAAGTTCCAGCATTGAGGGTTGGAGAGGTGGCTCATTAGGTATGTTATTGACATGCAAGTGTGTGCATGGCAAACTTTGTAAAGTGGGGAATGTAGACTGCATGTCTGTAGTCCCACTGCTCCTGTGGTGAGGTGGGAGGCAGAGAGAGAAGTTTTTGCAAGCTTGTGGTGGTGAACAAGGGACCTCACCTCAAAGTGGAAGGTGATAGTGTCCTCTGACTTCCACACTGTGCCTTCACACACCCTATGCTCACATACATGGGCTGGCACACTTACACTCCACATGCAAAGATTAAGAATCAGTATATCAAACCAAAGAAAATAGGATTACAGTTACAACTCCATCCCTACTCCAGCTCTCTGAAATAGTGCATTTCTGTTAGAGGTCTTGTGAGGGAATATTTTGTTACAGAACCTATAAGGGGGAAAACCCACATTACTTAGCCTTTGATTTGGGGGTATTGTTAGTCTGTATGGGAGAATATACAAATAGCTTTTCTGTGGTCCTTTGTTGTCCCCATATACCCCGCCCTCTCTCCTGCCCTTGAAGGTTGGCTTTCCCCCCCCCCCCCATCCATGCTTGGAGCCAAGCTGAGACTAACTCAGTTTGATTTTTTTTAATGCAGAAGGTTTGTCGTTAGAGACCCTCAAGTGTAATCCTGCATATGTTATTGTCAAGTCTGTGGCCATGGAGATAGTTTAAGGTGCCATTCAGTGGAGAAACACATAGACGCACACTTGCACATAAACACATTTACACATGCATGCATGCGCGCGCGCGCGCACACACACACACACACACACACACACACTTCATAAGCACATAGAATTTCACTGTTGAACTGGCAAGAAAAAAGTTGTGCCAAATGTGGTCTGAGTATTGGCATCTTCTTGAGTAAAAATTACATGAAAAGCACTCAAAAGGAAGGAAGAAGAAGACGAAGTAGGAAAAAAAAAACCTAGGCTAACAGTGCAACAGACCACATTTCCTATCCACAGTCTGTCTTCTAGGGCTGTTTGTCTAAACAGCTTTGCCAGTTTTTCCAAACAGAACTGCTGGTGTCCTTGATCTGTAATCGGAAGAGCTTTAGCTCCGAGGACCAAATGCTCGTTGGGTTGAGAGTTCCTTTATTTGGCCAAATTAAACCCAACAGCCTCAGCTCTGCCCAAACTTGCAGCTCATCCAGGGCCAGCTAAGATGCCAGAAAAATGACAGGATGCAGCAACTCTTCCCTGTGCCTTTGATGAAAAGAAATCCCATTCCCTGTGAGTAACAGGGTTGGTTTTTCTCCCCCCCCCCTTTCTCTCTCTCTCTCTCTCTCTCTTCCTCTCTCTTCTAAAATCTGGAAATGTATTACTTTGATATGGTCTCAGATGCGGGTTTTAAGAAATATCACAAGAGGCTCCATGTGGTCGGTGGAATGGTAAGCGGTGGTGTTAAAAATCTCATGTGGATGGTCCGTTATTTACTGTTTTCCATGCCATCCTCAGCGTCTGCTGGGGAAGCTCGTCCCGAAGCACACCGCTCATTTTTCTGAGGAGGACTTGGTAGGGTTTCCGGTTTGTTTTTTTTCATGCCGGGTCTTACACGTCTTAGCCCAGAAGCTCAAATACAGAGATAATTGGAAATCTAAAATCAATACAAATGGACCATGGCCAAGGCGAGACAGATGCTGGAATAAACCATCTGTAAATTCCATGGTGGGAGAGGTTGGGGCTCAACATACTTCTCTGCATCCTGTGGGCTACCCCTGAGCCGAGCCAGGAGGGCGCTGTGAAGGCACAGCATGTGACTTCCAAGCCCCCTTTCCTGCCCAGCCCAGCTCCACCTGTTGCCTGTAGTGTATTTGTAAAAGTGCACAGAGATTTCATGCAGGATTCTTCCTCTGTAGTGTTTTCCTCTAACAGGATTTTAGTAAATAAGACTGGGCATTTAAAAAAAAAAAGTCATAGACTTAACTGGCTCCAGCTTGCCCGTTATTGAGCTGTTGGAGAGATTTTGGCAAAATGAAGTTATAATCACCAATTTCTGATCCTGTTGCTAGCTTTCCTTGTACAAGCATGATAAAAATGGAACTGTCCTGGCCCAGTTAGGAGTGGGGTGTTTGCTGCCTTCCCCGCCACGTACACTTTCCCATTCTGACTTTGCCATGCTCATTGTGCCTTACTCTGCTTCTGCGGACTGTGCCACATTACATCCACCCTCCTCCTGCGGGCTGTGCCACATTACATCCACCTTCCTCCTGCGGACTGTGCCACATTACATCCACCCTCCTCCTGTGGGCTGTGCCACATTACATCCACCTTCCTCCTGCGGGCTGTGCCACATTACATCCACCTTCCTCCTGTGGGCTGTGCCACATTACATCCACCTTCCTCCTGCGGGCTGTGCCACATTACATCCACCTTCCTCCTGCGGGCTGTGCCACATTACATCCACCTTCCTCCTGCGGGCTGTGCCACATTACATCCACCCTCCTCCTGTGGGCTGTGCCACATTACATCCACCTTCCTCCTGTGGACTGTGCCACATTACATCCACCTTCCTCCTGCGGGCTGTGCCACATTACATCCACCTTCCTCCTGCGGGCTGTGCCACATTACATCCACCTTCCTCCTGTGGGCTGTGCCACATTACATCCACCTTCCTGCTGTGGACTGTGCCACATTACATCCACCTTCCTCCTGCGGGCTGTGCCACAGGGCCCTTATATCCGCTCTCCTCTTGTGGGCTGAGCCACAGGGCCTTTACATCCACTCTCCTGCGGGCTGTGCCACAGGGCCCTTACATCTGCCCTCCTCCTGCGGGCTGAGCCATGGGGCCCTTACATCTGCCCTCCTCCTGCGGGCTGTGCCACGGGGCCCTTACATCTGCCCTCCTCCTGCGGGCTGTGCCACGGGGCCCTTACATCTGCCCTTCTCCTGCGGGCTGTGCCACGGGGCCCTTACATCTGCCCTCCTCCTGCGGGCTGTGCCACGGGGCCCTTACATCTGCCCTCCTCCTGCGGGCTGTGCCACGGGGCCCTTACATCTGCCCTTCTCCTGCGGGCTGTGCCACGGGGCCCTTACATCTGCCCTCCTCCTGCGGGCTGTGCCACGGGGCCTTTACATCTGCCCTCCTCCTGCGGGCTGAGCCACGGGGCCCTTACATCTGCCCTCCTCCTGCGGGCTGAGCCACGGGGCCCTTACATCTGCCCTCCTCCTGCGGGCTGAGCCACGGGGCCCTTACTTCGCTCTCCTCCTGCCTGGACTTCTTTCTCCTCTTTGTCTCTCACCTGACATTCCTGCAAATAGGCAGATTTGTCATTTGTAAAAAACATATGCTTTCTAAAAGTTATATTTTGTAATTGTCTCTTAATCAAATGACCTCGATGGTGGGTCTTGAGCTACCAGCCAGAGAGATACTAAGGGCTCTACTTTTGTAGAATTTGGAGCCCCTTTGAGGAGTCCTGTTTCATAGCTGTTTCAGAGAGTTTACGTACAAATCAAGAAGTTACTCTTTAAGAAGTTTATGTGTGTCAGTTTTCCCAGTGTGCTTTTGTGTGAGATGGGTAAATATCTGTTTTATGCATTAAGGAACTTGCGGCCCCCACTATTTGATAGCTGGAGGTGCAATTGTCACACATTGCCACTGAGAAAACAGACATGGTCCAGTCAACCTGGACTCCTTAAAGGGGCGTGTCAGTTTGTCGCTGCCTGCTTGATGTTCTGTCCCTGCCACCTCACATGAATCTCTTCTTGCTGTTGTCCTTCTCTTTATGATAAGAGAGCTGGATTCTCACATTACAGATTTTACTTACAGATATAGTGGGGTCTCATATTGAAGATCTGGGTCAAAACAAAAACAAGAAATGTGTTTCCCGGCAACTTAGAAAGGCCAATAGAAGAGGAGGATCCAAAACTCAAACTGTCATGCTGATGAACAGCTAGATTTGTTTTCCTTTTGTTTGCTTGTTTGTATTTGGTTTTGGTTTTTCACGACAGCTTTCTCTTGTAGTCCTGGCTGTCCTGGACTTGCTTTGTAGGCCAGGCTGGCCTCAATCTCACAGAGATCCACCTACCTCTGCCTCCAGAGGGCTGGGATTAAAGGTGCTCGCCACCACGCCCGGCTTCAGAGGTGCTGTGTTCTCATTTGCTTTTGTTCCTTGCGGTGACGATGGAACCCAAGCCCTGTACCTGATAGGTAACTGCTGTACCCTTGAGCTGCACCTGAGCCCTGCTGAGACTTTTTCACGAGTCTTTAAATAATCTGTAAGTGCGTGGATTCTCTGATGCATCCAATGGGCTGTGCTTAGGGTTAGCGTTTCAGGATTGTCCAATATCGTGTGATACAAATCTGCATATGTAGGATTAATAAGCATGAATACACATCCCTGTTTCATCTGTGGAATCCACGTGATTATGGCAAGGGGGCGTGGCTCTGCAAGAAATGACTCTTAAGAAATTAAGAACTTGATGTCATCATTCCATGTGCCCGGATTTCCCAATTGGACACACCTGTCTTAAACCTTGGCTGTGCCCTTTTAATTTTTAAAAACATGAAACACAGTAAGAAGCGCACGGAAAGCCTAGCACTCTGAGACTATGGCAGTGAACTTGGCACAACTTGGCACATGAAGCCAGATCCGGGATTTGAACTGTGAACCCTAAAGCTAGAAGGCTGCTCTGACTCATCCATGAATGCTGTTTGAAAGCTGAAGAGCCTGAGGTAAGTTCGCTCTTTCTTTCTGGTTCTTCCTTACCGAAGACATTGCAGATGCCCCCCAGTCCTTCCAGGACATCTTCACAAGAAGCACACCAGACGGCAGGGCTCCAGTTCCCTCTTGTGAAACTTATCCTATCCCCCACTCTGTCTGTAGGTGGAGTGTGTCCAGAAGGCTCTTGGAGGCTCTTCCAGAATGTTCTTAAGAGCACAGGCAATTTCTTCCCTTGGTCCCCTGTTTTTGTAATTGGAAGCTAAGTCTTCTCTGGAGAGTCCTCAAGTATACGCACAAGCTCATGGTGGGAAGTCAAGGACTCTGGGTTCTCTAAATGGAGGGCAGGCATTTTCCTGGCTTCGCCAGACTAGAAGCATGGACTCATTTGGATGCAGACCCAGACCCTTTTACTAGCAGGGGAGCTGAGCATGGCATGGATATTTACAGCAGCTTGTCTGCTCGAGGTCTGAGGTAGTAGTATATGACAGCTGGTCACAATATAGAGCCAGGAAACAGGAAGTCCCCTGCATAGTCAGTGAGCCTCTAGGAGGTGGCTGGAAATTATTCTTGAACCGTAGCTACACAGAAGTGAATCTGAATTAAATGGTGGTTGGTTGGAGTGGCCAGCGAGGCTGAGAGCCAGCAGACAACCTGGCTGCCTTTCTCTGCCCTGTGTGACAGTGTCACTTCCATGAGCCTGCTTGGCAGGTGACTTTGACCTGGAACCTCCATAGTCTAAGGATGGATGTATTGGTGGCTTTCTACAGTTCGCCTCCCAACCGCCCTCCAATGGCTCCTGCTGTACGCTCTCTCCTTTTACTGTTCAAAACATTTTTTTTTGAGTGAAAAGAAAATCTGTATACATAGATACATATATGTGTAATGGGAGGGGAAAATACATTAGTGGGCCTGGTCACATTTTGTGGTATTTCCTTCCATTCTTGTTCTCGGGCTTGACCCACTTACGTATATTTTTATCAGCGAGGTCGTGCCGTACATGCTGCTTGCTGGTTTGCCTTTTCCCTTTATACCGCATCACGGGACTGACTTTTATGTGCATCAAACCCAAGGTAGATGTGGTGTGTGGTGAGGCAGAAACTGCCCTGTTGATTGGCGGGATGGAGGATTCAGGTGTGGGTGTGAAAGATGTCGTCTTCTGAGTCTAGACATTTGGAGGGTTGGTAAACAAATGTTAAAAGGGGAAATCCAGTGAGCGGTGAGAAGGCAGAGGGAAGTGTGTTGTAACAGTGTCGTTTTATTTATTTATTTATTTGTATGTTGAAACTGCGGTATCAATAATGTATGAGTATCATATTTTATAACACAATAAAGCATCGCCATATAGGCATTGTGTCATTTAGCCAGTTTGTTATTGGGTTTCAGACTTGGGTTATTTAAGTATGTGTTTGTGTTTTGAGTAGCTGTGTAGCTAGTTGGTTTATTTTTGGCTTTATTATTTGTTTTCTCTCTCCATTGCCATGGCTGTGTTTTTGAAGTCCTGGAGCCCTGTGTATGAACTTGGGC
Organism: Acomys minous; assembly: GCF_964271855.1. Taxonomy (NCBI): domain Eukaryota; kingdom Metazoa; phylum Chordata; class Mammalia; order Rodentia; family Muridae; genus Acomys; species Acomys minous. The sequence continues at coordinate 44,850,426 of NC_140500.1, forward strand.
AGTCATTTCTACACACCAGGAGGCAAAGCACCTACTGAAATTCTACTTTTGGTTTTTCTTCTGCCTAGATGTGAGTGCAGGTAGCACGTTTATTCTGCTGCTGGCCAGCCTATATTAAGCAGGGCAGTGTTTTTAATTAGAGAAACATCTTCCCTGTCAAATATATTTATACTTCTGGTCTATTTCTTTCACGTTGTGTGCATGTTTAGTTGTAGTGGTGCCCGGACGCTCAGTGACACGGAAGAGAGGGAGGATGGGAAGGATGAGCTTGGTCTTGCTCGGGGCTGCATGACCCCCCCACCAGAAGGGCTTTTCTCGGGCTGTCTTCTGTGTCTGCTTACTCAAACGGAGGACTTGGTTGCATCATTTTAAAGCATCCGGAATGGCACATATCTCTTGCTTGGCATTTACTTCAAAGGGCAGCTAGGTCGCTTTTGTGCCCCATTTGTGGTTGGCCCCGGCTTTATGCTTACGCTCCTGTCCAGCCCACGAGGGATGGAGGAGTGTGTTGTTTTTGACTCCCGAGCAGAGTCACAGCATTGAGATCAAGGCAGAGAAAGCATTGGGGCCCCTTTGATCAGACTATGATCCTGACTGCAACAGGTATGAGCCTGACCTTTGCCCTACCCTATTACCCTATAACCCCTGAGCTGTCATTACAGAAAGTAGACTGGCTGGGCAATGATTTTGTGCCCTTGTGGAATTCCAGGCAAGTCATCAGAGGCAGAGAGACATCAGGGAATGTCTCCCAAAGGGACACAGATTCAAGAACAAAGTATCTGGTCACTTGTACCATGTCCCCTGACCCTCTTTAATGATCGTCCCAGGAATTTGAGCAGATCATTGTGTCGGTTACTGCCCCCTTCCCCCAGAAGAAAGCAGCTCTAAAAGGCAGGCATGGTTTGGGCTCACAGTTTAAAGGCACTGTCCATGAAGGCAGCGCAGGCCTAGGAGCATGTTGGAGCGTGGTGCAGATGCTCACATTGCATCTACTTAAGAAGCAGAGAGAAGCCAGGTAGAGGTGGTGCATGCCTTTAGTACAGCACTCAGGGGCCAGAGGCAGGTGGATCGCTGAGTTCAAGGTCAGCACGGTCTACACAGCAGTTTCCAGGAAAGCAAGGGGTACACAGAGAAACCCTCTTTTGAGGGGCAGAGTCGGAGGCAGAGGGAGATGGATGCTGATGCACGGCTCATTTTTTCCTTCTTTGTCAATGTAGGGCCCTTGATCATTCAGGCTAGGTCACCCCACCTCATTAAACCTAATCTTGAAATGCCTTTACAACAATGTCTCTAGGAGATCTGTTAGGTTGATACTACCTACCGTCAGCATCACTAAGCAGGAGAAAGGACCATTTATGCACAAAACCGAGGTCATTTGAAAAGACTGTAGAGGCCACAGGCGCTGCCGTAGGGCCAGCTGGTACCTCCTCTGTTTTAAAATACTTTTTGTTCTTACAGTGGCAATAGTGCTCTTAATTCATTTCTAGCACCTCGGCTTTATATACCACTAACAGTCCGGGGCAATGTAATGTTCTTTCTCATTTGGTGGATCTACTCCTCAGTGATGGGTGGCTATTGGCATTTCCATTCTGCCTTGTGTCAATATTTGCTGATGAAGAAATCGAGGCTCTCAGTAACAGGGTGACTTGTCTAGGATCCCAGCTACCAGTAGCTAAGCCTGCCATGGAGCCAATGATCCCTCTTTCCAGACCGTGCTCCCATGGTCTACCATTCTGGGAAAGGGGGGTGGGGGGAGCTGCCATGAGTCACTCTTCCTAAGCGACTTTACTTTTCACTTGCCATCATCAGATGCATAGAAAAGCTGGTAGTGCTCGGTGGCTGGGGAGATGGCTCAGTCCGTAAAGTGCTTGCCTTCTAAGCACGAGGCCCTGAGTTCAGTTCCCAGGATCCATGTTTTAAGGAAAAAACAGTTACGATTGTATTTTTATTGCTGGGGATGTGGAGACTGGGGATACCTGGGGTTTGCTGGCCATCTAGATGACAAAACCAGGGTGGACAGTGACTGAGAAATGACACCAGATGTTCTCCTCTAGCCTGCACATGTGTGTATGTGGACACCCATCCACACATGAATGTTCCTATGCATGTGCTCACTTGTGTGCAAACACACACACACACACACACACCTACCTGTTGAAACTACAGGATAGTTTATTTTCTCTTGAGTGGAAACCGGAACGGATGTGTGAATACTAAATGGATGGAGGGGGGGGGTCACCATTTTTGAAGGCATTAGGTGATGGCAGAGTGCGGCCATAGGTACTCAACGGCATGCTGAGCCCGTCCTGCCGAGAGTGGATGGACTCTGTTGCTTTGCAGCACACACATAACACCGGTATCCCTAAAGGAAGCCCTCCTAACCTGTATCTTCTGGAGTCCTGGGCTTGTTTCTTGTCGTCCACAGATATTAAACCACATGTGAGGAGGAGGAAGCACATAGTCAATCAGTTCTCAGCATGAGCAGGGGGTGAGGGGTTGGAGGGGGGGGAGAGAGAATATGAGAGAACAAACATTTTGTAAGAGAAACCAGTATGAAAATGTTTATTATGTGCTCAGGGAAATTCAGTACATGGCTTGAAGCTGTAACTGCCATGTGTTTTGTAGTTCTCCTGGGAGGGCACATGAAACATTGACAAGATGCGCTCAGGAACGACAGATGTGCTCCACTGCGCCATCTTCCTGTATCTTTTGGTGAATGAGGAAGTTGTTTCCTCTTGTGAGCTCTCAGCATCCCACTGGGAAGAGATGCTGTAGAGTAAAGTAGCTTCTGATAGCTTGGAACCGCAAAGAAAATTGAAACAAATGTCACGTACCCCTGAAATCTACAAATGCTGTTATAGCTCAGAGACAAAAAAAACCCCACATTTGTTTTTTTTTTTCAGTCAGACCCTCTTGTGTATGGAGGGTCCGTTCCTGCAGATTCAACCAAGTAGAGGTGGAGAGAGTCAACTTTCCCAAACACTGTGTCCATAGCAACCCTGCACAGACCTTTAGTCATTTTACCTCAAGTACTGGCCTGTAGTAACAGTCTGCAGCACATTATGTTACCTTAAGTATAAGTCCCCCCAGGTGATTTAAAACTTTGGCAATACGTGCCGAGTTTCTGGGCTGAACCCTGCCCTCTTACACCTATGACTTCAGCATCTGTGGAGTTTTGTATTCATGGGGAGTAGGTCCTAAAAACAACCCTCCACAGATATTGAGGGTACTTGGACCTTTTCTTTAAAAAAAAAAAAAAAGGAAGAAAGAAATGTAGGCAATTAATTTACTAAATATATACCCTAAGATAAGCAATATCTCAAAACCACTCTGCCTCAGTGATTCGCTTAAATATTTTAAAAATGTAGTGTGTGTATGTGTGTGATATTTTTACTTCCAGTGTCTTTCGCAGTTGTTCTCTGCGTCATATTTTGAGACAGGGTGTCTCCCTAAACCTGGAGATCTGTAATTGGTCTAGACTGGCTACCTAGCAAGCTCTCAGTACTGTCAGCTTTTCTGTCTTTTTCTCATAAAGATGGAGGTCAAGTACTGATTTCACTTAGGAAGGAGACAGAGGGACGGGAGACCTTTGTGGCTATAAGGACAGAGAGGAAAAGGCATTTTGGAATGAGCTCAGCAGGTGCAAAATCCTGTATCACCCTGGACGCCACAACCCCCTGTGGTCAGGGAAATGCTACCAAGAACTCTGTTCTAAAACGTTGCCCTGCAGTGGTGTTATAAATTGTTGGTATAGGCCCACTGAGAATTACATTTTCGTAAGAAAATGTCTTCTGCAGTTTGTGATTTCCCTGGACGTTCCCAACTCAATGTGTGCTTTTAAGCTCCTGTGTGTACTGTTGGAACAGACTTGGGCAGGCCTGATTAGCTTGTCAAGTTACTTGCTTACATTTTTAAAAAATTATGCTTTGTAGTTAAGGGGAGCATAGAAGCATCAGAAGCTACTCAGGTGCGGTCCCGAAGCGAGCCTGGTTTGACGTGGAAGTGTTCCCTCTGTGCTTTACAGCCCTGTGCAAAACAATCATTTCCTTCTGTGCAAATGAAAAGTCTTCAAGTTGCAGCTCACTCTGAAGAAAGGCCTGGATAAGGTGTGTTGGCAGCCCCTGTGCTCTGCCACACTGCTGGACCTGGGCTTGATGCAGTTGTAAGTGAGAGAGCCGTTGGCAGCCACAGGGGCCTTGCCTGCCTTTTCTCTTCCCTGGTGTGGAAGTAAAGGAGCCTGATCGTCCAGAGGCCCTCAGAGGAGGTGACATCAAGCTGGGGGCATACACTGCACCGAACTCGTAGACAGAGAATTCTGCTGCCGACAGCCAGATGCCCAAGCTCTGTCTCCTTATGGATGAGGCAGGACCAGAGAGTACTCTAATGGGAAATGCCAAAATGCAGATTTATTTGTTTTTTTTCTCCTTATTTCTGTGCTATTTATGATCTGCCAGCAGGAATATTTCATGGCATCAAAACCATGGCCAGAAATCAAAGCTGAATACATATGTCCACAGATTTGCACAGGGACACGGACACACACACACACACACACACACACACACACACACACACACACACACCCTGTTCTGTATCTCCCAACCCTGATACATATATGGCTTTTCCGAAGGGAGTATTGTATGTTGTTTAGTCTTGAAACTTCTTTTAAAGATAGGATGTCATTTACAATCCTCAGCCATATGTTTACTTAGACTTAAGAAACATAGGCTAATCTCTTTCTATTTTGAGGAGTAATAAATTGAAAAGATAATTACATAATGTGCTGCATAATGTGACTCTGGCTTGAGCCATATGTGTTTAATTTTAGAAAAACATGCGTGATGACAGGTTATGAAAGGATGGAACTATTTTAGTCTTTTTAAGGATTAGAAGCATGTTTTCCCGTCCCCCCCCCACCAAAAAATAAGTGCCCTCACCAACTCCCCCTAGCTCAGGAAAAACAATCCGGTATAAAAACCCAACATAGTGCACTCTACTGACAGAAACTAGTGTTTGTGGTGGCCACTGGCAAAGGAAATTCAAGTTTGAGGACATGTTACATCTAAGATCCTGAAAATTAGATGCAGACTTGAATGAGCTGGGAGACCGGGTAACTTGATGTTGCTACTGTCCCAGCAGAGGCGGGTGGCAGGAGTGAGCCGGAAGCGGCAAGTTCTGAATGCCAACAGAGGTTGGACAGGATAGCTCTCGATTGAGCATGGCAGCCTGCTGGATGTGAATGTTAAGCTGGGTATAAGTGATCATGTTTTGGTCCTTCCTGGTGCAAATGTCTTTGGAGCACTTTGGATACCCAGACACTGAACTCGGTACCCAAGATGCAGGGTCATTTCCCACACTGCCCATTGGACTGTAAAGCAAGTGGGAAGCCTGTATACTGACATGGTTTGAAGTCACCTCCAGAATCTGTCAGTTGGCCTGTGACATGGTTCCAAACCGCAGGCAGAATTGTCAAGTATGTCTGACAGAATGATGACTTCCTACAGAATTTGTATCACTGTCCCTAGAGCACGGAAGAAGGAAGGACGCCTGTGCATCTCCTGGGCTTGAAAGGAGGTGGTGACACTAGATGCTGTGCGTGAACCCAGTGGTTCATAAAGGGTCCTTCAACTCTGTAGAGGGAGGGTGGAGAAAGAGCTGAGGGGGTGGTAGCATGAGGAGGGCTTCGCCTGCTAGGGATCATTTGAAAGTGGAGGAGCAGAAGAGAAAGTAGAAGGCACATGGACAGCTTCTAGAAGCAGGAAAAGGTAAGGAACCAGCCTGTGCCCTAGAAGGGATGCTCGCACTGACTTGTAACTCACTGAAACTTCTTTCAGCCAGATTTGTGAGTCCAGAGACTGTAAGAAAGGAAAATGTTTTGTTTATACTGTTAGGCAGAGGACAGAAATGATCCAGGGAAGGACCTCATGTCTGCTGTTTTATGGGGACCAGAATAGCTGTCACATATGTCTGAACACTGATGTCATGGGAATCTCTTAAAAAAAAAAAAAAAAAAAGACCCGTGTCCAAATCCTGGACCCAAACCCAGACACTCTCTTGTTTAACTGGTCTGGGTTGTGGCCTGAGCATCAGAATTGTGTCAACTCCCCCAGTGATCCTGAAGGGCAGCTTGAGCCTTCCTATCAGGTACGCCTCTCTTAGCTCCTCATGTCTGCCTCCTCCTTCAAGAAACTAGAGGGGCAGACTTTCCCTTAGCCTGCTTTCCCATGTGTGAGACGGGAATCCAGTGACATCCTAGGGAGGCTTTGTACAACCCAGCGATGTGGGCAGGAGAGTGCCTGCACGGCAGCCGCTTGGTGAGCAGTGGCTGCTAGTATCCTAGTAGAAGACATAGATCCTATCGAGAAGCAGCTGGCTGGCCTGCTTACCTCTCTTGTGCATTTGTAATGTTCCCGGTCATGTTTGGAGATGACTTCTGTTACTATACTCATTCCACAGCAGAGCCGGGAAACCATCAAGGAAGTTGAGCCATTTGTCCAAAGTTCCATTCTCTGAGGTCATAGGAAGTATGTCTGACTTTCACTTGGGTCTCACTTGGAGATGTGAGCCATGCCAGCTTTCTCCTTGTCTGTAGCGAATGCACCCAGGTGCTGTATATGTGAACTTGGAAGCTAGCTCAGTGCTGGCTCACAGGGGACCTTTGAGGCGTTTCTCAAACCATTTAGTCATGTCATTCCTGTTGCCCAGGGTAGCATTTCTTCCAGATTTTGTCTCTGCACGTGAACTCCATTGCCCTGTTGCCTGCCGTCAAGGAAAAGGAGGCTGAAAGCCACAGGAATGATGCTTCTCAACAGTTATAGGCTGTTTGCCTCTGTCTGCCGTTTAATCTAATCTCAGGTTCAGTTGATACTATTGATTAGTTTCTTTTCAAAACCCTGTGCAGCCTCTGGGGCTTCTCCATGTGCGGTAAAATGTTATTCTTCTCATACATGAGTTGAGAAGAAAAGGTGAAAGTATACAATTAATTTGCCTGCACTTTACTGAAAATTGTATGCTGGATTTCTGTGAAATGCTGCACAGAACAATATTCCAAGCAAATTATTGTTATTTACCATGACTTTTGCCTGCGTATTTAAAGTCAACAATTATGTTTCTTTTTTCTACTTAATGGCCTTTGTATACATTTTTAGAAACCTGGTCAGGTGTCACTATGAAAACCTGCAGCTTTGGCCTTGATTCTTGGGAAACAAGTTAACAATATCACAAGTAACAGCTGAGTCCTGTTTCTAAGTAACCCACCCGCTCTGTGAGGTCCAGTTGCCCATTGCTTACTCGAAGGTGAGAATCCCAAGGCCATAATCTCTGCTTTGATTGGTTCCGTAAATGTGTCTCAACATCCTTTGCCAAAGTAAAACTGTGAGCAAATGTTCCATGTGGATCTCACTGAAGAAGGGCTTTTCATGGGATGCTCTTTCTTTGCATCCACTGAAATGGGCAGTTTTTGTTTTTGTTTTTGCGGGCGGTGGCGGTGCACATGCAGATTCCATGATTTAGAGGGGAAATGCTCTTCACTGAAGAGGAGCCCCGGGGATCTGCCTGTCTCTACTTTTCCAGGTAAGCCCTTTGCCACCTAGGCCATCTCCTTGGCGCCCAGCCCATGTGGAAGCACGCTCCCCCCTCCTACTTGTGTTTCTTTTGTTTTCTTAGCCACTGAGCAGCTGTCATCATGAAAGCAAGCGTGGGGACCCATGTCGGTTTTTTAAAGCATCCTCTCCAGCCTAGTAGTCGAGATAAAGTTTGGTTGTACCTTGGTGCTGGCACTAAGAAGGGCCTTGGTCTTGTCACCAGCAGACTGGCAGGTGTCGATAGGCCCTGCCTTAGGCTGTCTGTATTTCATGGGTTGGAGGAGGTTGGTTTTTGTTATCCCTCTTCCAGATGACTTAGTATCATGATTTGAGTAGGAAGTGTCTCCTCCCAAAGGATCATATGTCAGAGGTTTGGTCCCCAGTGCAGTGTTCAGAGCTGGAATTTGAGGAAATACTGACTCAGTTAGTGGGTAAAGTCATGAATGGATTCATAATTGGTTGGCATTATTGATGGATGGTGAAAAGTAAAAAGTAGAGACTTGGTTGGAGGCCACTGAGGTTGGGACATTTCCTTGAAGGACGGTGTCTCCCTGGATCTTTCCTCCTATCTACCTATTTACTTGTTCTAATGAAAAGGGCAAATCCCTCCAGAACAAGCTCCAGTCACCATGATGTCCTTCCTCAACACACACACACACACACACACACACACACACACACACACACACACACACAGCTACCATGATGTTCTTCCTCACTACACACACACACACACACTATGGAACAAGCCAACCAGTCATAAGCTGACCCCTTCAAAACCATGACAGAGTGTGGTTAAGAGTTTGGAAGAACACAGACAATTGAGTGAATGGATTTCAAACCATTTTCAAAATTAGGTGGGCAAGACAAAGGTTAGGCAGAGACGTGAAGAGACGTAAAAGTTAAATTACAGATATTGGCCATCATCTGCTTACCTGCAGCCTGAAGAAACAGCTGGGGATATTTTGTCCCATTTATCTTCCAAGATGGGAATATTGTAACAAGATCAAAATATTTCAGCTATAGCTAAGATTCTACATAAGTTTTTTGTCTTCTCATTTTACAATATTAAATTCCATATGACTTTTTATGTGTTAGATAAACAGGTAGAATTTTTAGAGTATTTATATAATCTCCAAATATATAGTCAGACTGTATTGTCCCCTGAGTACCTCATGCAGTCACTGAAGAACCAAGAATCTGAGAAAGGGTTAGAGTTGAGGGTAGAAGATCCAGCTCTCACTGCTCCTGGTTTGCATGGGGAACTGTGTTGCCATCAGACCAAACAGAGAGCCTGGCCAGCTCGGTCCTGATGTGGGTGTTAGCCTCTTGACCGAACTAGAGGAGCCTCAGCCTCAGCTGCTTGGTAGAGGACGATTTAGAAAGGGGAGACAACAGTGGGTTCATCCATCCTAGCTGTGGGGTTCTTTTCAACTTGCCTGGGCTCATGTCTGTGCTTGGTCCCTAAGCCATTCACTCTCAGGGACCAACATGGCACCAAAGGAAAGTAGACTGGGAACCAGTCATGGAAGGCTGGGCTGTCTTCAGAGGAAGGAGGCGTTGTGCTCTGCATCCCGAGGTGTGCTCGGCAGCCTTTTGTCTGCCTTTTTCAGTCAGTGTGAGAAATGCCATCCACACCAACCAGTGCCCTCCATGGCAGCTGTCTTCCTCCCTGTTGTGCAACATGAGATAACGCCAGCAGGCACTAGAATCTAAGCTGCAAGGAGGGAAGGGGGCTGCTTTCTGGTCAGTGTATCTGGAACCCTTTTGAACTTTCGAACTGCTAGTACCCAGGGGGCAGTGTGCAGGGCCCTTGATAAATACAGTGTTGAAGTGACTACGTTCACTCTTGTATGTAACAGGAGACACATGTGCCTCCAGATAAGCATTTCTTAAGAAGCTAAAATTGTAAATGCCCAAGTTGTTTGAGCGGTGGAAGGCAAATTCAGAATATAAGGTCTCATTCTATGATGGGAGACAGACCCACCCCCAGAAAACCCAGCTGCAAGATTGTGGCTTAATTCTGCTGAACACTTTGGTGTTTAGGAAATTCTTGAAAAGGAGTCATTTGTTTGACCTTACTTTATGTCCTGCTTGGGTTTGTAGGAATTACTTTTCCTGTGTGTGCTTGTGTGTTTGAGCACATTCATGAGTGTCCAGCCACGTGTGTGTAGCAGGGTTGTGAAGCCAGAGGACAACTTCCACAGTCCTGGCGCAGGTGCCCTCTACCCCACCCCCACCCACCATTTTTTGAGGCAGGGTCTCTCAGAAGTACAGGATTCTCAAAGTAGGCTCTGCTGGCTGGGTGGAAAGCAGACTGTCTGACACCCGTCCCCTTTTATTACGTTTGTTCATTTATGTGTGTAGGTCCACACATGCCGTGGTGTGCATGTGGAGGTCAGAGGCTAGCTTTCAGGTTAGTATCCACTTCTCTCCTGCCATGTTCCAGGGATTGAACTCAGGTTATTAGGCATGGTGGCAGATGCTTTTATCCATGATTCATCTATGGGCCACTTAAAAAGAGGGGAAAAGCACCATGGATATGGGAATCAGACTCACACCCTTATGCCCGCAAGGTAAGTATTTTCTCTACTGGACTGTTGCCTAAGCCCTGTAATATTTACTTCAGATTTCCTAGCTAAGTGGGTTCAACAGTGGAAAGATTTCCCACCTACCCATTGCCTATATGACAGCTTTGTTCTCTTTACAAACTACACTGTTATTTATTTTTTTTTTGAAGTTACTTTTATTTCCAAAGTATCTTTTAGAGAATTTCTAAAATTCTATATCCAAATTAAGGTAAACACGGAACAATAATTATATACAAATTAATCAAAGAACTGTGCCTTATAAACATTCAGCCCAATTAACCACCTGCCTTTTAGATGAGATTCATAAAGAATTTGAAGTAATTTCATTACCTTGATCAGCCAGGTAATGCCATTATTCCACTATTAGTGATATATACATAATATTTCATGTATTTGCAAATTAAAAACAGAAGTATGTATTCAGTCTTCAAATTGTTTAGGATAACCTGCAGTGCTATTCTAGGGGAAAAAATGAAAATGTGTTGTATGTACAGGCAAACGTTTAGCTACCTTCAGATTGTGGGCATAATTATTAATATTACCTCAGTTATGTTTGGTTTCAAAGTTTCTACTTTCATCATTGTATGTGTGCATATGTGTATATGTGTGCACATGTGTGTGGGTCTACTACATGTTCATGTGGAGGCCAGAATTAGATGTTAGGTGTCCTCCTCAATTATGCTGAGCCTTGTTTTTTTTTTGTTTGTTTGTTTTTGTTTTGTTTTCTGAGATAGGTCTCATTGATGCTGGAATCTGACTTGGCAAGACCTAGTGGCCAGTGACCCCCAACAATCCTCTTGTCTGTTCCTCCTTAGCCTTATGCTTTTGTGCCCAGTTTTTTCATGGGTCCCAGAGGCTCCAAGCTCAGGTTCTTATGCTTACATGGCAAACAGTTTTCTGACTGAGCCATCTCTCCAGTCCCCAACTTCAACCTTTTTGTCACTGTGTTTACCTCTTTAAAACATTTTTTCATTTAGTTATTATTATTTGTATAGTGCCCTGCCTGCATGTAAACCTGCACACCAGAAGAGGGTATCAGGTCACATTATAGATGTGAGTCACCATGTAGTTTTGAACTCAGGACCTCTGGAAGAGCAGCCAGTGCCCTTAACCTCCAAGCCATCTTTCCAACCCATTGTGTTCACCTCTTAATTGCCTTTAGATCAGAAGGTTGATATGAAGGCTCCATGACATTTGCAAGGTGGTTATCTGTCCCACTGGCAGAAACAAAAGTGTCTCAGTGAGTCACTGAGTTGCTGGGAGAGTGTACTGGGTGATACAGCACAGTAGTAGAGGCTCCTCAGAGGTGGGGGTCGCTAGTTGCCGAATGATGTTCTGGCCTGTTGTGCTTGACCATGTTGTCAGTGAGTCACTGCCCTTATCCACCTGAGCTGTCTTATCTGCACAGTGGAGACTCAGAGGGCAAAGTACCATTCGGCTCTCCTCAGGAATCTCAAGGAAGGTTCTTAAACAACCCCGCATCTGTTAGCAGCGCTTCTGTTTGGGTGGTCGCTGGGGTCACTGCAGTCTTCGTCACGCTAGGCACCTGACATTTATGAACTACAGGGGAGATGAACAGATTCTTAGAACTTTTAGAACACACACATAATTCCTCCTGCTGGGTCCTCATTGGATTTTTTTTAAAATTTATGATCTATATTGAAGAAGTTTGGTGGGGAGATAAAAGATCCTCCCATGCACTCATTGTACAAGACAATATGCGTTTCTGTGACATTGCCCTAAGAACAGCTACTTGAATCTGTTTTCATCGCCCATTGGGATTCCATCTGAGAACATAGTTTACTGATGCCGTTAGAAATGTTAGCTGTTCATGCCTGAGAATTCTCAGGTGCACACGTGCACACACATGTACCTATGTGGACACTATGTGGTCACACACATGCGTACACACATGTACATGTTCTCATGCACTATGACTGTTAAGTTTTCTGAACCCAAATAACTCAAGTTTCTTTCCTACCACAAAAAGTCACTTCAACCAACAGTTGAAAAATAAATATTATAATCAGCGAGGCATCACAAATAACTTTTATGTCTAAATCAAGCTATTAAATGCTTTTTTATTTTTAAGTAGATAGGGGAATAAAATAGCTGTATAGTTCATAAAGTGGTATGCCATTACTGCCTGCTGTGCCCAAGAATTACGCCCGCTTTTTACACTCATGAAGTAAAAGCGGATTAGAACTGTGATCAATGTATTATCCTATATTTCTCATTGTGCTTTGTATTTCCTTTTTGAGCACCTTTGTAGACTAAATGGCTACTAATGACATAATTACACTTGTTTGTCACCTCCATAATGCATGATTTCCTATCTCATCGTGAAGATGTAAGTTAGATAAAGGAGGAGTTTTGGCAGGAAGACAAAGTGCCGTGATTTATTAGAGGCCAGATGTGGTTGTTAAAAGCTTTTCCACAGAAGGCTCCATTGACTGACGTGAAATGGGAACGGAATCGCTCTGCGAGCCCAGCCCGTGGCTCTAGGCGTGAGTGACATCGCTGCTCTGGGAAGCAAGGGAAATGAGGCACGCGCTCATTGTTGTGTTCAGATTGTGTGTTAGAATTTGAACAGTGAGAAAGGTTCACATGCGCTCATACCAGCAAAGTAGGTGTTTAAGGGAAACTGATGAGACAGAAGTGCTGATGGGGTTTTCGATTTGTGTCTTGCTTCGTATCAAGAACTGAAATATCTTATGTTTCTGTCAAGTTTCAAAGAGGCAAGATTCCCACACTGTTTGAAAAGAAGAAAAAGAAAACTGAGAGAGGTTAATGTGAGAATTGAGAGCAATCAGAAACAGTGGAGACAAGATACCACTTAAGCACTGTTGACAAGCGTATTGCACACAGGCTCGATATATAGACAGTCAGATTAGATGGACGCCTCCAACCAGAGGGGCCCCATTTCTGGTTTTAGTGTATTTGCACATACAAAGCTCTGTTAAAATAATGTTAAGACTCTGGACTGATAGAAGCTACGAAAGATTTGGAAAGTGTTTTCTAGCTTTTGGAAGAGGAGAAAAGACAAAGAAAATGGTCACATATCAAAGCTAATCTGTGGCTAGAGGGAAGTGGCCTTCGTCTTTCTTTCTTTCTTTCTTTCTTTCTTTCTTTTTTCTCTTTCCTTATTCCCTTTCTTTCCCTTTGCTCCCTCCCCTCTTCTCGCCTCTCTCCATCTTTCCTTTTCTTTCTTCTACTGTTTTTCCTTTCCCCATTCCTACCCCCATCACTACCTCACTCCTGTGGAGCCAAGTTCTACTGAAGACATAGAGTGCTGGACATAGAATAGATATAGGGACCTCCCTATCTCTTCCTGGTTAGACAGAAAGTTATTAGAAATAGTATTCATGAAAGGAATCAGAATATCATATTTTCAATGAGTTTTGAGACCAGTGAGGATTTTGGTGACATGTCCTTAGTATTTTGACTTCATTTATTCTCTCATCTGAAAATCGTGTGTCTTCCTATGTTGCCCTCATGCGCTGGAGGGTTGGCAGCATGTGCAGGAGATGGTCTTGAGCATATGTCTGTTTTAATGATACTTGTTTTTTTCTTCTCTTCCTGTGTCTGCTCTGTATCTTCCATTCAGCATCCGTGCCCCTAAGGCTTGTTATATCAACTCCCACATTACGCACATTTAAGAGTGTTAGCCCAGCCTCTTGCCACATCACTACTTTGAAAGCTGAGGCAGGAGGATCTCAAGTTCAAAGTCAGCCTGGCCAACTTAGGTATTCTCTCAAAATAAGCAAAAAGAAGGTGAAGGCGTAGCTCAGTGGAATGGTTGTCTGATGTGCACAGGATCCTAGATTCAGCCTCCAGTACAGGAGCAAAAAGCACAGGTTGGATGCATCAAAAGAGCCAGATTATTGAGTACCTTACTTTTTGCAGTAGAACATGGGCAAACCCATTCATGTACACAGAGCTTTTAGACGCAGAGGCTGCAGAGGTGGCTCTGTTAATAAAGTATCTGCCACATAAGCATGGATGCTTAAGTTTGAATGCGTAGTATCTATATGCAAACGCAGGGAGATAATTTCTCACATCTCTAACCTAATCACCATACCAAGGTCCAAGGCGGGTAGTCTAGTCAATTGGTGAGTGTTAATATCTCAGCTCTTTTTCTATTTCTTTGACAAGATACAATTAACAGGGCAACTTACAGAACAAAGCATTTAATGGGGGCTTATGGTTTCAAAGGGGGAGTCTGTGGCCATCGTGGCAGGGAATGTGGTAGTAGTTGCCAAGCATGACAGTAGAGCAAGAATACAGATCCTGAGACAAGACCCTTTGGGAGAGGGAGAGGGAGAGGGAGGAGGAGGGGGGAAACACACACACACACACACACACACACACACACACACGATAGTGTGAATAGTTTGAAACCTCAAAACCTATCCCCAAATACACGCCTCCTCCAACAACGCCAGCCCCAGCCCCTAATCCTTTCCAAACAGTTCCACTAACTGGGAACCAAGCATTAAAATGTATGAGTGCATGGGGGCCATTCTCATTGAAACCACCATGGCTGGGTTCCCTAAGGGGTACTGCCTCAAAAAGATGAAGTGGAAAAGGAGTGAGGAACTCATTCAACACAACTTCCACAGGCATGCAGGCGCGCGCACACACGTATGCACACACACATGCACACACACATGCACACACACATGCACACACACATGCACACACACATGCACACACACATGCACACACACATGAACACACACACACACCCGCCTGCCTGCCCGCACATGTCATATGTCATATAGGCACACACACTATACGCAAATATACATATAAACCTTTCCCATTCACGCATACATGTCTATGTAATAGATGGAGCCGGTTGGTGGATCTTTTGCCACCATCTTCATTTGAAGTTTGGAGCCTTCAAGTCTAGTTACAGCTTGTCTATTTCAAAAGGAGTTTAGCCTTGCAGACATTTACCATGCCTGTAGTTCCATAGGCCGCCGAGGGATGGCCTGGCTCCAAGCTGTGTTAAAAGTTCCTGGCCCTCCTCAGGGCCTTGTCTCCCATTTAGAAATGGATTGTTGATGACTCATGCATTGAATTTTCTCAAGTGATGAATAAAACTGAGACACAAAGCGTGCAGAGTTTCATAGAAAGGAAATACTTAGACTCCGGTTTGTTTCATGGATAGAAAACCTTCCCCGTCTCTACAGACTGTGCCTTGAAGGGAATCATACCAGGTGTAATGGCATAGTGTTCATGTTGATGTTCTTAACAATTTTCATCAGGGTGCCTCAATTATCATTTTCCCCGAGACCCCATCAATTATGTAGCCTGCTTGTCCCCATCACAATACACTGTTTCTGTCATATTAAAATTTTCAGTGACTCATGTTATTTCCCTTACCAGACTTAGGGTCACCAGAAGACGCTTGCCTCAGGCCTGATGTTCCCTGACTATGGTTCCTAAAAGCTGCATTTCATACATGCTAGCAGTCCTGTTCTTACAGGAGACAAGTGCAAGAGGGAAGCCTTTGGTTTTGACTCAGACTTCCTGAATCAAGTCCAGGCTCTGCCATTGGGCAAGCTGCCTCATCTTCCTGAACTCAGTTCCCTCTTTACAAAGTGGGTGAGATAATGTGTGTTCGTATCTTGATCCTCAGAAGGAAAATCCAGCAAACCAGTGTGTATCACTGACTGCTTAGGAGCCTGGCTGAGGAATACGCACTCATCCACTGCAAAGCATTGTTGGAGTTGCCCTGTAACAGGATTCATAGTGCCCTGGATTCCAGTTCATTCACAAATGCTTACTCCCTTCTCCTCAATGGAGCCCTAGCTACCCCGTCTCCTCTGGGCATCCTCCTTGATGTTGGGTGATTAATTAACAAGGAAAAGATTTGTTTAAATAAAGCCTGCATTATGCAACCCTTTTCTGGTTCCCAGTGATTCAAACAAAGATGCTTCCTCCTCAGTGTATCATTAAAGGAACCAACATCTTTTCTGCAGAGCATTTAGAACTCATTTTAAAAGCAGCCTAGTCATTCATAACTAAAGTTCTCCCCTCCCCATTCACGCAGGAAATTGCAACACATTGACCATATGAAAGGATTCCATGTTTCTGGGGAGGAAGGATATATTGTTGGAGACCAGTGTGATGTGGGATATGATTCATCTATCTGTGTAGCAATCACTTGTGGGAGACTCTGTGAACTAGCCAGGGCTGTACGTTCTGGAAATACAACTGTTAACATGACTGCCAAGAACTGTGTTCTAGTAGGAGACACACTTGAAACCTATAATGAGGAATACTGCCCAATAGAAGTGTCAGACAAAGGAATACAACAGGACAGTGTAGGGAGAGGGTTCTTTAGTCCAGTTGGACTTCTTGGAAGAGATGGTATTTGAGCTGAGATAGTTGTGGTAAGAAGGAGGCAGCCAGAAGAAGCTAGGTATTGGGCATAGTCAGGGATAGGACAGTAGGTGACCTGTTCTTGGAAGAACTGACAGACCAAAAGCAGGTAGGTATTGGCTGGCCTGGGGAAGGAAGGCGGAGCAGGAAAAGGGTCGGGCGTCAGTGCTGCTTGGAGCCTGTTCTGTAGATTCTGAAAGTCAGGTGGCCATGTGGTTGTTGTATCTTTACTGTTCTGTCTGTGTTCAAACTAAGAGGAAATTAAGAATCTGTCCTGTCATTAAGTGATTCAATCAGGCTCCATGTACTAAATGCAGTGGGAGGTAATAGAGGCAACGGCCTCTACTATCAAAGTCAGTTTTTAAATTACAAGCCGACTAATGAAAGGAACACTAGAGTTTGAGTCCCCAAACAAATCCCGAAGTGTCTGGAACAAGCTGTTACGTTCCTTTACTTGGGTGTTTAACCTCAGACCTTGTGATGCCTTAAGATTGGAGTTGGTGTCTTGGTCACCATTCGATTGCTGTATAAAGACCCCGTGACCAAGGCAATGCCTTAAAAAAAAAGCATTTAATTGGGCACTTTCCCTTACAGTTTTAGAGGTTAGTCCACTGTCATCACAGCAGAGACCAGGATGGCAGACTGGCAGACATGATGCGCGACCACCAAAATTAACCACTGCTTTACATTCTGTTGTGAGGGACCCGGTAATTTGTGGAGAAATTTGTGTCACACGATTGGTACTTTTGTTGTTTTTAAAGATTTATTTGTATTTGCTAATTATTTGTGTGTGGGTGCAAGCTATGCACACGTGTATACAGGTGTTCTCTGAGGCCAGAGGTGTTGGATCTTCTTGAAGCTGGCGTTACGGGCAGCTGTGATCTGGAGTGCGGGCTGTGAGCTGTGGGCTGCAGTTGTGTACTGTGGGTTCTGGGCTCTGGGAAGGAAGTTGGGGTCCTCTGCAAGCACAGCAGGACATCTCTCCCGCCCCACAGTGGTTGTTTTTGATACCTGGGTGGGATTGTTGTCTCCCCTTGCTTTTCAGAAACCCTTGCCCTGGTTAGCAAAAGAATCCAGAGGGGTCCCTAAGATCCTGGGGCCACTTTCCGGAATTGTGTAATGGCCGTAGAGCATCGGAATTTCAGAATCTTGACCCTTCTTTGATTTCTTCTATAGCCTTTGTAGAGACTGTCTTGAAATACTGGAAGATTATTGTTAAATTTTAGACAGTTTTGCATTCTGCTTAGATATCAGTTTTTAGTTTTATTGTATCATTTACTAGCAGTGGTGCTAATTATTTTAAATATGACCCTGGAAATGGGCTATGTCAGCTTGAAAAGGCAATTTTTTTTAACAGGATTTGGTTTTAAAGGCAGGTTTTATAGATGTTATAGTAAGGCCATTGTTATCTCATTAGCATCTACTACGTGGAGGTATGTGATAGAACAGAGGCAAGTATACATAAAATTATACATTGTCACATTTTATGAGTTTTTTATCATGAGTTTTATACAGTCATCATTACTTAACAGTATGAAATGTGGCCCTAGACATTACATCATGTGAAGATCAGGAGACAGGAAAAAAACTGAGGATCCATTTTTGATTATAATAAGGTTTTTAGTGAGGCCCTTCTGTATCTGTGTCATGTGTGTGAGTCACGGGCTTCACATCAGACCTCCGACCTCTTATGATGATGTTTCAACTTCAAGGGGTTTTCAGTATTTAAATTCTGAACCTAATTCTCAGGTTTCAGGATGAATCACATTCAAATCCACTTTTATGCTTTATAATTAAATAAGAAAATACTGCTTATTCCTACATTTTTACTATTCTTGGACATATTATAATTATTTCTTTTAATTTCACCAATAAAATAGCCCATTTCTTCATTAGTAAATTACAAGGCTATCTCACTAAAAGAATGATTCTGAATGTGGCTGGCTATCTCAGTCATTTTCGTTTGGGTCTCCCCCCCCCTTTCATTAGTTCTCTTTGTGAAATGTGAGGATACTTTCTAGGCAAATTAATCCCTTCCAAGCGGTAAAATAACTTCCTTTTTGGAAAGAGTTATTAGAGTCTTATTCTTCATAATCTTAAATACCACTTATGTTGGGGTGAACAATACATGAAAAAATTACCCTAGTTAAAAAAAGAGTGATTACGACCCTAGGCGAAGTGCACTGCAATTACGTGTCTGTGAAAAAGTAAGCTTTCTATTGGGAAATGGGTGGCATTGATGCACACAAAATAGCCAGAGTTTAAGTTTTTTTTTTTTTTGGTTTTTTTTTTTTTTGTAAATTAGGTTGTTCCTAGTTAAACAGGTGGCCCTAAAGGCTGGTTTCACTGTTGTTTTTATCATAGTTTAGTTACCATGGAGAAATATGCAAGTTAGCATTTACACACAGAAGTGAAATTTATGCTGCATAGATAATAGCCTAAATTTAGCTCGATTTAAGTTTACCACTTCCTTTAAAAAAAAAACCCCAAATAATAATAATAATGATATATCACATATATACATGAACAAGTTACTTTCTTTAAATACCACTATATTTTTAGAGAATTTCTTGGCTGCAGAGTTGCTGTAAACCTCTGTTGACGTGTCTTCTCCCAGAGCCTGGCGTCATCTGAAGTTCCACACCTGATTGACATGGAGGGTGTTGCCCTTAGGTAGGGGAAAAGGGTTAGTTGGAGCAGCTGCTGTGTGGCAAGAAAGTTTTGTCTGGACACATTTTGTATCTAGTTGTTGTCATAAGGACCTTTTATTTTCAAGTGAAAATTTTCAGAAATTGTCTGATGGTCTTAAAGAGACCCATCTGATGTCAAGTTTTTGCTGCCATTTGGAAATAGTTTATTTTTAAAAAGTTGAACTGTTTTGATCTTCATGCCCCCTTAGCAGCTGGGTAGCAGTTTGGTTTTGTTTTATTTTTATTTTTTAAATCTCCCCCTGAATTAAGATGTGTGCAGTCCAGCAACTGGGAGTTGCCTTGCCTGCCAGTTTCTCTAATGGTTACCTCAGAGTGAAGGCTGAGTTTCAAGGACAAACGTAGGGAGAGTGTTCTGATCCAACATGAGGTCCCCCAGCACGGGGAGAGAGCAGCGGAACCCTTTCAACACCAGCTGTTCTCACAGATATAGATTGCTGCAGTCAAATTTTCTTAATATAATTCAGGATGCTCTAGAGAATTCTCCAAAACAACTGTGCCAACAAGGAAAATGTTGAATTTTTCATCAGCTGCCCAACGCTGAGAGTTAGTGGGCAAGCCGTTCATTCATGGCCAGATGTTCAGTGTGGTAACACTCCGCGGTTAACGTGAACCCTGTGGCCTGCCTACCATGGGCTGCAAGGACGTTGGCAGCAAGCTGGCACTGGAGACTTGGGGCCCGCACAAGCAAAAGACCAAAGTGTGTGTCTGTGGCTTCCTGGTTTTCACCAGCGACCAGACAAGGTAGGGAGTGCTGAAAGGAGCCAGCGACATCCTATCAATCATCTTGGAGCGGGCAGCGTTCACTCTGTGATGGTGTCAGGGGAGGGAGCAGTCAGCAAATTCTTACAGTTCTTTTTATTTAGGGGAAGAAAGGCGGTCTTTGTGTCACTGGACACTGGATTTTTTTTCCCCCAACTTGCGTGTACACTATCAAAGTTTTTGTGGTGGGGCCATGAGATGTGGCTGAGTAGGGCAGAAAAGAAAAAACCGTTTCTAATTTTAAACTGGAAGAGGCAAGAAAACTTAAATCTTAATATTGAAATCTCACGGTATCCAATCTAGAATTGGAAACGTGTGATTTTTTTTTTCCTTTTGGCAAACTTTATCACTGTAGGTGAGAACACTCAGACCTTCCATTCATGTTATTTGTCATTTCTTTCACATCATGTTTTGGGTCCCGTGCTATTTTTGTGAGCTGCTTCCAGTCATATTGTTCAGAGAGAAGAGAAACTAAGGTGCAACAGTGGGTTTGATCTTTGTTGTCACTGTTGATTTGTTTTGTTTTTTTAACAATTTGATTATCTGCTTTAGAAAGGATATTTCCAGCATTACTTAGCTCTGATGGTTTTTCTCTCACCCAGCTCTACCCATTTTAACTGTTTGCTTCAGAGCCGAATGAATAGACAGAATTTATAGACATTTCTTATTCAACAGTTTTGGACTGGAGATTTAATAATGGTGGCTCATCAGTGAGAAGTTAAACTTTGTTTGCTTGAATCTTCTCCATCCAAGATGTCCTCATTGGTAAACTGTTCTCTTTGGGGGAGCTTTGGGGGTGCAGTTTGCCCTGCTGGGTTCCTGCCACCACCACCCATAGAGGCTCATGGGGAGCAGCCCCTTCCGTCCTGCTGTTTGCTTTGGCAACACTCTTGGCCCTTGGTTTACAAGGTTTCAGGGAGCATTTCCTGCTGGGAGAAAAGCACATTGCTTTGAGTGTGAAAATTTCTGGTATCGCCTTTGTAACCTGGGTGCCCTTGTTTCTTAGATTCTCCCCCAGGTCATTGTCATTGTCAGTCACTGTCATTCATTCTCCTTCTCTCCCTCTCTCCCTCCCTCCCTCTGTGTGTCTCTGTCTCTCCCTCCCTCCCTCCCTCCCTCCCTCTGTGTCTCTCTGTCTCTCCCTCCCTCCCTCCCTCTGTGTGTCTCTGTCTCTCCCTCCCTCCCTCCCTCCCTCCCTCCCTCTGTGTCTCTCTGTCTCTCCCTCCCTCCCTCCCTCTGTGTGTCTCTGTCTCTCCCTCCCTCCCTCCCTCCCTCCCTCCCTCCCTCCCTCCCTCCCTCCCTCTGTGTCTCTCTGTCTCTCCCTCCCTCCCTCCCTCTGTGTGTCTCTCTGTCTCTCCCTCCCTCCCTCTTTTCCTCCCTCTATTTCCCTCCCTCCTTTCCTCTCCCTTTCCATGTCCTCTGTCTCCGTCTGTCTGTCTGTCTCTGTCTGTCTGTCTGTCTGTCCGTCCGTCCGTCCGTCCGTCCGTCCGTCCGTCTGTCTGTCTCCCCTCCCTTCCTCTTTCCCTCCCTCCCCTCCACTCCCTTTCCCTGTGTTCTGCCTCTGTGTCTGCCTCTGTCTGCCTCTCTGTCTCTGTGTGTCTCTCTCAGCTTGTTGACTTGGAATAAAGGAGTTGTGAATTGCAGCCTGGCCTGCATCCTGCCCACTGGAATGCGAAGCGAAGGCAGGATTCTGTCTCCCTGGATGCTAACTTGAAGATGGGAAAGCGGGAACCAGTTTACAGTAGCCTAACACCGCTGTTACCTTGCTGAGGTCCTCTCCAGCTGCTCCGAGCCCTTCCCAGCCTCTGCCATGCACACAGTTTGTTCTTGGGTGTGAAGGCAAACAGTATTTACCTTGGCAGTGTCTCTCTTTCAGGAAAGCTTGCTGTCTCGGCAAGAAACCACAGCACGAGCTGTTCAAGGTTCCACTGGCAGGATGGCCTTTCCCATAGTTCCTGCTTTAAGGAAACAGATTTTTTTTGAACAACATTTAACAGCTGGAGTCAGTCTATAATTTATGATTTCACCTTATGTTCTTGTAGATATAGATAAATTTTTAAAAAATCCACAATTGTTGCTAAATTATGCAAGTTTCTACCAAAAAAAAAAAAAGATTAAAAATAGACCCTCTGTTATGAGGAGTTAAAGAAAGTCATTGTTACCCAAACAGATATTGTCAATTATTCTACCTTTAATGGTTTTTAATTGTTCTAATTTACTCACAGTCTGTTACATCTGAGGGGTGCTTCTGAGATCTTTGATTTTTTTTTTCCTTTGAGGAACAAGTCAAGTTCTATTCATTTGAACCGCTTTAGCTAAAAGAAAATGAGAAGTTAATTTACTTAATTTTATTTATTTATTCATTTATTTGTTTATTTGTGTGTGTTTTCCAAGCTTGTGAGTGTATCGATCTTGGCTTTCGATACCTCTCATTGTCACAACACTCAGAGACTAGACCTGCACCCTCTCACAGTGGTGGCCTCAACACAGAAAAGCTCATGTGCCTGTTGTGGAAGTTTCTGGCCCTTTGTTAGCCACAGATTCTGTCCTGCAGTCTAACCTCAAGTTTGTCCTCACATTTTTAGGTTTAACATTTTCCCACCCCTTACCTGTTTACTATAAGGATCAAAATAGGCCAGGCCCTTCTACCAATGTGAACATATCAGACCTGGGATGGGAATACAGACAGCCAGGAAGTAAATGACTGAGTATTACCTCAAGACCATACTTTTAATCATGTTTATACCCAGACACTATAGTTTTGGCTTTCCTTACTATTTAAATTTCTGTTAATAGAGACAGAAATTCTGAGAACTGCTTGCCCCCACGCCCCATGCCCCTCCATGCTGCACCTTTCATTACCATGTAGTTCTAACATGGTTTTTTTTTTCCTGGTTTCTCAGAAAATAAAATAGGAAGTGAGAGTCTGTTTGCTGAAGACAGAGTGT
Source organism: Acomys minous (assembly GCF_964271855.1). Taxonomy (NCBI): domain Eukaryota; kingdom Metazoa; phylum Chordata; class Mammalia; order Rodentia; family Muridae; genus Acomys; species Acomys minous. The sequence goes on from NC_140500.1 coordinate 44,873,411, forward strand.
GACTCTGAAGAGCATTCGATCTCATGGTAGATTTAGGGTCAGAGCATTAGCTGTGATGAATAACTGGGGACAGAGTTTTTCTTTTCTTTTCAGGGATAGTGGCCGTTAATCACTTTTATCTGCCCGCCTTGTAGACTTGATTAGATTTATTATGTATGCCGCATGTTTATGGCGTTTTTATTATATGTTGTTAATTTGTTGTAACTGCCACCACATTTTTTCTTTCTTCCTTTTTCCCCCCTCCCTTGAGAACCCTTGAAAGCAACAAAGTGTCAGCTGTTACCTTGTGCCTTAGAAAATATCCTATCTTTTTCAATGTTAGTAAAAGCCATCCTAGGTTGTAGGTTAACAAAATGCCAGCGTTGTCAGCACGTATCTCGCTGCAGACAAGAAAAGATATGTTCTTGAATTGGCTTTCTGCTCTGTTGTAGCATGGGTGGATTAGAACTCAGTTCATGAGACCAGTGCACAAGGGTCCTAGAAGGGCAGGTGCTGTGTTCAGGGCAGGTTGGGAACTCCCATTTTGTTTGTTAGTAGAAAATCGTCATTTTCACATCACTGCTAGGTAAGACAATTGAGCTGTTTAACATTTAAGCTGCTTTAGACGTCTCACAGCAAAATGAGGCATTTTAGATCGGTGTCTACTTTTTTAGCTCACACACTCTCAGTATGGCTATGGGATCTGTTAAATATAGAGGCCATTCTTTAAATAAGGCCGACGGTTAAAATTGGGAAGCCAGAGAATTAGATTGGAAATGATTTACGATGAGTCTGGAGGACATTAAAAATAAATATAAAGTTAGCAAAGGAAATCCGCTGGCTGGATTGGCTGCAGCGTAGCTGGAGGTTTTACTTTTCATGCCTCCTGAATTGGCTGGATGTGTGGGCACCATATCGAGACAGACTTCCCGGAACAATCGGGATCTTTCCTCTTCATTGTATGCTCTGGCTTTTGGCTTGGTGTTGGCATTACATGCCTCTGTCTATAACCCGGTTGGTTGCTTGTTTTGACAGTTAGAGACTTTTTCAAGAAAAGAACACCACCCATTCTCTGAAGAGCAAGCATTAGCTAGTGAAACACGTAGAAGCTGGAAGGAACATTGGCTTTGCTTTTGTCTTACGGTGTGAACATACGGGTTGTGAATAGATGCCCGTTTGAAGATGACACATGGGTGTGGCTGTTGAGGTCAGAGTGTGTGACAGTCACCGATCCATAGATCACTGCTAGGAACTGCTACACATTTGTTCGCAAGGCCTTCTATGAAGCGCATAGTTTTTTTTGGAATTAGCGATAAGGTATTAGAGAGGCTGATCACAGGCAATGTTAAGCCACCCGAGCACGATGCGGTCTTTCCAATAGCTAAACCTTGTCTTTGTGATGGCTCCTGAGATCATCAAAGAGCCTGAGTTACAACAGGAAAAGAAAAGAAGTATGATTGAGCCATTTAAGACACAAACTAATTCATTCTTCCCATTATGCCAGGGTTAAAGCGACTAAGAAAGGGATACATTTACCAACTATTGGTAAAGGAGTTGGGGTAATAAAGGTTTAGGTTTTAGTGTCTGAGAGACACACCCATCCCATCCCAGGAGAGCATAGTTGGACTCCCTCCCTGTAGACCCTGCTGCTTGGGTGGAACCTATAATATCTTTACTGTTGCCTGAAGCAATTTTGAGAAAAGCTAAGTTCAGATTCAGACTCTAGCCAGAGGACTAAAGCGCTGAAACAGAAGAGGCATTTTCCTCTTCGTAGCACTGGAAGTGGACATTAAATGACTGAATACTCAACAAAGCTCTAAAACCTTGGTGCTTAGGCTTAACCATGAGCAGTTTTATTTGATGCATAGATCACTCAAGGGTCAGAAAGAAGATTGGTTGGAAACATAGTTGGCAGATGAAAAGAGAGGAATTTATCTGGTAACAATACATTGGTGGGCATACCTTGCTGTAGAAAAGGCATCCACCTCAGCCATGGATAGTTCATTATAGATGTATATATGTTTTTTTTTCTTACTCATAACCAGTTAAGGAAGGGGGCTCTACAGATTGTGTCCCTCATCTGAAATGTTTTTGACCAGAAATTTTACAGGAAGTAATTCATACCAAATTGACCAGTTGAGCATCCCTGATCTAAATAGTGAGATCAGTCTAAAGTCTGAGAGTTCGGGGTGTGCTGTCATGACATCCTATGAGTGTGACTTCAGAGTGATGTGGATCTCAGGTGTCTGTGTGAAGAGTATCCGTCCTGCATTATATCTCACAGATAGCAATATGGGTGAGGAAACTGAGTCTTTGAAAGGTTTTTATGATCTTCACACGGGGCCACAGGAATGAGATGGTACCAAGATTTTGAATGAACCTCTGTGACTCATGAGCAAGCTCTCTGAAGACTGTCTCCATAGCCAGTGGGCACAGCGAGGCTTTCCTGAGCTGTGAGATGGACATCTGCCATTGCTGTATAGAGTGAGAGTTCCAGAGTGGAGGGATTTGTGATGGTATGGACATCAACTGGGGCACATGGATATGGTATGGAGGATATTTGCTAGGTGATGAGAGAAGGCAGGCTGGGAAGGGAGGAGCTGAGCTTTGGAAGTCACTCAATCACTGCTGTGAATTCCTGATAGGTCTTTCTGGAGGATGATAAATGTACATTTAGCTGAAAGTTAGGAAGACAGTCTGGGCCAGAGGCTTGGATTTGAATTCCCAGTAGCCAGTTAAGACATGGAGACTGAATATTCCATGTGGGGGAGAAGATGGAGACAGAGACCAGGCTATAATCAGCCTTAAGAGATACAGAAAAATCTTTGTGCACATGAAGATGACAGATTTGTAGGCCATGCTTCAGGCACGTAGCTATGCATATTCATATCTGGATCCATATTCATGTACGTATTTATGTATGTATTCCTATATACATTCATATGTATTTCTCTGTGTGTTTGTATATGTATCTTATTCATGAGCATGCGCTGTTCTCTTCAGCTCACATATGTATCTTTGGGCGTCTTTCCCACCTTAGCTCACAAGTGAGGAGGAGGGTAGGGAAGGTGGCAGTCCCCCCTGAGAACAGCTGACAGGGGAGTGTTGCTAAGGCTCTGAAGTAGTAAAGGGAAGACTGGGTCGTCTTTCGGGGGGGGGGGGGGAAGGGGGGCGGGGTCGGGCCACCATGTACGATTTTATGCCTCCGAGTCGCATTCCAACACATAAGGCTGGCAGCTTTAAATGCTCCAGTAAATGTTAAATGACTTACAGTGGGTTTTTGCAGAATTCAGCAGGAAAGACCATTGTGTTGGGAAATAAGGGGTGACGATGTGGTCAATAAAGTTGTTAACATCTCATTTGGGGTGAGAGTTCTGTCTTTTGGATGGCATCCACTTATTCATGAAGCTCATTGCTCTCCCTGCTTTTACCAATAAAAGACAATGCTGGCTTTTATCCTCTTCTCTTCCCTTCCCTTCCCGTCCCTTCCCTGTGCTTGCTCTTAATTCTAGTGAGGTAAACAAAGAAGATAAAGGTCCTAGCCTCACCTTGTTTTATTCTACAGCTAAAGAGTTTGTTGTGTGATGTTGACAGAAGAGATGAAGGTGTCTCCCTTTTCTTTTCCTGACACCAGTACTTTCCTCCTGAAGTTCCAGAAAGTTCCTTCCCATATGAAGAGCCTTCAGCAGTACATCTTCTGTCCTTACACAGCCTTTGGCTGAGTGGTTAAGATATTGTGGGTCATGCCAAAGTGAAGAGGCTTCCGTGCTGCCCACTCCTGAAGTTGCCATTGAGAGGAAATACCTGTGCACATGCCCATGTAGGTGCTGCTCCTTCTGACAGAATCTACCTGAGGGCCTTCTGCAGGTGACCCCCCTTTTTTGGGATGGAGGGTCACTGTGTGATTCTTACAGAAATCTCCATTTGGGCCTGTTAACTGCTGACATTGTCATGTGGTTTGAGAAGTCGTTTGTTAGCTGAGGCCATCTTGAATTTCGAGATTTTTTTTTTTAACTTAGTTGTCCTGAGCCTTCATCTTTGCCCTGTGGGCACTCGCTGAGAATTCCCAGGGGAGGTTTCCTTGTCACGGTTGGTTTTGGTTAAAGGCCCCTGCTCCCCTGCCTTCCCTTTCACTGCTTTTCTCTTAGGTTGAGACACTCTCTACTTTTGGGAGTTTCCTTTCACACAACACTCACCGTGACTCGACAGTCAGGGGGCTGAGGGCAGTTGCCTCAGGGCGATTTGGAGTCAAGTGCATGCCTTTTAAAAAAATGTTTTTATTAGCATATGTTAATTACACATAATAAAGGGTTTCATTTCATAGGTGTACATAATATATTCCTCTTACATTTGCCCGCCTTCCCCACCCATTTCTGCTTTCCTGTTCCCACTGATCTTCTTCCCCTATCAAACTGGCTTCTGGGGCTTTGTCTCTCTCTCTCTCTTTTTTTTTTATGGTGACTCAGTGAATTTTACTAGGGTTGGTTATAGGGCATGATGTTTTATTTCTAGGACATGGGCACTGTATCAGTGGCTACACAAGTGAAGGGAATGTCTCTTTGTTTGCCATCAACCACAGGCTGTCCATGTCATGGGGCAGGAAAGGGGCCCCGATGAGCCTTCCACGCCTCTGTTACAGAATAGCAATAGACTCCATCTTGTTTAGGTGCTTGCAGGTGCCGTAAGTTCGAGAGGGCTCTAGCTTGTTTGTTTGAACCTTTAAAAAAAGACAGATTCTGGCTTATCTTGCTCAGACTAGCCTCATTTACTTTTTTGCCTCAGCCTCCCTAGCGGCTTCCACTTGGCTGTCTAACACCCTTGTAGCATGTGCCTGTCTGCACCCAGGCTGCATGGGTGAGCGTCTCTCTCATCACCTTCTCTTTGTTTGCTGTGCTCTTATCTGGTTTTGTTTGTTTTTGTTATTTGTTTGCTTCTTTTTCTTTGCTTTCTGCCACCTACTCTTGATTCTTTAAACCAGCACTTTTGTTTTGCCTGACTTGGTCATTCTCTCTTCCCTAGGCAGATACAAGAGCCTGTCTTCCCCGTTGCCAACAGCCTATCTGGGAGCCTCAAGGATAATCATCTGTTCTCCTGAGGACCCCTCAAAGTTAGCACTTCCCTCCCTAGCCCCACCTTCCCCCCTAAGCATGCCAGAATCTGAGATGACTTTGCATAGTGACACTTTTTATTTTCTACATACTGGGTTGGGTCAGGCCCTCCACAGGGCATCTTTGCCCATCACTTTCTTTTTATCAGCCAACTTGTTTGATTCAAGGTGACAGGCCTGATTTCCAGTATTTTTTCATAGATACTTGGCTCCCTTTTGTATTTCTTTTTTACTGTCCTGCTTGCATGCATTGGTGCAATGGGGTGTGTGTGTTTGTGTGTTTGTGTGTGTGGTGTGCGCGCACACATGCGTGCATTTGTGTGTGTGTGTGTGTGTATAGGCTGAAGGCCAACCTTGGATATTGTTTCATAGGTGCTTCAAGTGTTGTTTCAAGGGGATCACTAGTCAGACTGGCTGGCCAGTTCCTGTTCCCTTCACCCTGGAATCACAAATGCTTGCCACCACACAGCTCTTTTACATGGATTTTGGGGACTGAGCTCAGGTGTGTGTGTGTGTGTGTGTGTGTGTGTGTGTGTGTGTGTGTGTGTGTGTCCGTCCGTCCGTCCGTCCGTCCCCGTCCGCAGCTCTGCTAATTTTGTTTCACTAAGGCAGTAGTTTGTCTCCTTGGGGCAGGGCACGGGCGCAATCCATACTTGCAGCTACATTTCCCCTGCCTCCATTTTGCTTTTATGCGCATGGCTGTTTTGCGTGGAAGCAGCACATGCTTATAGTGCCCGTGAGGGACAGAAGAGGGCATCTGATCTCCTGGAAATTGAGTTAAAGGTGGCAGTGAGCCACGCTGTAGGCATTGGGAATCAAATTCAGGTCCTCCCGGAGAGCCATCAATATTTCTCTTGTGGATCCATCTCTCTCGACTCAGCATAGCGTTTTATCTATGCCTTTCATCAGATCTTCCAATATTCTTTATAAAGTTACACATTCGAGTGGGCCTCTGTATCTGGGTCTGTTGATTCCTCACTTGAGTTTGAAAAGGATTAAAAATTCATCTTGACTTTGCTCTTTGTCTTCATTCCCTGAACAATACGATGCGGGAGCAGTTTATAGCGGTTACCTCATGTTTACACCTGTAACCAAAGATAATTTGATATACGTATAAGAAATTGCTCCGCCTATTTGCAGATGTAATTCTGTAATGCCATATGATACAAGGGACTTGAGTGCAGGAGGATTTAGACACCCGTAGAGATCCCATTCCCCCGTGGACACCAAGGGATGACCATATGTCATCCTTTAATCGTGCCTTCTGTTGTAATGAACTTTCTTCTTTCCCTTGGAAGTGAGGGATGTTAATGAATGGCGTCTTTCACCACAGAGCTAGCTGAAAGCATTTGCTGTGTGTGAACCACCTGGAGCTGGCTCATCTCCTCGTGCCACTTGCCGTATTAATGTCAGCCAGCATGGCCATCTTCTAATTAAGAAGAGGAACACGAGGCAGCTTCCTGATGTTGTTATCTTTCACGGTTTCCACACTGGTGTCTTTGACCGGGGGTTACAAAGACTCAGGAAAGCATACACCAGACTTTCATTGCAGGGCCATCAGCTGTCTTCTAAACACCCAACTTAAATGTTCAGGATGTCTCTTCAGCACTACAGTGGTTCATCATGTAGGCTCTTCAGATCCTAGGAGCTATATTTTGGAGCTTAGGATATGTAATTGTATAGATTTTTAAATACTTATGTCAAGGTTAACATGTTTTCATTGCGGCAGCCTTCTCAGTTTGTGCAGCCTTCTATACTGAAACCAATAAATCTTCAGAGAATAATCTGCATGGATGTCTTGACCTAGCTCCTACTCCACTTACCTTTCCATGGTGTTGGCATGTGTTTACATTGTCCCTGTTTGGAATCTTAAGATGCTTCTTAGCACATCCTGGGCTAAAAATATCCCTGAATATGCTAGGCAGAATTGAGTGAAATTTTCTAAAGATTTTGAGAAAATTATTGTCTCCCTATCTGGACAGGTTGCCCACATGGACCCCATGTAGCCAAGGGGAGGGGGCCACCAGAGTCCACTTCATCAAAAGTCTTACGACTCTCTAACTTTCAACTGGTCCTGTTTGTAAAGGGTGTGTGGGAAAAGATGTGAGGGGCTCTGGCACACATGTTGCTTTAATTGAGCTATTTTTATATTTATAAAGGTCTGAAGCTCATTCAGTTGTTTGCACAAGATGAGACTTGTGGGGTTAACCAGATGTCAAGTTCCCTGAGTTTGGGCCATAAACATTTCAAGCTGTTAGCTCTGATAGGCAGTTTGGGAGATGGACTCTACAAATCAATCAGTCCTTCATGCTGGCGTTGGTAGATAGACACTGTAACTTAGCAGCTCATCTGTGTTGGTGGGATCATTCGGACTTACTAAAAGGAATTATTCGCTGTTAAAAAAAAAATGAGAGTCTCGTGTCAGACTTTTGAATCAATAGCAGATGAAACAGACAATAAATCACCTAAGACATGCTGACCAGTCCAAATGGTATACAGATGTGGAAAAAATGACATTCTGTTGTCTAGGTTTTACTTTTAAAATGTAAAATTCTGCATTTCAAGTCTTCATTTCAGATACGGTGCGTCGTAAGCTTTACTAGCATGCTTTTAAAAAATTAATCATATGGAAAGAAAAAGATTTTAACACCACTACGGTGATGTCTATGACTCAACAACAGAAATTGTTGTTAGCGGAAGCACCCCAAACAGTTCTGTTTTGGGGGGAAAGTGTTTAGCTGAAAGGCCACAGGAAAGATGCATATTCACTGAGTTGGGAGAGACAAACACAGAATGTGAGATTGTTTCACTGAAAAGGATTTCTATAAAGAGTGTAGTCAAACTGTGGAGGAAACTCCATTGTTCAGGAATAAACATTGTGCGCGTATCAGACACTGAAGAAAGTAAAGTGTAGTCAATGGTAATGTGAAATTATTCTGGGATGTAGAATATGTTCATGCTGGGTGCGTTTTGGGGCAGCATTTCCATCATAGGGAGCAAGCTAAGAAACTTTCTTAGATGGCAGAGGCACCAGTACCTGTGCCTAGAGATGCTGAATTCAAAGCCCTTGCCTACGCTCTTGGCCTCTCACTCTTGTCTCAGCTGATGCACAGTGCTGCTTGCACTGGATAGACGTCTCACCTAGTTCCTTGCTTGGAATTCTTAACCAGTGTGTCAGGCTCTCGTGGGTGTAAAATAAGAAACTGTTGTTGCTCAGATGAAGCCGGCCCCCAGCTGATGATCTTGGATGGCCTCTTTGCACTTCGCAGCAGGAGTCCACGTTTCAGACTCCATCTGACCTCAGGAGACAGACTTGCTATATCTAATATCTTATTTACTTAGTCTTTAGTTTTACATCCCAGCCCCTCCCTGCCTGTTCTCTTCTTTTTAGTTTATTTTTCAAATTTCACCGTGTTCCGACATTCTTCATGCTTTTGCATATAGTTTTCACGTTTTAAAAATCTAAATATCAGCTATATTTCATTTGTTTCTATATCCATTTAATTCCCTTTATGTGCCCCTCTAGTAAAGGGACCGATCAGGTGTATGCTATGGCAGGATGGAAGACAGTTTAGCGGTATAAACCAGGACTTTGAATGCCTCACATAAAGCTAAGTGGTGTGGACTTGTAGCTTCCCAGGGCATACATATAAACTGATTTGCAACTGTTAATCCCCCCTTTGTCATTGTAAGTCAGCCAGAAATGATCCATGAGTGAGTGGGAATGGCTTTGTCCCAACAAATCTTTAGAAAGAGAAGTTTGACTTGTAGGCGGTTTTTCATGTCATAACATATTCCTCTTTTTGTTTCCCAGCCGTTCATTCAAGGAGGTTTGGAGTTTATTAAGAGACCCTTGTGGGTTGGGGTAAGGGCATGTGTGTTTGGGCGTATGAGGATCAGAGGTTGGTGTTGGGTGTCTTACTCAGTCACCTTCCATCTGATTTCTTAACAGGGTCTCTCACTGAAAGTGGACTTTGCTCTCTGGTTATTGGGGGTGGCCAGCGAGTCCCCAGGTTTTCCTCCGTCTTTATTTCTCGATACCAGATTCCCACCCTCAGCAATGAGGTGATAGCTACACTGGACTTGTTTTGTTTTTGTAACTCCGGTGTTGAGGAATCTGAACTCAGGTCCTCGTGGTTGCACAGCAAGCACTTTCCCAGGTGACTCATCTCTCCAGCCCCTAAAAGGGTATTTTTAACATAAAATTTAAAAAACATAGGGGTTAAAAAAGAGAGACACAAAGAATGAGTAAGACATACTGAGTGTGGTATGGGTTTCTTAAGAGTTACCACGACCATTAAAATAATAAAAATCTTAACTACTGAGCTGCATAAAGGCTGATAGCAAACTGGTTTGTCACCCCACATACAAGCTGGCCGCTGTGCACCCTTGGCTATTCGACTCAAGTTATAATTGAACTGTAGTCTGTATAAGATGTTGCTCTAGTATCGTGTATGGCTCTGTCACTGATGCCCTTTCCAGGGTTGAAATGGATTTGGAAAGGAAACAGTGTCCATATGGTTGTAGCAATTGGTTGCCATGTTTGTCACTTAGGATCACCTTAGTGATTTAAGTCTTGAATGTTAGGGAGTGTTTGCACTGCCTATGTGGCAAAGAGAAAGGCTCCCCCCCCCCACCATAGTGGAGATATGGGTTGATCTATCTATCTATCTATCTATCTATCTATCTATCTATCTCCTATCTATCTAATCACATCAGGAAAATAAGAAGGACAGAAAGGGTGGGTTTTCTATAAACTGCAAGATCATAAAAGGAGTAGAGGAAAGGAAGGGTTGAAAGAATGGCTTATTTAAATATTGGAACAAAGATCTGAAAGAAATGATTTTTTTTTCTGGTGCCTAGGAGCTGGCAAAAAATTAAGTTTTATCAACCTGCTCTCATGTTCCTGTTTCTGTAGCATCCTCAGGTATGACACCGAGTCCTGTCAGCCCTTCTCCCTAGCTACTGGGCCTTCTTTGGTGTTTGTGTGCTGCATCATCTTCTCCCACAACTTTCTTAGAATATTCCTCATCTGCACCCTCAGTCTTTTTTTTATTTTTTATTTTTTTATTTTTATTTTTGGTTGTTTGTGGCAGACCATCCAATGCTAAATCTCAAGTCAAGCTGTCCCTGCCCCCTAAGCCTGTGTTACTTCCATTTTGAGTATAATCTGGACAGGATCCTAGGAGTTACTTACTGATGGATTTCTGCATGAAGAAGCCTGGACCAGCACAGTAGAGAGTGAAGAGTGTAGAAATGTAGATTCTGAGTGTTCTACTCTCTGCCTTTGTAGTCACATAGGTGAAGCCTCCGTATTTGTATCAACATCCAGGACCCATTTGTAAGTAGCACTCATAGGGTGTCAGTTATTGGTGCAACCCCCAAGTTATGTCTTCATATAACCAGCTCAAAGATATTTCTTATGTGAAAAGAGCTTCTAAAACAACGTTGTTTTCCTAAAGTGCATTACTGTGTAGGATCAGCAGGAGCCAAGCAACCTTAGATGAGGCATGTTACAGGTATGTGTGGGTGGGAGGCAGAGCTGGAGTGTTACAGGTATGTGTGGGAGGAAGACAGGCCACTGATGAAACCATCACCAGAGTGAGAAGAGCTGCTGTCCAGTTCATGTCAGCTGCTTAGTAACATTTTGAATTCTGAAAATGTTTTAAATATTTTAAACTTGGATTTTTCTCATCTGAAGATGAGGACAAGAAAACACCTACCTTACTGTAGAAATGAAAATACCAGATTCTTCTAAAATTATACAGAAAAGTTCCTAACAGAAAGGTGGACTCATAAAAAATAATGTTCTCTTAGCTGAGAGGCATTTAACTAATTAAATAAAAAACACTCCAAGACATTAGTTTGCTGCTTCTCTGGGTGAAGGTAACTACAAGGCAGCTTTTAGATGTTGGAGTTAAAGGTACTTAGACGTGCTCTTCCTGTCCACGTTTTGGAGTCTAGCTTAACATGGTTTGCACACATGTAAAAAGACACTTTAACAGAAAGTACTTATATGAATATGTGTGTGCAGGATCAGGATTTGATTAACTTCATGTCCCTGGATATTTGTGCTTTCTAATGTTCACTTTGCTCAAACCAAGGAAACACTAACTTATATTTTAACACCTTCTACATCTAATACATCTGTCTGTCCGGTGTACTTATCCATTCCCCAGTCAGTTAGCTTTCCAGTGGTTCTTATTAGTTCTATCTATCTATCTATCTATCTATCTATCTATCTATCTATCTATCGTCTATTTTGTATTTTCTGTGACAAGGTTTCTCTGTATACCCATGGTTGTCCTGGAACTTACTCTGTACACCGAACTGGCCTTGAACTCACAGAGATCCCCCTGCCTGTGTCTCCCAAGTGCTGAAATTAAAGTGTGTGCCACCACTGCCAGTCTGTTTTTTACTAATTTTTTAAAGACTTATTTTTATTAGTTGAGAGAGAGAGAGAAGGGGGGTGGGGAGAATGAGTAACATGGTGTGTGTGTGTGTGTGTGTGTGTGTGTGTGTGTGTTTTGTGTGTGCAGGTGCCTGTGGAGAGAGGCCATTGATCCTCTGAAGCTACAGTTACAGGCTTCTTCGAGCCACCCAGTGCGGGGACCCTCTGGTGCTCAGTTCCTCTGCAGGAGTAGCATGCACTCGTAGCTGCCTAGCCATCTCTCCAGCCCCTAGTTCTTAGTCATTTTAAGAACAACAAAAAAGGCGAAGAGTATATTCTGCATTTTTGCTTATTTTCTGAGTTTCTTTAATTAAAAGCAGCCCAGACATATAACAGGCATCATTTTTGCATGCTCTTTCTCTGTCTCACCTTCTCTCTCTCTCAAATTCCTCACGTTAGTTTCTACATCTGGAAAATGTACGTGACCCATGACACTCAGCCTCCAGTTCCCTGGTCTTCTGATTCTGTGAGATGAAAAGAGGACTGTGTTGGGACACTGCAGAGGGGTCAAAGAGAGTTAAATTAAGACCTGGTCTATATGAAGTTGGGAGTTGGAAATGGTGATGCTGTTTCCCTGGAGTCTGGTGCTGTAATAAAACAATTCCTATGCACGATCAGCCATTTCAGCCCCCTGGGCTTTGTAGGGTCACAGGTTCCTCATTGGTATTTCTAGGAAATGATTAAGCCGAGATTCCACATCACATATTTAGGGCTGGAGCTACAGCTTGATGGTTGAGTGCTTGCCTAGCATTCACAAGGCCCCAGGTTCAGTCCTCAGCATTAACCACAGAAAAAGTGTGTGAAATCAGATCTTTGATATAGTTTTCCCCTAATTTGGTGATTCTTTAGCAATTTGCATTACCATTGCTTTGGAACGTTCACCAGTTTGCCTGGTTATTTGACAGTCAGAATTCTAAAGCCGGACTCAAATGTGTAAACTCTTAAGTTGTCAGGCAAATAAAGCAGTGAGGTAACCTCTGTGCATTGACTTACTAGGGACAAGAGACATATCTAGCCCATTCCGAGGAGAATGACTTGTCTCGGTACCATAGCTATAGGGAAGACACACACAGACACACATACACACACACACAGACACACACACACACACACACACACACACCCCTCTGCTTCTGGGCCTTAGCTGGCTTGCTGTAAGACAAGATTAAACTGAACATTTTGTCATGTGTAAATGGTAGTACTCACGTGAGATGGTTGAATGGTTTTTCAGTGCTTCAGTGGCCCATTGGATGCCACCTGTTAGTGACCCTGTCATTGCTGTGATAGACCACGACCAAAAGCAACTTACAGAAGAAAGAATGTATTGAGGAATAGAGGGTCCTTTACTGGGGAGGTAGGAGAGGCATGGCATGGCATCGAGAACAGGAAGCTGGCTTATCACATTTCATTCTCACATAGGAAGCAGAGAGCAAGAAAGTAAGATGAGGCTGTAAACCTTCAAAGTTCAGGGATGGAGAGATGGCTCAGTGGTTAAGAGTGCTGTCTGCCCTTCTGAAGGTCCTGAGTTCAATTCCCAGCAACCACATGGTGGTTCACAACCATTTACTATGTGATCTGATGCCCTCTTCTGGCTTACAGATGTACATGCAAGCAGAGCACTGTATACATAATAATAAGTAAATAAATCTTAAAAAAAAAAAACAAACCTTCAGAGCTCACCCCCAGTGGCATGCTTTCTCCAGCAAGGCTCCACCTTCTAAATGTTTATAACCTTCCCCCAGCAGTGCCATGAGCCTATAGGGGCATTTCTCAATCAGTCTACCACATCATCCAGGGTAATCTTTGAAATATGTAACACATAGACTCACCCAGAGACATGAGCAGGGGTATTATTTTCATTTGTGTGGATTATTCTTGAACATATACAAATTCAAAAAATAATATTAATGTTTGGTCCTTGAATTTGCAACATGTCCCCAAATCATGTTTCTTAATTTGGTGTCACTATCATGATATTTGACCTTATTTGAAATGCTAAATTTTTTAGAAATAGGGTTTCTCTGGTAGCTCTGGCTGTCCTGGATTTACTTTGTAGACCAGGCTGGCCTTGAGCTCACAGAGATAAGCCTGCCTCTTCCTCCCTAGTGCTGGGATTAAAGGCATGTGCCACCATGCCTGCCTGGCTGCCAGGGATGCCAGGGTGTACCCATTTCAAGTGGACTTTGCTTTCACCTTCTCTGCTTTACCTTGTGGTCTTGTTCGTATCAGCAGAGGAGTACTTTTGTTTTATTTCTCACTCAGTGGCGTTGATCTGATCTCCGAATGCGGAGCTGGAATGTTGTGCTTGGAGAAGATCTTTCCCTAAGTGCTCTCACCTTGGGCTGTGTCTCTGTACTCTTTATTCTTTACTTGGGCGTCTTTCCAAGTTCTCAGGGAACAGTTAGGACCTAACTTTTTTTTTAAACTGAATCTTTTTAAAAAAGTAATTACATCTCAGTTATTATCCCCTCATTTGTATCTTCCCGTTCCCCCTCCCTCCCTCTTTCACCCTATTCCCCTCCCCTAGGTCTGTGACGGAAGGGGACCTCCTCCCCACCATATGATCACAGCCTATCAGGTCTCATCCTGGTAGCCTGCTTACCCTTGCTCTGAGTGCCATCAGGCCTCCCCACCAAGGGGAAGTGGTCAAACAGGGGGCACGAAAATTCATGTCAGAGTCAGTCCCCGCTCTCCACACAACTATGGAGAATGTGCTGTCCATTGGCTAGATCTGAATGCGGGTTTTAGATTTACTGTCTGCATTGTCCTTGCTTGGTACAGTAGGTTGAGCATACCCCCATTGGTCTAGATCTGCCAGCCTTGATGGTCTTCTTGTAGGTTTCTAGGACTCTCTAGATTCTTCTATTTCCCCATTCTCTTATACCTCTCTCACCTGGAGTTCCAATAAGAAGTCCCAGCATCTATCCCAATCTCCAGTAAGTGAGGACTTTCATGGGACATCCCTGTTGGGCTGTTGTCCAATTATAAGTGAGTATACACCATGTGTATCTTTCTGGGTCTCGTTAACTCACTCAGGATGATCATTTCTAGTTCCATCCATTTGCCTGCAAATAGGATCTAGCTCAATACAATAAACTGAAAATTGACTCGAAGGTACCTTTTATGTAGGTCTCCCAGGATACCTATAGCATGACAAAAGGGGGTGCATACACCATTACATGACACCAGAATCACAAACCATTTCCTTCTCACATCACACTGTTTTCAGTTCTTTCTTTGAACTTCCCTCTATTCTCTTATTCACTCTTTAATTGCTATTCACATATGTGGGGTGTGTGTGTGTGTGTGTGTGTGTGTGTGTGTGTGTGTGTGTGTGTGTGTATTTGTGTGTTCATGTTCCTGTGGAGATAGAGGTGTGTTTATGCCATGGTGTGTGTACCTGTGATGGTAAGAAGACTTTGTTGTATGTCTTAGCTGTCTCCTTCCACCTTGTTTGCAACATGGTCTATTGCTTGCTACAGTGCATGCTGGGCTAGCTGGCCAGCAAGCTGCTGGGGCTTCCGTTGTATGCACTTTTCATCGCTCCACAGGAATGCTGGGACTCAGACTACTAGTGCTAACCACCTCTGGCTTTCCATGGTGCTGGGCATGGGGTCTTCATAGTTAAGCAGCAAGGGCCATAGCTCAGCTCACTTATTATTATTTTTTAATCTTTCTCTTTCTCTCCTCATCCAGCTTCTCTTTTTAGTTCCTCCCTCCTTCCCCTTCCCTCTTTTCGTTCTTCTTACTTTGGCCTTTCTACACTTCCAATATTTATTCTTCTGTGTGAATAAATTGGAAAGTGTTAGCCGTTTAGAGCTATTTGCCAATGGATTCTTCTTCTCTTTTCTTGGTCTTAGCATGGTTGTGGTTTGATTTTCTTTGCTCATTTACTGCCTGGTGTGGCTGCAGATGGTCTAAAGCAAGGAAGCAAGCAAGTTAGCTAGCTAGCAGGAGCTAAGAGCTTCTCGAATGTGAAGGGGTCAGCTGTCTTTCTTCTTCAGGCCCTCCATGGGCCTAGCCCTTTAAGGAGTCCTGGGGACTTAACAGCTGTCTTGCTTGCCCACAGTCTGTTTAGTGGCAGGCTCTCTAAAACTGGCAAGTAGACATTAATAGTAATATGAGATGTTCTGGTGCTAGGGAGTGGCCCTGTTACCTGGCTGGTGGTACAGTCATCACTTGTCAGCTTATTGCTGTCTAGAGCAGTTTGGGAATTCAGATGCCCCCTGAGTTCTTTTTCTGACTAGAGTTTTACAGAATGGAGTGCTAAACCCAGTCTTTGCAGCAGCCACTCTTGCTATTAGTCATTGGTCTCTATAGGTCTTCATTGTGTTAGCGGAGAGGAGTTCTCCACATATACTCCCTGCTGAGAACGTGTTCTGGGATGGGATGTCAACCAAGGGAGAGTCAGTCTTTCCATACGTTTTCCTAATTTAAAAAAAAAAAGCACACCGTCAATATTTTTTTCTTAATTGAACAGTTTGTTGAACAGACGGGTGCTTTAATTATGGTGGTCTAAATTTACACACATTGCGGTGGTATTTTGCTACATTAATTACCTTACTTGTCAAGAGTAACAGGTAATTACTACATCAAGTCACCCTCCTGCAGTATACGGAAACAGAACTTTATTTGAATGGATCCAGGGAGCCAGAGCGTAGTCCCCCGGCCCTTCGCTCTCTGCTGAGGGACAGCACCATTGCTGGGGCTTGTTGGATGGTGAAATGGGAAAAGAACTCTTCTCTCTTTGTGGCCACCCACCTCAGATGCGTGTCCAGAGGCACACATGGATTCTGGGAGTGGGAGCACTGTACAGAACCATTGAGATCCTTGCTTTTACTTTCCCGTCCCTCCAGTGTGTTTCAGAGAAGGTGAAATGACTCTCCCAAGGCCACAAAAGAATGACATCAAACCAGATCAGCTCCAGACCCCCCCCCCTTTTGAGGCACGGTATGTCTTCATGACTTCTATTGCGGGTGTTGAAGAACCATTCGATAGGGTATACTTTGAATATTCACTCACATCACCTTCCTTGTTTGAACTTCTAACCAATGCCTTGGCTGCGTTACAAAGCAAGAGTATTTTGCCTGTGTTCTGTTGAACTGCCAGGTACAACTCATGTCATCTGATTTCCTCTCCAGTGTGTTCTTGGTGTCAGCTTTCATGACAGGCTGTGTTAAAATCCCACTTCAGTGTTTTCTTAAGGCGTGAACATTTTGAAGCATATAAGATACCCTTTCGCAAAACGATGCCACGTGAACTCTCCTGGCTTGCATGGTTCAGAGAGAAAAGGTTCTCTGTCAGCTTGTAGGCGTGGCACTGGATATATACAATGACATAATACACGTGCACTGTCTGAAAAGGCTTTGTCCCCTTTTTAGTCAAACACCTGTGGCAAAATTACAAACTGTGGTTAGCGCAGAATACTTACAAGTGGTTTTTCAGAGCCGTCCAAGGGGCAGAGGCTCGGCTTGTAAAGAGCCCTCCTACTGGCTTTTCTTCTTGCAACTGGCACCACGAATGGGTGAGGTTGTGAAGGATTGAAGGCTAAGGATACCACCTTGCCGAGATCGTAGGAGATGGCTTGCAGAGGCCAGCATGGGTCTCTTGAGGGTTGCTATGGAGATGGACAAAGGAGGATCGATCTCCAGAGCTCAACCCACTTCAGTTTCTGTAGTTTTCGCCTGGCCTCCTGTCATTGTAAGTCACTCTGGTGCTTGTCATTTGTTATGGCCTCAAGTAACTGGCTTAGTAACGCATCGATTCTGTGGCTGTCCGTCTGTCCAGTGTCTGCTGGGTGCCAGCCATTGTTATTGTTTCTGGCAGGTCAGGGGTGCACAGCAGCCAGCTAATAGGAGGAGACAGAGAAATGAGTGAGGTGAAGAACCGAGATGCTTCTGTGCCCTGACAGTTCACGAAGGATGTGGGCAGCCTAAGGAGTGTGTCTTGGAGAGGCCCCTCAGTCTAGTCACAGAAGAAGGCCTCTTGGGAAACTTGACTTGATAGCAGATCTGCAGACTTAGAAGCATCTCCATAAATTCAGAGGAAGTAGAGAAGCACCTTTAGGCAGAAGGGCTGACTGAGAGTCAAGCCTCTATTGTGTACCATAGCCAAGGGTTGGGTTTCACCTTCAAACTTATAGATGACTCTTGGTACCACAGTCTTCCAAGTCAGGTGCTAGAAACAACTACTGCCTAGGTAGTGGCTTGCCATTTGTGGAAGCCTCGAGAGAGAGACAAGACCCTGGCATCCTGAGCTAGAAGAGGAAGCCCGGAAACTTCTGTACTGCACACTGCTCTGCTCCTTCTGACTGAAGCAGGAGGCCCTGTCATCTATTTGGTGATGCACCATGATATTCTGAGATGGAGTGGAGCACACGCCTCCCGGGGAGGATGTCCTCAGAGCCTGGAGCCTGAACCGTCATCAGTATCTCTGGGCTTAGAAATCGAAATGTAAATCTAGCCAGGTGCACACCTGTAATCCAGAGAGGCAGAGGTAGTCGAATGGCTGTGAGTTTGAGGCCAGCCTGGTCTACAAAGCAAGTCCAGGACAGCCGAGGCTACCCAGAGAAACCCTGTCTTGAAACTCACTCCCCACCCCAGGAAGGAAGGAAGGAAGGAAGGAAGGAAGGAAGAAAGGAAGAAAGGAAGAAAGGAAGAAAGGAAGAAAGGAAGAAAAGAAAGAAGTTCAGTTGTCTGGCTTTCCGTAGCCTTAGTGAATCAAACAGAACCCATAGTTGGTGCCTACCCTCCTACCTTGTGATTCCAGGAAGGTAGAGTCGGTGAGTCAGATGGAGTTTAATGCCCAAGACATTGCGAGCTCCCCAAATTCTGGTTCTTTTGAGAAAAGTGGGGCTGTGGGGAGGGGCTTCGAGTTCCAGAGGACCGAGGGTGCTGGTGCTCCTTCCTGTGGTTCCGCGGAGGGAAGGGACAGAACTTCACCTCTGTTTCGTTTCAAGATAAGGATGGTTTGCCTAAAGGAAGCAGGTGGATCCCTAAGAAGGACAAACGCTGTGGTTCAGGAAGTGGAGCTCCCATGATCCTTCTGCTACCGTTTCCCCAGATAATTTAGAAAAGCTGTTTCAGTGTGCTCACACCTTTATTTCTCCCTGTCCGTGCTGAAAAGGGACACCAACCCATCGTGACACTTGCGTGCATGTCACAGCGTGCCTTGATTTCTCTCTTATTGAATTTTACCTTGTTTGGGGCTTGAAGGTACTGACACTCCCCGGTTATGTATCATTTCTTTGAAAAAAAAATTTAAAATATTTTTGTTAATGTTTTGAGATTTCATGTAATGTATTTTTATCACAATCACTTCTCTCTCACCTCCCAACTTTATGTTCCTTAAAAATAATTTTAATAACCCACAGATTCCAATTTGTGATGACAATATGCATATGGGTGTGGGGCCGTCCTATCGAGCACAGGTCACTTGCCATGAACCACGCCCTTTGGAAAACCGACTCACCCTTCCTGGAAGCCACCACCTATCTGTGGCTCCTCAGTGAACCTCTTTCCCCTGTTGACTGTTTTAATCTTGTCCGGGTCTAGGCAGAGGTCACCATGGCACTGTAAGTTTAGCATCCTGCCACATCCAGAGGATAGTGTTCCACTCTGGTCCTCCCTGATCTTGGACTCTTAACAATTTCTACCCACCCCACCCTGGTTATTATTTTTTTTTATCGTCAAACAGAAGATTTAGGCCAGTTCCTGTGCTTGCACGTGTCTTATTTTTCTTGGCAGTGTCAGTGCACAGGCCCACATGCTCCCTGCACCCCTCCCCCCAGCTCCTACTTCCCTTTGACGCTTTGTAGGTTACTCATGCAAAGCCTTTTCTCACCTGTGCTGGGGTCAAGTCTGAGTAAATCATTCCCATATGCTTTTGCTCGTGCCTCCCGGTGGATGTGAATTTGGGAGCATAGAGACCTTGTTTGTCTCACACTCAACCAGGCCCCACTTCTAGCACAGTGTCAGCACTTAGTAAGCACTGAGAAAGTAGCGGAGACAGGTAGATTTCTCTGAGTTCAAGGCCAACTTGGTCTACATAGCGAGTTCCAGACCAGCCAGGTCTACAGACCGAAGAGGGGGGGTGGGGGGTGGGGGGGGGATGGGGGGTAGGGATGAGGGTGGGGTGGGGTTGGAAGCTTAGCTAATCAAAAATGCTTTTGAAAATTGTCAAGGTGATGAATGGAGACAGAATGGAGGCCTTTCCTGAAAGGATGCGTAGAATGGTGATATATATAGTCCATAGTCCTGTAGGGTCAAGAGAGAAATGGAGACAAAGCCAGAGATGAGTGTTGCTTTCAGATGGATTATGCCGGGGCCTCCTATATGGTGTGGGTTGTCTTAATGAGTATGTGCTAGACTAGCTGCTGCAACAAGCAGCACATACATTTTGACAGCCTAATAATAAAGGATATGGGCTTGTTCCTATTGTATCCATAGACATTGCTGACCCATTGTCATATGGATTGTGGTATCTATGAAACAGGGAACTTAGGTTGCCTTCCTGTCAATATTGGCAATGGTGCACCTGTGTTTGCTCATCATTTGCCAGGAGTAACATCTCAGGGCAACTGGCCACTGTAGCCTTCTGCTGTGGCTAGCAAGAAAGCAAAGTGGAATTAGTTGCCTTATAAGGGTCCTGCCCTTAGTATCATTGTGATGTTAGCTCCTATGGTTGATTAAAACAAAGGCCTGTGATTTCTGCTTTGATAGCCTACTTGCCTGGGGGATGGAGAGATGGCTTAGTAGGTAAGAATATAGGGTGCTATTCCAGAGGACCTGGGTTCAATTCCAAGCACCCACATGGCAACTCTCAACTGTCTGTAACTCCATACAGTAGTAGGGATCCAACATCCTCAAACAGACATATATGCAGACAAAACAACAATGCACATAAAATAAGAATAAATATATTAAAATACATAAGTACATAAGAAGATAGCTTACTTGTCACTATGTACCCTTAAATTTCCAAGGACCAGAAAGAATGGCAGCCTTTACTTACGTACTTTATTTTATAAATGTGTATGTATGTGTGTGTGCATGTGCATGTGTGTGTGTGTCTCGCAAGTATGCATGTGCACATTTGTGTGTGTCCAGTTTGAGGCCAGAAGATAACTTGGGGTGTCATTCTTCAGGTGCTCAATATCTGGATACATAATGAGCTCATGGCCAACCTGGTAGTTAGGTAAGACCCTACTTCAAATTTTAAATAAACTAAGAAGGGAAAAAAACCCCTCATAATATAGCTATGTATCCTGTTCAATAGTGAAATTCTTGTCTAGCAAGGGCATGCGTTTAACCCCCAACACTGGGAGTAGTGTGCTGTTTCCTTACTGTCCTGCCTTCCAAGGTGGTTCTCAGAATAGAGTTTAAAATCATGACCTAGTCTTCCCTCCCTCCCTCCCTCCCTCCCTCCCTCCCTTCCTCCCTCCCTCTCTTCCTTCCTCCCTTATTCCCTCCTCTTCCTCTCTCCCTCCCTCAGTATCAGCAAGAAACTTTGCTTGCTAGAAGAGATATGAGGCTAAGCTGGAGGCTAGGGGTATTTGCAAATACCTTAAATTAACATGTTGGGTCTTATGAGCCACAGCTAGGCTACGGGGCTCTATTCTGAGATTATGGGGGAACCATTGATGGATGGTGATGAGCATACAAAAATCCTTGAGTGGCCAACATATTGTCTTCTCCCAGTTAACATGGGGTGTAGGTGTGGGTCTCCTTTCTTCTGTAATACACTGTGCTTATCAGTCAGGAGCCTGCTATTTCTAGTTCAAAGCAGGCAGTTTATTTGGGCTAAATATTTATGAAATGCTGAGCTTCGTGATCAAGATGTATTTTGTTTTTAATGAGCAAATGACTCAGAATTGTTTGAAGTTATTAAAAGACAAATTACTGTTTGCCATCATGGAAAATGGACAGAGGAGAGAGGAAAATTTTGCATTAAGCATTTTATTTATAGTGTAATCCACAAGCAATCTGATTCTTTAAACAGGATGATTTAATTTCTCTTAAAGGCTCAAAGTATAAGAATTGAATTTATTTATGGACTCTCATTAAGGACCCTTTAATAAAGTCAGGTAGTCTATCCAGTGGCTTCAAGGAAAGCTCACTGAATTCCTAAGGAGAACCAACACTGTTCCACATGAGAGGTGACACAAAGTGTCTGTCACTAAGACACTTCTAGCTTGCTGCAAAGCCACTTCCAGGCTGTTCATAATGACTCTTCTCAGACACGTTTTTAAAGCTATAAAGCTAATACTTCTCTGCTTTGGAACAATCTAGAAAACTAAAAATAGTAAATAACAATACTGTCTGATCTCTTCTATCTAAGGCAAACACTGTTAATTTAATTTTTTCTGATCTTCTTGCATTGTGTTTTTATACATGTAAGGTTTACTGCAGGTTAATTTTCCTGTCTTGCTTATTTTACGTCGTGTCACAACTGTCTCCAGATTAATTCTTAATGACTGCAAAATACCCCTTTGTCAGGCTGGACTATCGTTCACTTGCCTCTGTTCCAGTTTTGATTGATGGCTTAGGTAAAACAGACTCATACGAATTTATTCATTTCATGTCTCAAATCATCTTGCACACATCAATGTTAAAATAAAACATTAACCGGAATATGGATTCTTGTATTATTTTTATCTCTGCTATGCATCCGAGTTTTGCTGTCTAAAACAACAAACCAGAAAAGCAAGCCAAATCTTTGTTATAGTGACTCCCCGTTCTCAGGGAAGAGCTGGGGAGCTCCTGCTGATGTTTTCTTTCTATGTTTCCAGTAGTGACTGATCATTTAGCTCTACCTCGAAATTGCTTAGCAAAACGCGCGCGCGCGCACACACACACACACACACACACACACACACACACACACCTATCAAGGACAGCAGTTTGTGTGATTTAGAGAGTCTTCATTCCTGGCTTTCAAAGTCAAGAGTATCATCTCTGGGTTCCTAACACCTTGTGATTGCACTGATATTTTAAATTGTATATATTACCTATTATTTTAGTTAGAGTTGCATTGCGTGACCTGTGCAACTCTTCCCACCCCCCCCCCCCCCACCCCCCCACCCCCCCCCCGAGACAGTGTTTCTCTTTGTAGCCTTTATTGTCCTGGACTCACTTTGTAGACCAGGCTAGCCTCAAACTCACAGTGATCCACCTACCTCTGCCTCCCAAGTGCTGGGATTAAAGGCATGTGCCACCACTGCCCGGCCCAGGGCAACTCTTATGAAAGAAAATGTTTAATTGGGGCTGGCCTACAGTATCAGAGGTTTAGTCCATGATCATCATGGCGAGAAGCATGGTAGCTTGCAGGCAGACATGGTGCTGGGCAAGCTGTGAAATCTACATCTTGATCTGTAGCAGAAGAAGACTGTGTGGCACTGGGAGTAAGTACCTTGAGCACATCTATGACCTCAACGCCCATCTCCACAGAGACGCACTTCCTCCACCAAAGCCACACCTACCCCACCAAGGCCACACCTACCCCAACAAGGCCACACTTCCCAAGAGTGCCACTCCCTACTGGCCAAGCATTCAAACCTATGGGGCCATTCCTTTTCAAACTACCAGCCTCTTTAAGGCTGTAAGCTACCTCATATTCCCTCAGTCAGCACAGGCACTCAATCATACTGAGGACAAAAGTTTTGGAATTTTTTTTTTTCCCAGTGGAAATATTGCTTACCTTTTTGTTCCATCCCAGTGCTTTCTGTGGCTCATGAGCACAGGGAAAGTATCTAAGGGAAGGAACCTGCAGTGGGTCAGAGTCGGCTGGAAGCTGAGCTCCACTCTGCAGCTGTCATATCCTGAACCTTTGTCACATTGAGGCTACTCCCTCTGAACATCAGGAATTTATTCCTGACAGTCAGAGGTCCTGTGTGAAATGCTAACCAGAGGTGTTTCCTGTTAGGCTAGAGGAAGTCTTGTGTGTTATGGGTGAATGGATATGCAAAATACTCATACAGCTATAAGGCAGAAGTGACCAAATTGTGGCACTTGGATCAAACCTCCCCTCTTGACTTGTTTCTATCAATAAAGTTTTATTGCAAAACAGCTGCACCCATTTATTTACATTGTTTCTGGTTGGTTCCTTACTGGAACAGCACAGTTGAGCAGCTGTCAGAGAGGACTTATGGTTGCAAATCCCAACAAACTCACTGTATATTTTTTCTCTAAATGTTTTGTCTGTCTGTCTGTCTGTCTGTCTGTCTGTCAGTCATCTGTACAGGAGTTTGATTGAGTCCAGGGCATCTGGCATACTTGGCACTTGCTCTTCAGCCACACTGTATCTTCTGTCTCCAATTCTTCTTTTTCAAAAATCTGTTTTTTAAGACAGGATTTCTTATGAAGCCCTGGTTCGCCTGGAGCTCACAAAGATCCTCCTGCCCCTGCCTCCACACTGCTGTAATTAAAGGCATGAACTCAGTTCATTTTGTTGTTGTTGTTTTGTTTAGTTAAGTTCTCTGGCCATCTTCTGAACTCCCTTCGTACACCAGGCTGGCCTAGAACCCACAGAGATCCACCTGCCTCTGTCTCCTGAGTGCTGGAATTAAAGGTGTGTGCCACCACCTTGTTTTATTTTGAAATGGTCCTTTAAAAAATCCCCTAGAACATGTAAGACCCCTCCACATTGTTTCTTGCTTTTCGTAACCTCTGCCAATGGTCTTGAGCATCTCTGTCATCACAGCTGAAGACTTCTCCTCCAGTTACAATGGAAGGGGTATTTTAAATTAGGGAGCTGTCATTTGGTATTTTTTCTCTTTTCTTATTTTCTTCCTTCCTTTCTTTCTCTTCCTCTTCCTCCTCCTCTTCCTCCTTCTCCTCCTCCTTTTTTGAGACAGGGTTTCTCTGTTTTAGCTCTGGCCATCTTGGAACTCACTTTGTTGACCAGGCTGGCCTCAAACTCACAGAGATCCACCTGCCTCTGCCTCCCCAGTGCTGGGATTAAAGGCGTGCGCCACCGCCCAGCACAGTGTTTTTTCTTAAAGCAATGACTTGCATGTTATGTTCAGGAATGGGTATGTTCTCTATAAGTTTGTCTGTGAAACGCAGGGCTGTACTCATCTGGGCTCAGAGCTCAAGCAGCACTGTGTGGCACGAGCTTGTATTTCATTTCTTGGAGGCTCTATATTCTCATCCACACAAAGGGAAGCACACTCACGGATGTAAACATTAGGTGAGGTGAAGCATGCCTAGTCATTTGAACAATATGGTGGCTCTAGGCTCTTTCTCCTTTCCTATCCTTTGTTTGGCCAGAGGCGTCTATAACAGCAACTATAGAGTATCTACTAAGGGCTCTCAGTTGGTAGTGCTTTCCTCACATAGGGTTGTCCAGAGAGTGAAGATGAAACCAAGGAGATACTGTACTTGTCTTACAGTAAGATACTAGACTAATGGATGAGTGTGAGTGGGGTGTGTGTTGGGGGGGGGGGCAACAAGCGCAAGACTGGGCGCTTAGCCCATACCAATGAGAGGGAAGATGAAAACACGAGGGGGTAGGAAGGAAGGAAGATGACAAAAAGTTAGTGAGAGCTGGGAGTACAGCGCTTGCGTAGCATATGCGGGACCCAGAGGTTGGTGCTACCTAATGAAGAGAGAGGGAAAGGGGGAGGAATGAAGGAAGGAGGGGAAATAGAGGGAAGGAAAGAGAATAGGGAAGAGGGATTCTGAGCAAAGAAGAGTGAAAACAAGGGAGAGGGAGAGAGGGAAGGGAAGTGAAAGTAAATGTGGAGATATTTGTGAATGAATGAACATGAACCATACAGGAGTGCTCCGAGAGGTAGCACAGCTCGCGCTTAGCAGTGATCAGAACCTAGAATAAGGAAAGAGAAAGAGGGAGCAGGCACTACTGTTAGAGGTCACACAGTGGAGCCAAGAGGCTTCCTCACTCAGTGCTGTCTACTTCCCAGGCACCCTTGGCTTGGCACTGGTTGTGGAGGGAGGAGTGAAGTCACTGGCCACAGCTCTGCTCTGTGTGTCCGTTCACGGTCTGGGCTTAAGATAACCTGCAGTGTTCTGTGTGTTCTTTCAGGGCGCCAGGTTTAAGACACCTCGTAATGCTACTCCCCTCAGATAGTAGGAAGTCCCACAGGCTCTCGGTACCCTCAGTCAGGTTTGAGAGAGAGCTTTAGGCATGGTGAAGAGGCATCCGAGTCAGAAGGTGGTACAGCCTACCTTGGTCTGTTTGTCCAGGACTTGGTGACAAGAGCCTGCCTGCATAGCTTCAAGGGGACAGGGTATCCAGCTCAGCTTTCTGCTTAGGAAGAAGGAGAACTAGATTTGATGAGCACCTAGCAGCTATGGCTACAGATGGACAACATTTGACCAGGTCATGGTGATGCAACAACTACTTACTGGATGTGCACATGGTGGAGATTCTGACCCTCTGTGGACCTGCCTGCTGTAGTTGCTCATGGAAACAGCAGCAGTTGGAGACAAGTCAGGTTGCTTGGAACAATGGACCTGAATGCTTATTGAAACATACTTACAAACCAGCCTTCCATCCAGATGTGCTTCCCACATGTTGTGTACTGCTTAGGCATCGTGGCCCTTCTAAAACTATGGATTTCCCTTGGGCAGTAAGTCCAGCGTTGTGTACTTAAGCGTTGCTGCATGTAACGACACTTTCATTTCTAAAGTGATCTATGTGGGCTCAGACTTGTTTTGCTATTTCATAAAAATCTGAAGTCATATGCAGTGTTCAGTAGAATTCTTTATCCTGAGTGGCAGACAGCATTTGTTGAAATATTTCTTTAATTTGAATTGCACATTCTATGATGAACCACTTTGGGAGTAGTCTCGGTTTTATCATCCCTTTAATAGATGTAGGCCTACCTTTTAAAAAAGTTATTCATTTTAAATTATTATATGAATATTTTAGGATTATAATCATCATAAAATGAAAGAAAAATTGTCAGACCAAAATAGAAATTTAATTTAAGATAGAAATTGATTATAAGGTTTAGTTAGGAGTAGAAATGTGCTATAAAAAGGTATTTTTAAAGCCCCGCAGTTATACAGTTAGGTTATCTTTTCAGAAAAATCACAGGTGTGTTTATTGGTGACCTTGGTGATCATGTTTGAGTCAGTTTAATTAAAGATCAAACTTTAGTAAGGTTGAAAAAGCATGGCAAACCTTTATGTCATCCATGGAGAAATGAAATTAAAACCTATACCCTGAGTCCCCAGATTACTGTCACCAAGAAAATAGCAAATTCAGGAAAGTCAAGCCTTGGTACACTGACCCAGCTGCACTCCAAAGGATCCCAGGCCTACCAGGCTTATTGCTGCTCTGTTCACAGTAGCCCAGACACAGAACCTGCTTAGATATATATATTTGTGGGGAAAATGGATAAAGACAATATGGTATGCAAGCATAATGTAGCCTTATTTTTCTGTTTAAAAAAAAAAAGAAGGAAATTATATCACTTGCAGGAAAAGGATCTGAGCTGGAGGTCATCCTGTTAAGTGAAAGAAGCCAGACTCAGAGATTGGAGTACCTCAAGTTTTCTCTCGTATGCAGAAGTTAGGTTCATGCAAGCACGGGAAGAGAACAAAGGGGGAGAAGAGCAGTTTAAGTGACCAGTGGGATGGAGCATAATGAATGTGAGCAGAGTACAGTGACGTGTGTGTGTGTGTGTGTGTGTGTGTGTGTGTGTGTGTGTGTGTGAAAACATCATAGGAAACCCCATTATTTCAGTATATTACATGGTACTGTTTCAAAGAATTCTCAAGCTTATATGAGGTGGAAGGCAGCTCCTGACTGGCACTCTTGAAGTTCCAGGGCCATGGTTAAAAAAAGAAAAGAAAAGAAAAGAAAAAAACCAAGCTGATACATAGGCATGTGTAATTACAACATTCCCTTCTCTTTCCTTGGCATCTATACCACCTCCTTCCACCTGCCACTTTGTCCTGGATGACATTTGAAGCAGAAAGCAAGTTGACCAGGTTTGTTTTCCAGTCAGCTCTTGATTATTTTTCTCTGGTGGCCCTTTGTTTCCATAGGGCTCAGATTTACTATTCATGAGACCCATTTTAATCAATGACCGTATCAGACAAATGGAAGCTAAGCGCTGGTTAGTATGGTGGAAATAAACATGGGCTCTCATTAATGGTGCTGTCTGAATAATAAGTTGAGCGCTGTGTCCTGAGCCACACTGAGAGCAAGCTGGCTCCTCACTGGAACGACAGGCTGACAGCTACGTCTAGGAGTACAGTCATTAGTGTGCCCCGCCATCAATGTCACGGTACAGTGTCAAATTAGTTAGTGTCCCCTTCGCCGAGAAGCTGGACCTACAAATTATCCTCCCACATCCCTGGAAGCCGTGTTTGCGAAACCCGCGATCGAGTGTGAGCAAATTATTAACACGGCTCATAAATTAACTAGTTTACAGGCTTATAACATTTTACAAGTCGATAATAAAGGGCCCCAAAGTTCCCCGATGGCTTTGACCTGGTGTGAGGACTGAGACGGGCCGACTTTCCCTTGAGGCTGGTGAAGCTGAGTGTTGGAAAAGGTACAACTCTTGGGGGTCTCAGAGTCAGCATCCGGTGGTGCTCGCCAGGAATGGCAGCAAGTGTACCTCCGTTGAAGACGACGTAATGAACATCATTATCTCATTATGGTGATGAGCTGGTGACATTGGTCCTTTCTCAGGGTGGCAGTCTTTTCCTTGAGAGTTTACATCTGAATAATGACTGCTGACCCCAATAGAAATTAAAAAAATTTTTTGATGCATTCTTATGCTATGTTTGAGAAGAATAATGACCACAAAGCCTACTTTAGGAGAACTAGAATTTGTGTGTGTGTGTGTGTGTGTGTGTGTTGGGGGTGGGAGTAGGTGGGCAGGCAAACGCTCCAGTGACCATTGTTGTACATGTGTGTGGAGAGGTCAACATCCCCAAATGCACTCCACATTATTTTCGTAGCTGGATCTGCCACTGAACCTGCTCACTGATTGGGCTAAGCGGGCTGGCCAGACCTGCTCTCCCCACCTCTCCAGCACTGGGGTTACAAGCATACCCACCCTACTGAACATTCCTTCACCCCTCCCCCCCTTAATACATTCA
Organism: Acomys minous; assembly: GCF_964271855.1. Classification (NCBI taxonomy): domain Eukaryota; kingdom Metazoa; phylum Chordata; class Mammalia; order Rodentia; family Muridae; genus Acomys; species Acomys minous. The sequence continues at coordinate 44,902,029 of NC_140500.1, forward strand.
CAGCAAGCACTGCACTGCCTGGCTCATCTCCCAAGCCCCAGAACAAGCACACTCAAGCTTGTCTGGACTGGATAGCCTGTGCCTTGCAGGCAAACTGATGCCCAGCAAGCAGCATGGTTAATAAGTCAGCCTGAGTTTATCTGAATCTAAGAGAGACGCTCACCTAGAACAGCATCTCTGAGCTCCCTTCTGTGTTTTTCTTGACAGGCAACCCACGTGCTTACCAGAGACACGTTTCAAGGCTTTCACATCGTAAAACTCCATACATGTTTTCGGTTTTAGCTTCTCAGTTTGATTAGTCTGGAAACTGGGTGCACTCACCAAATGCTTGCTGCATATACTGTGAGGAGAGGGGAGCAGGTACAGCACCCGCCTGAGGGGCTCACCCTGGGCCTCGTTCTGCTTCACTTTGTTCTCTGAGAGCTTTCCTCCTGTAGGCTCCGCAGCAGTGGAGACAGCGTGGTCACCTCAGGGTTTCATAAGGCCTTTGACTGGCGGCTGTTCTTACACATTCAGAGAGCGCTCAAAGGGGAATCAGCTGCTTCGTCAGCAGAATTGGCAAACCCAGAACCCTACTTGGTAAATAGTGTACTCATAACCAGACTTGAGAAGCTCATAGCTTTGGCACACACAGGCTTGCCCTCACGACAAGTCTGTTGTCCTGGCCTCTACTAGCATGCGAAATGCAAGTGGTACGCTGACAAATGAGACAACGTGTCTGGCTCACAGGCAGGCACTCACCTGCCTTTTCAGGGCGTCTGTGTCTAGAGGGTGTGGGTATGAAGCTAGTGAAATCTTCATTTTGCATGAATGTTTCTTTTTGCTCTTATTCCTCAGGATGTGTTAGCATTGTAGTTTAGAGAATGCATCCTAAGAATGTGGCTGGAGAGATGGCTCTGTCTGTAAAGTGATTGTCCCATGAGATGAGACCGTACACACATCCCTAGCACATGCATAAGACACTGGCAAGTGTCACTCAACCCAGAGCTGGCGAGATAGAGACAGCTGGGTGCCTGGGGCTTCCTGGACAATTAATCTAGCCAAATGGGTAAACACCAGGTTCAATGAGAGACCTATCGCCAAATAGTGTGGGGACCTGATTGAGGAAAGAGAGAGAGAGAGAGAGAGAGAGAGAGAGAGAGAGAGAGAGAGAGAGAGACAGACAGACAGACAGACAGACAGACAGACAGACATAGAGACAGACAGACAGACATAGAGACAGACAGAGAGAAGGGATGGGGCGAAAGAAAAGAGAACATACCGATGAACATTTAAGGGAACCAGGCTATGTCAGGGGATGTCTCTGCCTTCAGGAGTGACAATTGAACTTGGAGTATAATGTTTTTCATCTTCCTGATTCTAGAAGAGAAGTAAGAAAATGAAGGCTAATTTCATGTGTGCAGAAAGCAGCCGTGTGAAACATCCTAAGCGCTTACCCTAACTCTTCTCTCCTCCTTGCCTCCAGGGTCCTTCTGTGTGTCTTGTGGCGTTCTGCAGGCCCCCTGCCAGTGACCCCAGGCTTTTTATGGCTGTGAGACTCATTAAAAGCTCAGGGTAAGTGACCAATGTCTGTGCCACCATGGAATGGCAAGAAAATTATGGGCCACTTGCCCCAGGATCAGGCAAGAGTTCCAGAGCTGGCAGGCACATGTATGCTGCCACTTGCTGTAATTGTAGGACAGTTGTATACATAGGTCCTATCACGGATAGGATGACCTTTCAGTGGTTAAAATGCATGCTTTGCCAGCGTGATGGCCAGAGATCAAACCTAGGCAAACAAACACACACCAACAAGATGGGCGTGTGGCTCCCGAGGAGCGACACCCTTGGCCTCCACACTCACCCGCACACATGCATGTGTACCTGCGCAAACATGAGCGTGCATGTACATACACATTCACACTCCAAACAGAATGTACTAAAAGGAATCCTGTTTGTGCCTGGTCGTGGGTCATAGTTGCAGGAAGATGTCCACATGCAGAGATGGCCTACACTATTTCAAAGAGTCCAGAGAGTGACTCTAGACATCCTCCTGGGCCACAGTGTCTTTTGCAGTTAAGCACCTCTGCTATTGATTAATAGATTTAACCATGTGTGCTTGAAGAAGAAAATGGGTGGGATCACTATGTCCCCACGAACATTGTGTACCCATATAGTTTTTTTTAGCTATTTTGAGCTGTTATTTGCTTCCCTATCCTCTCATGCATCAAGGTTGGGGTGCCATCCATGAACTTGACAGCTCACGGGGTACTAGTCACTCTGACTTTGAGCAAACTATGAATGTGGAAGAAAACAGGGAGTTGAAATACCTGGTAGGTGAGGCAGTACGTGGACGGCTTCCACCCATGTGAGGGGAAAGCGATTCCCTCTGTCTGACTCCCCATTCACCTTTGCTTTCATTAGCTAACTAGCCCAGGGTGGTGGAATGTTCTTTGACTTTGTGAGTCATGTGGTCTCCGAGCTCCGTCTGTGTTACGCTTGATGGACATGCTGTTGAAATATCTCTTTAGTATCAAGTATGGATGAAGGGATACATGGGTAGATTATGGCAGGCTAAAGATCAAATGCCAATGAAGAGTGATTAAATTTCCTTTAATCATCAGAATCTGAGAGGGCTTTAAGATCTTCCACCTTTAATATAGGCCTTAATAAATAATAATGCTTTGAATGTCTGCAGTATGTTTGAATTTCACAAGTCTTGCATGTCAAAACATATAGACAGGCTCAGCAAATACGCTTCTGTGGGCCAGCAGTACTAATTAAGAAGGGAAGTCAGGGTTAACCAAACAGCTTTAAGAATAGAAGGTGGGAATAAGAAGCCCAATTTGTGGATTTTCTAGGGTTTTGTCCTCATAGAAAATGACAGGACAATCTGAAGAGGTGTTTTTGTTTTACTGTGTTATTTGTAAATGACTGTCTCATGGCATACTACTGTAGGTAGGCGTACAAATTTGCTGTATTCTCTTTCATAAATTACACACAGGGAGAGTAGTTTGTGCCTTCTGTGTTTCTACGCTGCGTGCTCAGGAGTGTTAGCGCTTTCTTTCCTCCTGGTGGCTGCTGGCTCTCCAGCCATTCCCTCATACACTGCAAGGAAGAGACAAGGGGGGCAGGATCAAGAGGTCAAAGGAGCCTGCTAGCAGAGATAGGCCCCTTTGCACAGCTTCCCTGAAGCCCCACTCACGACTTCTGTTTCTGTTCTCTGGATTCCTGGGCAGTGCAGCCTTAGTTGAAGGAAAGGTAGTGTTCCAGAGGACTGCAAAACAAGAGGTGTGTTCAGTGGCCCCGCTTCACACGTGCGTGCTTACACGGAGTTGTGTGGTGGACTTCTGTTGCCCTGGGCCTTGTTTGAGTTACTCTGCTACCATCTCAGTCGGCCTGATCCTTAGCAGAGATGCACATCTTCTCTCAGCAAACTCTTGACGCTCTTCATATTTCTTACAGAGCCCTGCTGAGTCTTAGACTTTCATGGAAAATTTTTCTTTACCTTGTAACGAGGTGTAAAACAAAATTCAAAGTCCTGAATGTGCAGATGAGTGGTCCTTCCTGTGGATCTGAGGTTTTGGTCCAGGCTAAGTGTCAACATGGTGTCCCTGTGACAAGCCAGTTCCTACCCCATAGTGCTCTCTCTCCTAGTGTGTGTGAGAGACAGGGCCGAGGGCGCTGCTTTCTCCTGTCTTATGTAGGTTTGAAGAAGTGACAACCCATTTCCGTCCATTCCCTCCCATTGGCTGTGGTGCATGTCAGCTGATCTCTTCTTACTTTTGGATGACAAGTGACTTGCCCCATCCACATTTTCTGTTTCAGATTGGCCTGTATGTACTTTTCTGTGAAAATTCCCAACCTGGCGCGATGAACAGGATGAAACTTGCCTGGGTACTATGGAGCACTCTCTGTCTCCCAGCCTGTGGGAGCTGCAGCAGACCAGCTGTGTTAGGCTTGCTTTCACACCTGCTGTGGACACAGGACAGCACTGTTAGATTGGCTTAGACTCAGGTCCTATTTTTCCAGGTAGTAGCTGAGCTTCCCTTAGTAGACCAGACAGATCACATAACTGCCCTGAGTGCCCACTGGGAAGTGGGTACAAGTCTAGCAGCTAGTGGAGAGTCATCAAGATGATTCGGGAGAAGAGCTCAGTACAGATTTTGGTTCTTAGCTGAGGCTGTCACTATTCTGAGCGCTGCCTATGGGAATTCTGAAACCTGCCATCCTGGGTCTGGGTTGCAGGCAGTTGTCTGCCTGACAGACCATGCACTTTGCACAATCCAGTAGTTGTTGCCTGGTGTTCCCTTTAAATATGCATGCAGCTGTGGGAGTGGACCCAATGCCTATACCCAAGGAGCTCTGCAGCCATGAACCTAGATGTCTGGCTCCATGGGCCGAGCCAAGAGCTTCGGGTCCTACCCGGGTGATACTTCTTAAAGATGAGCTCTTCTTCCCTTCCAAGCTCTTCTGTGCCTCAGTTTTCTTATGCTAGATGAGGGTAAAGATAGCACCTGGGTCACAGTGGTTATTGCTACTATAATGATGTGGTTCATGCCTACTGCTCTGTGCTGGAGCACAGTGGTCAATTAGAAAGGCCAGCAAGGGCTTCTGGGATATGTTATCTTTGGCTTCTTTATTTTCCAGTTTATAGTTTTTTTTATTATTCTTTTTTCCCTTTTCTTTTTGGCCCTTTTCTTTTGAGGGTGACGTGGGGGAAAGAGCCCTGCTGTGTAGCTCAGGCTGGCTTTACACAGGACATCCCTCAGCCTCGGAGTCCACAGTGTAAGAGTTACACACATGCACTCCATCACTAGGCTGCACTCTTCATTTTAAAGGTGACAAGGAAGGCAGAGACTCCATTCCTGGTGATGTTTCTATGCTCATGTTTTATATATTAGATGAGCTGTAAAATGGAAAGCCAGAAAGAGTGGGCTGAAGAAAGTCTTGTAGGGCAAGAACACTTGGCTCAACCATGAGGACCTGAGTTCAGATCCCAGAAGCCACAAAAGCCAGGCATGGCTACATGTACCAGCAACCCTAGTGCTGAGGTTTGCCAGTCAGTGACTTCTGCTCTGAACATGGTAAGATCCAAGTTCAGTGAGAAACTGTTTTAAAGGTATAAGGCAGAGAATCAAAGAGGAAGATACATATTGCCCATCTCTTGCCTCCACATGTGTGCATGGGAGACCTGCAACTCTCTCCCCTACACACACACACACGTGCACACACACACACATGCACCACAAATATACATACAACACAAACGTGGAAGTGAGGGTAGTTTGGTGCTGCACGCTGTCCATTGGCTATCTACACCTTGTCTCAGACCATACAAGGTGCTAATGTCAAACAGCAACGGCTCATCATTGTAGCCCAAGCCCTTTCTTCAGAACCTTGGAAATGGGCTGTGTATGGTGCTGAATCCTGCTTTTGCCCTCTCCTTGGGATTCCACTTTTCCCAGTGTTAGTTGGACCTGGATTGATCTGCTTGGCAGTAGAAGGGACCTTGTAGTAGTGGAAAACCTTCTGTGTGGTTAAATGCACAATTGACCTGTCAGTCCAAATCTTCATGTTTTTATCTTTTGATGAAAACTCACATTTGCATAGCCAGAAGGAGTTAGCTATAAATCCCCAACACTGTTGGCACCTTTTACCTTCTTTGAGAGGATGATAGGCTGCTGTATCGCTCCATCATGCCTCTGGTTGCTATGTGTTCGTCAACATGGTCTTGTTCCATAAAAGGCAAGGCGTGGAGAACGCCTCCTTCCACCTCCCCACACCGCAGGGTTTCTGCTGCTAAAGGCTGAGTGAGTACGCATAATCGCACACTGTTGCTGACAAGACCCTTGGAGTATAGCTAGGGCTAGAGAAGGAATCAGAGTTCCCATCCGTTAATTCCTAGTTCATTCCATCTCAACATATAAAATAAAAGAACACTTTTGACACGGTGCCAAAGCAGGCTGGAGAGTGGCTTGGTTGATAAAACGCTTGCTGCACAAGGATGGAGACTTGAATTGGGATCTGCAGCACACACACGACAGCCAGGCACAACGTCATCTCAGCAGCAGGGAGGCAGAAACAGGAGGCTCTGTGCGTTCTGACTAGCTCGTCTACCCAAGTCAGTGTGTGTGTGTGTGTGTGTGTGTGTGTGTGTGTGTGTGTTCACAGTGTGCCCACATACACACAAACGTGTTGTCCTCTCCACCTCTTGCTGCTTCTCTTCCATACTCACCCATTTCCCACAAAACAACAACAACAAAAAAATGAAACAAACTGAGACACAGTGTAGTAGGAGGCCTGCCATCCTTTTGAGGACAGAAAAGGACAAAATCCAATGAGTGTCAGTCAGGCACAGGACACACACAGCTGGAAAAACTTTCATTCAGTTGCGAACAGGCTTCAGGGCTAACACCCAGCTTTTGAAATCTCTAAAAATATCTAACACCCCGGCTTTCAAATATCATTTGAGAACGTAAAATAATAATTCACGGAAGGGGAACCAGGCTGTACACCGGGAGTCAGGGTGAGTTTTGTTTGCACAGGAAGTGGGCCAGCCTGGACCCACCTCCTCTGCCCTCTCCAAGGCCCCAGGAGTGTCAGCAAGAAGGCCTGGGAGCACAAGTGTTTCCTTGAGTATTTTCGGGTTTGGCGGCCCTGCGTGAGCCCAGCCCAGTGTTGTGGGCCCTCGGTGCCAGGAAACTGTGCTTGAGAGCTGCTGGGGCTGAAGTTCTCAAACCTTCCGACTCAGTTCTTCCTGCCACAGAGAGCCCAGGCCTCATCTGTGTCCATCTGCGTCCTCAGCACTTGACTTGTGTGACACATCTCTTCTCTTACGTGAGCCATTGCCCGAGAACCCTCCTCACAGAGATCATGCTGGGGCCTTGGGGTTTATATAGGTGTGTGGGACTGGAAAAGCTGCTCCTGGGTACCATCAGGCCATGCCCTGAAAACGTTGCGAGATGGATGCCGAGTTCTCCCTCTTTTTCTTTCTCCTCCTCTCAGCCTCATCCCTAGCCTCCTCCCTCTCCTTACCCCATCTCTGTCACCACTACTTCTGTGGCCTCGATCTCCATTTAGCTCTGTTTTATTGGGATGGAACCCAGTCCCTCTATCCTGAATTGCGTGTCCAGCTCTCAAGATGTCTGCTTTTTTTTTTTTTTTTTGGTTCTCCTCCTTGAATTTTCTAAATTCATGTAAGACCTAATTATGAGGAACTTTACTCAGAAAGGTCAAAAGAAACACTCCAGCTTTTGAAGTTTGCCCCGTGGCTGCTGCCTTTACTGAGAATTAGCTTTCTGCCAAACATGACTCTAAGAATTTGACATTTATTCACTTTGCATGGCCCCAAGGCTTCTAAAAGTCCACTTTAAAGATGAGGAAACTGAGGCACAGCGAATTACAATGTCCTGCCTATAGTTCTCTGTGCAGGAGGGCAAATGTGGAGATTTGAACCTAGGCCCTGCTTCTTATGGTCACTGGTTTGTAACCATGGCTCAGCTGGTCTTGTCTGCACTCCTCTTTTTTTACAGTATTGACTTGCAGATGTTTTATTTTGGCATGTTCATGATGTTGCTATGAACTGCAGGACCACCCCTTAAGCCTGTGTTCTTGAATGCGTCATCTGTCTATACTTTTACATTTTTACATTGTGTGTGTGTGTGTGTGTGTGTGTGTGTGTGTGTGTGTGTGTGTGTGTGTTGCTTTTATTGCTAATACAGGATCTTTGGGGAGTGAAAATACGTCCTGGCATATTGAGGTAGACGCACATCCTTTAGTCTCCAGGGGATGTGTCTCTTACAGCATTGCCTCCGTCTTTTCACCTCTTGAGTTGTTTTGCTGTGGTATGTTATTCTAATTAACCTCACATTTGTAACCCTCATTTTATGTCCCGTTAGCCTCTGACCAGCCAACGATTGATTTGTTCCACTCAAGCCCCTGTATGAAGAAGTGTGGTTAGCTAGAGTGTCCTGCCCAGATCACTGGTCCTCTACCTGGGGCGCTTTTGCGGCAAGCTGGGTCAGCAAATCCTCCTGGCACATGAAAGCACTCACTAGGGAGACTTTTTATTGTTCACCATAAAGATGGAGCCACTTAGAGTCGATCCCAGCCACCTTTAGAAAACCCGTACTTACATGACCAGTAGAATTACAGAGTCACAAGTTGTGTGTCAGGGACAGTATTAGTAAAACAGGAGGCTAGAAGATGCAGGAAACCAGTAGCCGGGGACCACAGATGAGCTGTTTTCACCAAGAGGGCTTTAACTCTCTGTATTTCCATGTTAACTCAGAGCAACATATATATGTGTGTGGTATCCATGCATATGTGTATGCATGTGTGTGTACATACATGTACATGAGTCAGGGTTGTTTTTCAGTTGCTGTCCATCTACTTCACTGATGCAGGGTCTTTCAGCTGAACCCCCAGAGGTCACTGATGTAGTCTGACTAGGGAGCCATTATCTTGGTCTTCCAAACGATGGATTGACCTGGGTACTTTGGCCACTTGGCATTTACATGGATTCTGGCCTAGATGACAAACATTTTAACTACAAGCAGTACCTTTAGTGCCTGGGACCACATCTAGCACAGTTCTGCCTTGGAGATACAAACACCCATGGAGGTCAAAGGCCAGCCTTGAGTGGCATATCTTATGTACCTTCCACTCTTTGAGACATGGTCTCTCATTGGAACCTCGCCAAGTAGGCTAGACTGGCTGGAGGGGCAGCTCTGATTTTCTGCCCATCTCTGCCTTCACAATTCTTGGTACTTCAGGTGTGTGCCAACACACGTTCCCATGGATGCTGGGAATCAAACTCAGGTCTTCATGTTTTCAAGGCAGCTCACTTTACCAATGGAGCTCCCAGCCCCAACTGCCAGGGACTGGTTTTGTGTGTATCGGAAATGCTGGGGCTTGAACAAGACAAAGGTGGGTCCCTTACCCCTCTGTAAAGCAGCGGAGGTTGTTGGCCCTGTGTAGAACAGTTGGTGATGGGTGGACGGGTGCTGGTGTGGAAGGCAGGGAAGAACCCCCAGGGAGATAGCGTATATCTGTGGATGTCAGGTGGCTCAGCTAACCTATAACAACCTGTCATCTCTGAGATGTGTCTTGTGACCTTTTCTACATAGTGTTTGGACATTCCAAGTGATGTTCTTACGTTGAAAATGGGCCATATCTCAGAAAGCTGGTCACCTCTCCGTGCTCCAGAGCTTGGAGTCCTCTCACCACTGTCCGCTTCCTTTTTGAGACTTCTGCCTGAGGTGTCCACCTAATATCTGTTGTAGGTGTCCCCATCCAGGCCATTTGACTTCAGCATTCCACCGCAAGGCCAGAAGAAAAGGTTCTGGTGGACTGTATCTGTGGAGAAGAGGCTGTTGGGAGAATGGGAATGAGACTAGGCGGGGGCTAGGAAGAAGGCATCCCAGTGGAATAGCAAAGTTCGTGGCAGCAGAGGCTCCAGGCCTTGCAGGGAATTTCCCAGAAAAGCTGGTTTGCATGTTGGTTAGTATGCATGTCTTGTTATGAACAATTGATTCATTTTTATATTGTGTGTGTTTGTCTGCATGTGTGTATATGCATCACATGCATGGCTGCTTCCCGTGGAGGCCAGAAGAGGGTGTCAGATCCATTGACACTGGAGCTGTAGGTGGCTATAAGCCACCTGATGTGGCTGCTGGGAACTGAGCTGGCATCCTTTGCAGGACCCGCAAGCTCTTGTAACTGCTGAGCCATTTCTCTAGCCCCCAAAGGGCACACATCTCTTAAGCCTTACCATATAAATGATGCAAATGAGAAGCTGATTTTGAAGGACTTTATGGACACCAGTCTACTCAGTACACAGTAAGTCTGCATGGGTACATTTTTGGTGAATTAAATTGTGGCATTCTTAGTATCACTTCCCCATGAATTTCAAATGATGAATGATAGTGATGCAACAAGCATCCTTGGATGAAACAGTATCTTCTAGCCTGAGTTTCCTCATCTTCCTAAGTGTTCAGGCTGATATAGACCAGAACATTTTGATGTTGTTGTTTTTTGTCTATTTTGATGTTTTGAGGCACCGTCTCACTATGTGTCTCAGACTGGGCCTCAACTCTGAATCCTCCTGCCTCAGACTCCATAGTGCTAGGATTATAGATGTGTACCTCCATACCACACCCAGACCTATCAACACCTTTAGATACAGAGGAAGCCTTATGGTTGGCACCTGTGTGTTTACCTAGAAGAGGGCACTGATGATTTAAACCTTATCAATTGTCAAAGGCTTAAAGAGTAATTCAGTTATATGTCTGTTTAACTAGTTGATTTAAAAGATCATTTTTCCATATGCCCTGGGTAGAATATATTTTTAATTTGCACATGTTCCTTGCATTATAAAAATGGAACCTATTAAGGATGGTAGGGTTTAGCAGAGACCTCTTAACTTTACATGCTTTTAACACATTCCGGAATTAATAACTTTATATCCCCTGTATCTTCTCCTTGGGCCAGGATCCATTCCCCTATCTGGATCTATGCAAATGACTTGATTAATTGGGCAATCCATTATTTCTGATTACCAAGTTATAATAGATCAGTGTCCAAGCATCACTGTATAATTCAGAGTAAAAGACTCTTCATAGCATCCAAACAAAATTTAAATCAACAGACAAGCATGGTGAAATGCATTACATTAAAACAATACATCTCCCATGGGAAAACATATAAAGTATAAAAAAATTATTTCATTGCCCCCAGGTTATCATTATTGTTTTGTTGTGACATTTGTCAGATTATCTTTCACGAGGAACACCCTTAAAAGGATAGGATCTCCTCCTTAGGTCTGAAAATTATAGCTGATTTAGCCCATGTGTGGTCCAAGCATGGTGGATGCATTGTGCTTTCGCCTCGGAGTAATTTAGTGCCATTGCACATGCGTATGTGCCAGTTCTGACCACAGTGGCCTCTGATATTGGAGTCACTTGGAGACGTGAACTCTGGGAGTGTGTTGGGGAGGATGGAGTTTCATTAAACCTGGCTTTCTCTCACATCTGAAGCATTGATGGTTATTAAAGACCACTAGGCCACGTTGTCCCTTCTTCTCCTTTGCTAATGGCTTATTGCTAAGAACAACTGGGCATCACACAGAAGCTCTCCTCATCCCTTTCCCCTTCTGCCTTCTTTTGGTCTTTTCTTAGCACAGATCAGTGTGGTAGAAAATGAGCAAGCAAGGCTGTGGAGATGGTTCTTCCATGGGTAAGAGCCCTTGCTTTATAAGCATGAAGACCTGAGTTCAAATCCCCAGTACCCATGTAAAACCTTGGGCATGGTTGCATGCACCTTTGACCCCAGAGCTTGGGTAGGGGTGGGGTTGCCAGAAGAATGTCCAGAGTGGGCTGACCAGCCAGCTTAGCAAAAGAAAGACGAATTCAATGAAAGACAGTATCTCAAGGGAATAAGGCAGGGGTGTTGAAAAAGCTCTGATATTATAGCTCATGTCTCTGCATGTACATATGTATGTACACATACCCTCTCTACGCACGCGCGCACGCACACACGCACACAAATTTAAGAAACTGAGACTCTAAGTCAGCATGAGAAAAAGTTCCCATGTCCAGGGACTCCTGCAGTTTGTGTTTGTAATTGGCAGCTTCCAGTAACATTTACTGAATACCACTGCTTGTCTCTGCCCCGCCCCCTTGCATGGCCCCACCCTTGTGCACTCAGGCACCCAAGCGACACATGACTCGTGTGCATACATACACTCACAGTGCTTGGCATCTCAGAGGTGTGCAGACAGGCGGGTGGAAAGGTTTAAACACCAACTGACTTGCTGTCCCAGTTTCCCAAGCCACATCTGGAGCTTTGCAGCTGCTATGGCAGTGGCTGGAGTAAGTGGAGATGGTGAATTTAATATGGATCCATTTGTGAGTTTACTAAACTCTAGCTTTCTATGAATGACTAAGTTCAATTTCGGGGAGAAATGGGAAAATGGAATAGAGAAAATGTTCTGCCTCTGTGTATGTGTTTGAGAGAGAACTCGGGGGAAGGGACAGAGCACAGACAGACAGATGTGTGTAGGTGTCAGACATCAGAGATCAACCTGAGCTGTTTTCCTCAAACATCACCCACCTTGGTTTTTTGTTTGTTTGCTTGGTGTGTGTGTGTGTGTGTGTGTGTGTGTGTGTGTGTGTGTGTGTGTGTGTGTATGAGAGAGAGACAGAGACAGGCAGACAGACAGACAGAGACAGGGTCTCTCAGTGGCTTGTATTTTGCCAACCAATCTTGGTTTGCTGGCCTGTGGCCTCCAGGGCTCTGTGTTTCTCTGCCTCTCTAGTGCTGAGATTACAGGTATAGACACCATGTCTAGCTTCAGTGCGTGCCTTTAAAAGTGGGTTCTGAGGCTCACCCCCAGCTGAGAAAAGTTCTTTGTGTCGACTGAACTTGGTGTGCTGTGGATTGCTCTCACTAACCCAACCATGGCCAGGGCCAGTAACCATAGCTTCTGGCTTTGCTCCTGTCGCAGCTTCCAACACTGCCTTTCATTGATCTAGAAGGCTGTTGTGGGAGTTTGTTTAACTCAGATTGGCATTTGGGGGGGTTCTGTGAACCTGACTTGCTTTCTTAATTGGGAACATTTGATGTTAGTCACACATAGCTGTTATTTGGGAGGTTGGCTACTGGTTATTGATAAGTGGCTCTTATTTTGGAGGGATGGTTACTGGTTGTCCAAAGGTGAAGTGAGGCTTTGGCTGTCCTTTGGCAACATGAGTGACAACATGGTACTTGGTTTCCTGCTAGCTTCTCTCTCTTCTAAAGAAGGAACCAAATAAGGGATTTTTTTAAAAAACCAAAACCATTCTTTTGATTATATTCATTCTCTAGTCATTTTCAAAGAGACATTTTGACACAGAGATGTTATCTGGAACATTTATAGGTCACGTTTTCAATCAGAACTTTAAATTGTGTTATTTTACTTAACTAATTTTTTTATGTTTCTGCCATTCAAATCGTGCACCTCACACATTCCAGGCTGTCTGTTAAAGAGCCATATATCCGTTCTTCCTTTTCTTTTCTTTATTTCGAGACAGGGCTATTCTGTGTAGCCTTGGCTGGCCTGGACTCGCTTTATAGACCAGGCTGGCCTCAAACTCACAGGGATCCTCCTACCTTTCCCTCCCTGAGTGCTGGGATTACAGATGTGGAGCACCACGCCCAGTTCATATCCCCATTCTTGATTTTATTGTTGTTTGCTTTTCCTTTTAATCTCTGAGACAGAACTTTCATTTTAGTAGCCCAGGCTGGCCTTGAACCCTTGATCCTCTTGTGTTAGCTAACAGTGTGCTTAGATTACAGGCATGTAGCATACCCATCTGAATCCTTAATTGTAATTTTTAGTTGTATGTGTATATGTACATACTTGTATATGTTGTACATGTGCATTCAGGTATGTGGACATGTCCATGCATGTGTGTATACATGTGAAGGCCAGATATTTACATAGGTTGCCTTCTTTAATTGCTCTTCATTAAATTTTTAAAAATTTAATTTAAGAAATTTTTGTGTGTCTGTGTGCTGGTGTATGTGTGAGTGCACAGGGCCATGGCATACATGTAGAAGTCAGATGACAGCTTGTGTTGGTTCTCTCACCTTCTACCCTGAGATGGGGGTGTGTCTTGTTCACTGCTGTGTATGCCAGGGTAGTAGGTCTATGAGTTTCCGGCCATTCTCCAGTCTCTGCCTCCCGTCTCCCTGCAGTGACAAGTGCTTACATATGTGTGCACTGGGCATATTGCTTTTCTATTGGTCCTAAGGACCCAGACTCAGATAGTCAGTCTTGGGCATCCAACACTTTCCCAGTGAGCCATCTCCCCGCCGCACCTTAGTTTTTGAGACAGGGTCTTTTACTATACCAGCTGACCAGTGAGCTCCAGGGATGCCCTTGTAGATGTGTGTTGCCACACTACTTTTTACATGGATGCTGGGCATCTGAACTCAGGTCCTCATGTTTTAGGACAAATATTTTACTGTATTCACAGTCCTGACTTAATATTTATATGTAACATTGGTTTTCCATACTACACAAAAGTCTCAATAGTAGGACAGAAGAGCCACCTAGAAATAACCATCTAAAGGATGAGTTAGATGTGTAATCAGCTTGGATTTTAAGCATCCTTAGACACAGAAACTTCCCTACCTCCGTGGTCCCTAAGAAATCTCAAAGGCAACATGAAGAAACTTTCTGGACTAAGCACCTTCTTAATGAATAGGATGGTGCAGAGAAGCTGGCAGACTCCTTGCAAGACTGGATACTGTTACTGTGCAGCTTTATTAATTGGATTTATTCCTTTAAAATGACCCATGGTTGAAAACAACCACCTCTTCTGTGGTCATGGTGAGCAGATGTTTACCGTAATTCTCTGCTCAGTGGGGGGAAAAAGCGTTTTCGGCCCAACACAAACAGCCACGTTGGTCTGGCCCGGTCAGAACCTTGGCATTTGGGTCTTACTTTATATATCACAGCTCCAGTTCCACAGCCCTTCCAAATGTGAGGCTGAGCTCACCAGCTTCCACATCTGTCTGCAGGAGAGGCTTGCCCACAGAGGTCTTTTATGTGAGGGCTTCATTCACACTGTTCTCAGCCATGGCCCTTCCTCATTGAAACTAATGTCCCACTTGCCGGACTCTTGTATTTTTTTCTGCCTCTTCCTGTGCTTCCCCCAACCCTCCCCCATGCCAACTCTTGCTTTTTCCTAGGTCTATGGCTATGCTGTGGGTGATTTTGGTCATAGATGTCAGCTCCAGGTTTGCTTTCTCAATGAGAGAGTCTGATTTCTTCTGGCACTCTGTGAAATAAAAGAGATCTCCTTTCTTCATAGTTTGCATTTACAGACCTTTCCTTCTGCGTGTGCGTTTACTTGACTGCCTCACTTCTGCATTTCACCAGTTCCGGTCTTTTTCTGAGCCATTAAGTGACTGTGAACGGGTGTCTTTGCCCACACCTGCCCCCTTGTAGTTCTGTGCTCTGTGCCTCCTCCACATGGCCCTGGAGTTCCCTGTGGAAGAATGCTGCGTGCTTGTGGGCAGGGCAGAAAGGAAACACAACAGCAGAATTTTGCTTTTCTTGGGAAACTCCTCCCTTGGAATGGGGGACTCTGGGTGGCTCTTCTTATGTTGTTTCCATAGCCAAAATAAGCAGGGCTCTTGAATAACACTAGCATAGGAAAAAAGAAGTAATTTTAAAATTAAGAGGAACATATGTTCATGTTGAGAGAAACAGAACTGGACACTAGCTGGTGGTTCAGTAAAGCTAATGGTATCTTCCCTTTAGTTCAAACCAAGTTTTGATTTAGTTCACAAGCTAAGGTGTGTCCCCACGTACCCAAGTCTTTTCCTTTGATTCTGTTGTGAGTAAATCTTGAGTTTAAGAAATCAAGGTATGGGCTGGAGAGGTGGCTCAGCCATTAAAGGCTAGGCTTACAACTAAAGAAATCAAGGTATATTAGAAATTAACTGATGTATGTAATATAGGATGGAGTTTTTGAGTTTGTCCCATTATTTTTCTATGGTCTAAGTTGTGTCAATATTACTTTTCTTACCCCTGTGACAAAATATGTGCTAGAAATAACTTAAAGAACAAGAGGTATTTGTGGCCTCACAGTTCAGAGAGCACAGCCCAATATGGCGGCAAGGCCTGGCACCCAGAACACCCTGGTACATACCCTGGTGATGGGAGCTTGTGGATCCGGTTGAGTAACCCCAGCTCGCAGTCAGGGAGCTGGGATGGGAGCAGGGCTGGTACTATCCCTCATGGCCCACCTCCACTGACCTTCCCCTACAGCACCACAAAATGGGGACTGAGCATTTAAACTCATAAGCCCAGGGTGAGTAATGGGGACTCGTGAGCCACGGGGAATACTCTCTCTCTGAGCTACTTGGTTTGAGATGACTGCATTAGCCTGAAAATCACGGCTGGGGTTGCCCAAATCGGATTCTTACTTGATCTGACGTTGAGAGAGTCTAAGAAAGTTTGAGTGTTGAAATGAAACGATGTTGTCTGCCCCTAGTTGTTGGCCTGGTTAGTGGATGTGTTATTTGTCCTTTCATCTGACAGCCTCGCCCCCCTCCCCCCCCCAAAAAAAATGCCTGTTGGTGGAAACAGAGCAGATGCTTGCGTGTTTCAGATGGTTTGTATGTGGTGGGTCTTGAAAACTCTCCTGACTCGGTGGGGCATATGTAGGAAGAGTAATAGATAATAAAGTTCTTTAAGAGTGTTCTCCTTCGCCCATTACACTCAGAGAGTGACCCACAGCGTCAAAGCCAGAGGGCCTTTAAAGGGACTTGCAAGAACAGTTAGCTTGGTTGTGTCTGGGTTTGTATGTGTAGGTCTGTGGTTTTGTTTGTTTGAGACCTACTCAGTGTAAGACTGCCTGCCCTTGAACTCATATTCTCCTGCCTCTGCCTCCCAGAGACTGGGCTCCCAGGCCTGCGCTAAGATGCCCACTCATAGTTTGTGTGTGTAGTTTGTTCCTGCATTGTGCAGAAGGTACATCTGGATGCCTCCCTAAAGTCATGGAAAGCCTCTGCTCTTTAATAATCTTCTTTTGTTTGAATTTTTCACACAAGTAGATTTAGCAATGGGTAAGGTGCGTCCCAGCATATGTTCAGTCCGTTCAGTTAAAAAAAAATCCGATGCTTAAGTACTCTGAAGAGGGGAAAATATAATTATAACAGCACCTAGCTATTCTTTCCTGAAGATGACATCTCCCTGTTGACAGCACTGGCAAAAAGTCAGTCTGTGCACGAGAACAGAGGTGCAATGCTCCTTATAGTGTGCTGTGCTTGCTTCTTTCTTTCTTTCTTCTTCCTTCCTTCCTTCCTTCCTTCCTTCCTTCCTTTCTTTCTCTTTCTCTCTTTTTTCCTTTTTTTTTTTTTGCCCCGTGCAGTTATTCAGATATTTGGTGGCTGCAGATCCCATCCCTGTGTCAGTGCAAAGTATGTCAGGGCCACCCCAGAAATCCTTAGGAGTCTTGTTTAGTGGTTGTAACATGCTGTGATCTGCTAGGTAGCATCCTAATGCCATCTCTTTGAGTCCTTCAGAGATAAATCAGTCCCATGTGCTGCCCTCATGGTGCCAATGAGCACATGGAGGCTTGGGGAGGTTAGCTGCAGTAAGCCGCCCGGGGCTTGCAGAAACAGTAAGTGAAACTGAGCAGAGAATGTCTGTCATCATGCAGTTAAAAGTTATGCGTCAGAACGAGTTCTCAGGTTCCGGTGCTGTGTACAGCTGTATAAGATGGCTGCCTTGGGGTAAGCAGGGTCAGGGAAATGACACTTGTTCTTGCTCCTTGTCTAGAATTATTTTGGAATTGAGAATTTTAAGGGCATACTTCATATTCAAATAAAAGTTTGTTTGTTCTTTAAAATTCTTGTTTGTTTCTGCTTTGCCACCTTGATTCCTTCACCAGCAAGGCTATGGGCAATGCCCCCTTAACTTTCTAGCATCGATGTTTTCAGTTTCTTGGGCTACCCGTGACTCTGTGGTCTTAGGAAGCAAGGCTGTGTTTTCTTAGCACCCCCTTTCCACCCCCAGCTTCACCCACTCTGATCTTGGTAGAGGTCATTTGTTTAGGGGTTGTGCTTCCTGAGAAGAGAGGTGTTCTGGAGTTTTCTAAGGAACGCACTTCTGATACATTCATCTGCATGTTAGGTAGCTTAGACAGACTAGGTCGTAGGCCTCCAAGCAAGGTAATTATTATAAGTCTCATAACTTGCATTCGTGACTCCAGGAATTTCTGTCCAAAAGTACTGTGTTCAAAGTGGTGGGAAATTTTAAGTTTTGTCTTCTGCTAGCTTGTGATTATAACGTCTTCATTGAAGAAATGTTTGGTAAGTAGTTCACATTCTTCCAGAGGCTCACATTGTATGCATAACCCTGAGATAGCATCACTTCAACCTTGTGTCTTTGCTGATTAAATGTGCTTGCTGCAGATGTTGACTCTTAAGAGTTATCTCCAGGCTGGGTGGTGGTGGCTCATGTCTTTAATCCCAGCACTTGGGAGGCAGAGGCAGGTGGATCTCTGAGTTTGAGGCCAGCCTGGTCTACAAAGTGAGTTCCAGGTCAGCCAAGACTACACAGGAAACCCCGTCTCAAAAACACAAAAAAGAAAGAAAGGAAGAAAGAAAGAAAGGAAGGGAGGAAGGAAGGAAAAAAGGAAGGAAGGAAGAAAGAAAAGAGTTGTTTCCAAGTTAGTGATGACACAAGACTTCACGATGCCATCTTTTTCTGTGTTAGTGTGTGCAGCTACCAGTTTCCCTCTGAATACAGCTCTACTCAAGTCTCGTAAGCTTTGGTATGTTTTCTGTTTGGGTCACCTCAAGATATTTTCTAATTTTCCTTATGATGATGATGATAATGATGATGACGATGATGATGATGTAATCTGAGAGTGTGCTGCTTGTTCTCTTTGTGTTTGTGAGTCTATAATTTTTTTTCCTGATTTCTGATTATATTCTATTACAATTGGAGGATGTAATTTCTTACTTACGGAGTTCTGTTTTTGGTTCAGCATACAGCTCTCCTGAGGAAGGTCCTCTAGATAAGCGTCTTCTTTCATTAAGGGACGTTTCCTGCAGCTGGCTCGCTGGCCCATACTCTTCTCTTCTTAGCACTGCTCCTGTCTTTCATCTCTTTATTCACCTTAGGCCTCATTGTCTTTGGTTAGGTTAATTGGGGTAGTAATTTTTCTGCCTGCTATCATGAAGTCACTTCTTTATTCAGGTCCGTCAGTTGTTGCTTCTGGTCCTTTGAGCATCTGCTGTTGAGGGGAGACTTTCTTGAAGGGATGGAAATAGAGCATACTGTTGTGCTGCCTACTCTTAGGATTCGCTCAGACTTGACGTGGTCAAACCTAACAGTAGAACCATAGGAATATCGTGGGAAGCCTTCTAACACCGGGGAAATACCCCTCCCTGTGTAGCTAAGCAGAAATGAAAGATTGGTGGCTTATTTAGCCAGTGTATTATTTTGTTATTGTAGGCAGCTGGTGAGGTCCAATTGGGGCCACATCAACATTATCTTCAGTGGCAGATGACTGGGGCTTTGATTTACCCAGATCCGTCTCTCATCTCGACTGTTCCAAAGCTCTGCGTAGACTTAGCCTAACTCAATACAAACATATTCCATAGGAAAAATATTCTTTTGATGTTTTAGCAAATAAGGATAAAATGTAATTTTCTCACTACTGAATCTCGGGCTCTGCAGCCCTCTCTGTGTGCTGGCCACGTGGCAAAGTCCAGGTGCAACTGTCATACAGAAATTGCTTTTCCCCCAAAGTACAGAAATGTGAAATAAGCCAATTTGGGCACAAGTTGTGTATGCTAGATTTACTTAGTATCTGTGGACCATCTCCCTGTATTCATTGTGTTAGGACTAATCAAAGGGTTGCAAGAGCCTAGTTTCTGCACATAGGCATGGGTAGAGTCTACAGAGATGGCACACCTGCTGATGGATTAGTTTTGCTAACATTGCTATAGCCAAATATTTCTTCTTTGTCATTACAGTGGTATCGCATATTTATTTTAGATCTGTGTCAGTGGGAACATGGCGTGGAGCTGATGTTAACACATGTGCACATAGAAACTAATTCTCCTGAAAAGGGTTCTGTTCAGGCAGTCTCATGTAACTTAGGCTGGCCTTGAACTTAACTCTGTAGGTAAGGATTACTTTGAACTCTTTTTACCTTTACCTTTTAAGTTCTGGGGTTATACTACTTATTTGAAAAGTTTTAAGTTACTTATCTTTGACATTAAATATTTGTGTGTGTGTGTGTGTGTGTGTGTGTGTGTGTGTGTGTGTGTGTGTGTGTGTGTGTTTTAAACAGGGTTTTTCTGTGTAGTCATGGGTGTCCTGGACTCATTGTGTAGAACAGGCTGTCCTCAAACAGAGATCCACCTGCCTCTGCCTGCTGAGTACTAAGATTATAGGTGTAAGCCACAGAGCCCAGTGTATGTATCTGTCTTAATATCACAAAACACATTTTGGTGTTTACTAATGGGTACAGTTGGCTGTGATAAATGTGAATAAAATGAGATTTTTTTCCAAAGAGTTTATTTATATTTTAAAATTGTGACCAGTCTGTAGAGTTGGTCGTTGGTAGAAGAAGCCAAGTGGTATCCTAACTTGCTTGGAACATGGACCGATTGTCCTCATCATTTGTATTTTGATGTGCCTCCTTTCTACCTGCAGACTTTCCCAACAGCTGTCAGCTAACTGCTGTAGCCCCAGACAGGCTACCCTGAGTTCCTGGTTCACAAAAAAAACGAAGTAAACAGAAAATCTTGCTAATTTGAGCCCAGTGGGAACCTTTACACTGTAATGAGGGACTAATTTTGAAAGCACGGAGACATCTTACAGAACGAGAGCCAAATTTTTAAATGGTCTGAGAGAACTAATTGAGAATGGTACTTAAGAAGAGGGAGGCGCTAACACATGGAAGAATTGCAACCGGAGAGGCGAGTCCTCCAGGAGTCTGAGTAATTACGCCGCCGCCGTCTTGGTTAAGTTCCTGCGGATGCGGATCTGAGCGTGGGAATGATGATGCACGTTAGAGGGCAGGTTTGCGGTTGTAATGCTCCTGATGGATTCTGACAAATTAAACAGTGGTGAGAATGCCTGGAAGTTCTCCAGGCCCTTACCATTATTGATGTCAGGGAACTAGGGCCGGGTGCTTAATCTGAGGCCCTTATCATCCTTAAGATGCTCCTGTTGTGAACGTAGCCCTGTGCAGACCGACTCAGCGGGGTGCAGTTTTTGTTGTCAGCCTCCTTTGACATCATAATAGATTTCAGTTGCCAAATCTTTCTCCATAGAATAAAATGGAAAAGAGAGCCGTGCAGGATATCTGGACCAGCGCCAGGCATGAGTAAACATAAACAGACATTCTGACAGGGAAAGGCTCCCACTGGAGTGAGGGGATTTGATTGGCTTCTCTTTTCTTTTTCTTCTTGCTGTCACCCCGGTGCTCTGTTCCAAGGGAACACCTTTTATTCCAACTCAGAGCTCTGGTGCTGTTGGGTATGTGTAACCTCACTGGCAGATACTGGTGATATGGCACCTGTTGCCCTCCACTCAGTGGTTTTTGTTTTTGTTTTAGTTTTAGTTTTTGTTTTCTCTCATTACATTCCAAGCATCCATTTCATTACTCTAAAAAAAAAAAAGTAATGACTTAACAAGAATGTTGAAGACTTGGTTGGAAGGACATTTCAGGTAGTTAAAGATGCTTCTTTATTTTTTGTAGTTGATTCAAACTTCATCCTTAATATTTACCCACTTCTGTGGCCTTGACTGTTCAGGTGACAGCTGAAGAGGACTGGGGAGCATTTGATCTTTTTACCCGTTTGTTGTCCAAGTTTCTCATTCCTGTCCTCTAAATTACTTTTGAGGCTGGAGAGATGGCTCAGTGGTTAAGAACACTGCCTGCTCCCCCAGAGGACCTGGGTTCAGTTCCCGGCACTTACATGGTGGCTCACAACATGCTTTAACTTCAGTTCCAGGGGCTTCAGGACCCTCTTCCAGCCTCTGTGGGCCCTGCCTGCACATGGTACGTAGACATCCATACAAGCAAAACACCCATACATAGAAAATAAGAACAAACAAATCTCTAAATTACTTCTTTTTGTGTTTGCTGATGCAAGTATCTGTGGGTGTCCACAGAGATGGGAGGATAACCTTCCTTTCTGATGAATGCTAGCCATCCTGTTTTGTGAGATGGGGGTCTCTCACTGGGACGGAGGCTCATCTATTGGACCAGACTGGCTGGCCAAGGAGCTCCACAGAAATCCCGGTCTCCACTTCCCTAGAGTTGCGTTTATGTGTGCAAGTGTGTGTGTCACCAACTTTTTTGGTGGGCACTGGGCATCAAACTTGGGTTCTCATGCTTTTCACAGCAGCTACCTTACAGACGGAAGCATCTCTCCAGCCGCCGCTCCCCCCACTTGCTTCCCCTAAAATTACTTCTTTTTAGTGCCTCTGCTTTTTATATAACACATATTTTGGCAGCTCTCGTTTTGATGTGTATGGACATCCAATCTCTCTAATGTCACTTCCCTTATTTAGAAATACTTTCCCACCACACCACACTTAACTTGTATCTGTTCTTTTTACACACCTGCCTGGAAGTTCTTTGAGCACACTCACTGTGAGTTCAGTAGAAGCACAGAGGAGAGGAGAGGTTGATCTCAGGCTGGGCAGTAGGGGGAGGAGAGCCACCTAGGGGGTCCTGTGTCTAATTGGTTGCGTCTCTTAAATGCTATACTTGTCCTTTTAGCAGAGACTCTGATGCTGTCCCGTGCTGGAGCTGTGTCTGCTCCTGGTGTCTAATAAATGCTGACTGGTAATTGAAACGATTAGTTGCCAGTTCCTCTCCAGTGATAAAGGGCTTAGTAACCTTTGCTCAGCACAACTGTATCGTCCTTGGGATGATACAAGCGCCAAGGGGCCATAAAGCAGCTCCTTGAAATCCTGCCTGCTGGACTACTTGGAGTTCCGACTACATGGTGGCATACAAGACTCTACATAATTCCCTGGTCGTCTGGAAGATGTTTGTGCTTGCCATTCCTTCAACGAATAGCCAACATTCGTATATGTGACAGAGAGTAGATACAGCTAGGGAGAGTACTGTACAGGTATGGACGTGAGACCACTCCTATGTGCTCTGCTGCACACATGCCATTCACAGGCACTCCAGTCCCAAGTTTTCTCTGCGAAAGGTGACTTGTGTCTACTGAGTACTTCTAACATGGCTCATACAAACAAATAATTATATTTTAAAGTTCATTTAACTTTAAATGCCCATTGCAGTGGCCATGTGTGGCCACTCTGTTAAGTGATGGCATGTGTGTGTGTGTGTGTGTGTGTGTGTGTGTGTGTGTGTGTGTATACATGTGTATGTAACTTATTTTAAGATGGGTGTCATTGAGTTCAGCAATTAAGCCAGGAAGTCAGTCTTTATCAGCAGCCAAGAATGTTTTTAATGTGTCTCCCTGTTTTCTTCTGCCACAATAACTAAGTCCAGTAGTTTTCCTCAACTCTGTTTTAGTGTTGGTCATTTTGTGTAGCTGTGCTTGAGGCTCTAGCTCATTGTTCAATAGATAAGTTCAAGCAGGGGGTGGTGGAGCAGGAGAGCATGTCATCTCCATGCTTGAGAGGTAGGGGCAAAGAGGTCAGCCTTAACCCCTTAGTGAGTTTGAGGCCAGCTCTAAGTACATGTGAGATTCTGTCTTAAAAAAACTATATAAATCTACATATATGCAAATTAGTCCTCCCTCTAGAGAGTGTGTGTGTGTGTGCATGCCTGTGTGGCTTCAGTCTTAGAGTTTTAGGAAAACTTTTTCCTCCCCAACTGTTTTTGATTTTTGTTTGTTTGTTTGGTTGGTTGGTTTTTGGGTAGCTGTCTTACCGTCTGGTCTTGGTGGATCTGGAAGTCACTCTGTAGTCTTGTTTGCCCCACACTCAGCACAGTTCTTCTGAAATACCTTGCCTAACCAGAGTGCTTCCAGTACAGGCATGCACTAGCACACCAGGCCTAGTTTCTTTAAATTATACTTTCAGTATTTGGATGATTTCCATCCTTTGATGGCTCGCTCAGAGATTTCCGTTTTCTCTGTGTTAGACCTTATCTACATTTAATCATGCTTTGTTTACTTAAATTCTTTGCCTTCACCTTCATTTCTTTAGAGGGTTTTTTTGGGGGAGTGTTGTTTGTTTCTTGGTACTGGCTAATTTTTATGTAAGTTTGACACCAGCTAGAGTCTTTGGGGAATAGAGAACCTCAACTAAAAAGTTGCTCCTACCAGATTGGCCTGTTGGAAAGCCTGTGGGACATTTTCTTAATTAGTGATTGATGTGGGAGTACCCAGCCCATTATGAGTTGTAACACCCCTGGACAGGTAGGTCTGGGGTATATAAGAAAGCAGGTTGGACAAGCCAGGGGATCAGTCCAATAAGCTTTACTCCCCCATGGCCTCTCATTCAGTTCCTG
Source organism: Acomys minous (assembly GCF_964271855.1). Lineage (NCBI taxonomy): Eukaryota > Metazoa > Chordata > Mammalia > Rodentia > Muridae > Acomys > Acomys minous. The sequence continues at coordinate 44,926,031 of NC_140500.1, forward strand.
CTCTGGCTTCCTCTGATGATGGAGTGTGATATGGAAGTTCTGGTCAGATAAACCCTTAGGTTGCTTTTGGTCACAGTGTTTTATCACAGCAATAGAAATATTAATGAAGACATTTCCAATTTTAACTTTCTAGTTCTTCGAAGTCATTAGTTCTCTTGTGTGTTTGCTCTTCGTGCCTAATGGACTCTTGATTTATATCCTTTCTTCTTTCTTTATCTGTTTCCAGATTCATTGTCTAAATTACACTCTCATGTTTTCAATGGAAGATTTCTCTATTAGCCCAGGTTGGCCATAAGTACATGACCTGGGAAACTTCTTGCTTTGTGCTATTGAATACTGGGTTTGTAGTCATGAGCCACTGTGCCTGCTAGATCCATTCTTCATCCCCCAAATCTCAGTTCACCTAATTCTGGGCTATTGCTCCTCCAGGACTTGTATCCTACCGAGTTCTTCATGTCTTTGAGGGTTTTGTGAACTCTGGATTATAGACAAAAGATGCACCTTTCTGGAGTGAGTTTCATTTTCTAAAGAAGCCTGCTGTTCCCTTTTTCGTTTGTTACAGCTGTCTTTCATTTGGCCTCAGATTTTAGTTGTGGTGTTCCAGGTACTCTTCTGAAGATTTTCAAGGGTACCTTAGTTTGGATTCTGTTTCTGCCTTGAGAGTTCTCTCTTCTGGGCTGTATTGTACTCCTTCCTCCTGACGTGATTTCCCAAATGATACCAACTGTCTTCTGTCCTCTTGAGTCCTTCTCTTTCTGTCAACAGTGCTGTGTTTCTTTGTCTGGCAGATTTTTCTTGCCAATGAGTCTCATGCTAGCAGAGACCCACTGACCCTGCTGTAGAAGGGTGGGACCACCATACAGCTTTGACCTTCAGACTTTGGACAGAAGAGCCATTTTTCCTTGAGCCATTTTGGAAGGGGAAATCTGTCTGTCCTCAGTCTAGTGCTATGCAAGTGCTTGTATATGCACATGTGTGTGGAGGCCAGGTATCAACTTCAGGTCTCACTCATTAGAAGCCATCTACCTTTTAAATAGTTAAAAAAAAAAAAGTTCACTTTTTTTCCAGGCAGGGTCTCTCATTGGCATATGTTGGCTGACTAGCAAACTCCAGGGCTCTGCCTTTCCCCACCTTCCCAGTGCTAGTGTTGGAAGCAAACACCACCAAGGCTTCTTGTGATCAAATTCAGTCCTCATGCTCTCATGGCAAGGACTCACTGACTGTCTTCCAGCTCGGCGCCTTGTGTTAGGCCGCGGCTGCCCAGGCTTCCCCATGCTCCTCATACTGCCTTGCTCTCCCAGGCCCTTTCCCTCTGTCTCTTACCTCTGGGTCCTGCTGCTCGGCTCAGCTTGTTTCCTCTGCAGCTTCCCCACAGGTCTCTGTACTACAGTGTTTGTGGTGGGAACTACTCACCCGATTTAACTGGAAATACAACCTTGGGTTCTTGGTGGTGGTCTCTTGTTGCTCCAATTTAATGGGAGGATTTGGCAGTGTACTAGCACAGCCCCTACTACAGTTCCTCATTATGTAGACCAGGCTAGTCCCAAACATATTGTCCTTCTGATGAATGGAAAGAGAAATGTAGGTAACAGGTTTCCCTGTTACTCCATCCAAATATTTTCCTTAATACTCAATCCAAAGTACTTTTGTGTCATTTAGTAGCCCTCCCACACCGAGCCTCATTTGGATGGCCTCATGGTATTCCACTGTTAATAGAAATGTAGGATAATTAAGAAAGCCCATGTATCATTATTGGGTATTCATGTTTGATTTACTTACAATTAGTGCTGCTGTGGCAGCATGTAATGCAAGATTCGTCTTAGGTAATACTGCTTATAATTAATAAATGAATTTATTGAATGTTAATTTTATCTTTGTCCATAGTCACCTAATTTTTTTCTCTCTCCTTCAGTTTTGTGGATTCAAGTAGATGCAGCAAAAATAGGACATTCTGTTGAGCCTGTCACTTTCACTTCTTTGTTTTTCTCCTTTCAAAGGGTCAGTATCCAAACTTTTCTAACTATTGATATCATCTGTCATCTGTCATCTCCTCAGAGGAGTTTTTCCTGAATGGAAATGTTGTACGTAATGTTTTATGGAAGTGAAGGAGTCAGGGGCTAGAGAGATGGCCGAACAGCTAAGAGGTCTTCTGTCTATTCAGGGGACCTGAGGGCTGTTTCTAGCACCCACCCTACACAACACACAACTGCCCATTACTCTAGCTCCAAGAGGCCCTAAGCCTTCTTCTGGAACCTGCTGGCACCCACACACATGGCAGGTACCCACACAAATGTACACATTTGCATCACTCACACAGATGCACATATAAAAGTTAATCCTTAATAAAAATAAAACGCAAGAGGAAACAATTTCACAATATCACGTATTCAATGACTTGCATGTATTTATTGACAAGATTAAAACGATGCACAGCAGAAGTGTCCAGGAAAGGTGTGGGGTCAGTGTACCCCCCAGATATGCCAGAAGAAGGGAGCATTCAGAGATGTGAGGCTGTGCAGCCTCTTTAAGCCTGGGCCACATGTACCAGGCTAGGTCATCCTTAGCTTGAGAACTCGAGGTCTTCAACTTTGATCCTAGAACAAGGAGGGAACAGCAGCTCGTTCTTCCCATTGCACATACTGTCAACACCAAAATTGCATCTCTCATGTTGCAATATGTAAACTCAAGCATTAGACTTGATACCCTGGGCTGGCTCTCAGAATTGTCCTCTTTCCTCAGCTGAGCCACCTGCACAGGTCTGACCTTAATCCCTTGCTGTTCTATGGCTGTTGTTTGTTTCTCTGGTGTTTGGTGTGTGTGTGTGTGTGTGTGTGTGTGTGTGTGTGCGCGCGTGCACATTTGAGAAACATCTACCCCCTTTTTATTTTTATTTTTTATTTATTTATTTATTTGGTTTTTTGAGACAGGGTTTCTTGGCTGTCCTGGACTCGCTTTGTAGACCAGGCTGGCCTCGAACTCACAGCGATCCGCCTGCCTCTGCCTCCAGAGTGCTGGGATTAAAGGCATGCGCCACCACGCCCCGGCTTACCCCCTTTTTTAAGAAAAAAATAACTCTTTGCTCTCTGATACCTTTTAGTCATTCTGTCTGTCTGGTGCCATTGAGAAGGTCTAGATTTTATAGTCTGTGTAAAGGGACCATTTCAGCTGTCACAACAGGTTCAAGATCAAGAGATGTTCCTCAGGGTGTCATGCTGGTCAGACAGTTGGGGGATGGCACTCACCAGTCCCAGGTAAGCAGTGACGAGGACCACTTTGAAGCTTATTGCACAGCGGTCACATTCTTTGAGCCAGTATAGAAGCCGTCATGGTGGCCAGTGGACACCATTGTGTGTATCTTCTCCACAGAGTGTTAAGAAGCATTCTGGGAAGAGTGGTAGTCGGCCTTGCAGCCCTCCAGCTTAAGTCCCTCTGTGCTCCCTTAGGTGTCTGTATAGGACGTGTTCTGTGAGAGGTGAGCAGTCGTGTTCTGACTAGAGACCAGCCAGGTTACTAGTGGAAACAGCGCAGGATTCTAGCATGGTAACAAGTGAGATCTAGACCGTGCGTGCTTTCTTCCAGTGGGAAGATCCTGGGTGTGCCATGTTCTTATGTGGGGGGACCACACCATCCGTCCTTCACCTCATTGCTCTGCGGCACTACTCTTCTCATAAATAGAAAGTACATTGGGAGGTCCGTACTGCTAGTGAATTAACTTTCTATTGTGCTTTTAAAAAATTTATAAATACATGAAAGGTGTGTGCGGGGAGACATATGAGGGTGCGCATGGCTACATATACATGCAGAGGCCAGTGGAGAGCCTTGAGTGTTCTACACTGTCCTTGGCATTGGATTCTGGGATTGAAAGAAGAATGTATCTCTTAAGTTTTGCCACTTATTTATTGCCTGTCTTACCACCATCCTGGGTTTTCCTCATCTGATGAGTGGGAATAAGAAGATTGTATCACTGGGGCCTGACACATGGTGCACATTGACTTCTTGCCTTTTCTCCTTCTTCTCCTCCTCCTCCTCCTCCTTCTTCTTCTCCTTCTTCTCCTTCTCCTCCTCCTTCTCCTCCTCCTCCTTCTCCTCCTCCTTCTCCTCCTCCTCCTTCTTCTATTACACTCATTGTAGTTTGATGCCTGACTTTCTCTCCCCTTTCTGTTGTCCGTTGCACAGTGGACTCCTCTTGAGGATTTGATCTCCTGCCTCTTACACCCTTCATTTTGTTCCTTCCCTGAAGCTGTTGCTGAAGTTTAGGTATTTGCTGAAAGGATATTTACCCATCTAAACGCTCTAGCCAGTGAGCGTGGAGAAAAGTCGTTCTTCAGGTGGATCTTTTAGAGCAGGAAGTTTTTTGTTTGTTTGTTTGTTTGTTTTTTACAGCACTTGCTTAGAAAAGCTTAAATCCTGTCCTTGAGTAGCCAGCCACAGCAAACTTCTCCTTCTGTCCTTCCCTCTTTTGAAAAGCTGCTGTGATTTGCATGGTGAGGGTGAGTATTCCTTAGCTACGCGAGGTGGCTCTTGGGAGAGGCTTCTGGCATCTACCACGTAATGATATTTAACTTCAGATTTCCCATCTTTACCAGGCGCACAAATGATCGGTGTCAGTCGGAAGCCAGCCTTCTGATCTTGCATCTTGATCTGTCCTCACACTACATGGTCTGATCTTGCCTCCCTGGGCAGCAGAGAGTCTCAGTGCAGAGGAGCCCTCCCCCCCATCCCCCCATCCCCCCATCCCCCAATGCCACATCCATGGCATTTCCCTCACTGTGCTGGATTCAGTCCACGTTCAGCTTACGGTGCTTTTGATTTCTGATGGCTTTATTGAACACTTGTAATTACTACTGGATTGATATTTTCATCCAGGCTCCTTTGGGGATGTGTGTCTGTTTTTCCCTTAGTTTCTCTGAGTCTATACACAGGACATTTCTTCTGAGTGAGGGCTCCCTCCTAGTAGCTCAGTCCTCGCCTTGCACCAAAGCCCTTCTCTTACCATGGCCTAGGAGCAGAAGATCGCATTTCACTGTGCTTTGAAGATGAGGGAATTGTGTATCCCATCTTTCTGCTAATGCCTGCCAGATTGTTTAATGCCTTGTGTTAAAAAGGAAAGGAAGAAAGAAAGAAAAAAAAGAAATGGTGTAGGGAAAGTTTTTTTTTCCCTGTTTGAAAGGAAGACAAGAGTGATCTTACCTATGCCACCTGTTTTGCTCATTTGAATGCAGTGAGGCAGAGACATCGGACTGCTGTCGGCAGAACAAAACCCACTGAGGTTTATCAGCAGGTGTGAAAGGGCGCCTGATATTTAGTACACAGAGAATTCATCTATCAGGTGGTCTCCCCACTCAAACCCTCAGATGTTTCCTCCAAACTAATGCCTTGTCGAGGTGGCTTCTTTCGAGGCTTCTTTCAAGGCACGGGGTATGAAGGCAGCTCTGGGTACTGCACTGCCATTACTGCTCCAGCTGGCTGCCACAGAACCCAGTGGTCAAACTGCCGGTGGACACAAGGAGACTCCTTCCTGTTTTACACATTTGTCATGCTTTAAAGCCTTAAAACACATAGAAGCATGACATACATCTGGGCGTTGTGTAAACCAGCAACCTCAGCCATGTCTCACTTGGACTGTGTGGAATTTGCCAATAATTTAGTTTCTAGCTTTTAACTGTGCAGATAGTTCATGTCTTCTGGGGACATGTTCATGAAGCTGGGGAGCCCTGGCACGTTTCCCCCAAAGCATCAATGGCCTGGAGCTGGGCAGTGGCTGCCTCCTTGGCGGCTGCCTGGTCTGGAATTTGCCATTTTTTTCTGGGCTGCTTCTGTCTTTGCTGTGCCCTTCTGCCCTGTCAGCACTGGCGTTTGCGAGCCTCTGTGTTCAAAGCTAAATTGTATGTTCAATATGTCCCATTATGTTCTTTAAGACAAAAGGAAGGAAAATATAAATATTTTGAAATCTATATGTAATTTCTGAAATTATATTTTTCCTTATGTGCATAAAGCAATATTTGGATATTACTTTATTTTTCTTTTCTGTGACATAAATAAAAGTGGTTAAATTATGCATTGTATGTATAATTTGCTTTTTGTGTGTATATATAGGAGCAGCATGTATGAATGTATGTATGTATGTATGTATGTATGTATGTATGTATGTATATTTGCATGTAGAGGCCAGAAGCCAACATCTGATGCCTTTTACCTAAGGAACTGTTTACCTTGGTCTTTTGACAGACGGTCTCCTATTTCTTATTTTCTTGAGGTTTACAGATTAGGGGTGGCAGGCTGGCAAGTGAACCCCAAATGCTGTCTTTCTCCATCTCCCCAGCATTTGGATTACAAGTTCAGTCATCATGCCTGCCTGGCATTTTGGTTTTTGTTTTTCAAGGCATATGTTATTTTTAAATTATGTGTATCTGTGTATGGGTGTGGTCTAGTGACTACAGTGCCCCTGGAGGCCAGAAGAGGGGCTGGAATGCCCTGGAGCAGAAATTACAGGCAGCTGCGCATCACCTGTGACAGTGTGAATGAGATGTCCCCCCATAGTGCAAGGCATTTGAACATGTGGCTCCCAGTTTATGATGCCATTTAGGAGCTTCAGGAGGTGTGGCCTTGCTAGAGGAAGTATGTCAGTAGGGGCAGACTTTGAGGTTTCAAAGCCTCCTGCCCTTCCTAGGACACTTTCCTTGTTTTCTGTTTGTGGTTTAAGAAGTGAGCTCTCAGCTTGCTTCTCCAGCCACCATGCCTTCCCACTGCTTCCACACTTATTCACCATGATGGACTCTCATCCCTCTGCAACCATAAGCCTAAATAAACCCTTCCTCTTATAAGTTGCCTTGGTCATGGTGTGTTGTTATCACAGCAATAGAAAAGTGATAAGTACACTGCCCAACATGAGTGCTGGCTATCAGTCCTGCCTCTGTGCTTGCTCGTAACTGCTGAGCCATCTTTCCAAATCTGTTTTTTTTTTGTTTGTTTGTTTTAGAGTGCTGGGGATTGAACTCAGATCCCCAAGCCTGAATGGCAAGCACTTTACCCACAGAGCTGTCTCCCTCGGCTGACTGTGGTGTACATAGAATTTCTGCTCCCCAGGACATGTAACGGAATACTCAAAGCAGCATCTCACTTCAGCTTGATGTTTTCCTTTTGCCATTAAGAATATGAAACCCAGGGAGTACAAGGATCTTTCTAGGCTCTGCAGCAAACAAGGGATTCTGGAGCCTCGCCCTGAGTTTGTGGACAGTGCCAGCCCAAGAAGTCATTAATACAGAGTAAGGAATCCCTGGGTTTAAAACAGAACTTAAAAGAGCACGTCTTGGCTGCTGTTCCCATAGGAAAAAGTTTTAAGGACAACACTTTACCTAGCAGATTCTGTAAACACCCTGAAAAACATTCTGTGTCTTCCTCTTGGGTATTGACTTCCCCAAGTACAGTCCAGCCCAACCGAGGTCGAGCATCTTTAATATTAAAGTGTGAAACCCCAAATGCTTCAAAATCAGAAACATTTTCAGTGCTCACTAGAAACCGCAAGTAGACCTGGTCTACAAGGCAAGTCCAGGACGGCCAGGACTGCACAGAGAAACCCTGTCTTGAAAATACAAACAAAGGAAAAAGAACCCCAAAACTCATAAGTAGAGTGTACCACACCTGACCTCAGGTGACAGATGGCTGTTCCAAGTCAAGTACCCTAAAAATGCTGAATACAGCTTCCTCCTGACTGTGTATATATGACTGACACTTGAATTTATGTTTTATATTTGAGTACCAACACAAAGATAACTGACTATATTTGTGCCAGTATTAGCAGTTCAGATGGCGTAGAAGCCACCACCTTCTGTAGCTCCAGAGATCTTTCTAGCAGATGCTTGGGAGAATAGTGGGAGACACTTCTAAGTCACCTGCTTATATCTCTTTTTCTAAATCCCAGTTTGCCTCATCTGAGTTAACACTGGCACAGAGGAGCAGTAGATTATATTTTGCTGTTTTCTTTTCCCCCTCTGTGTGGGTATGTGTATGCCATGCCATACGTGGGGGATCTGAGGACAGCGGGAATGATTTCCCTTCTTGTTCCATGTAGATTAAAATCTGTTTTTTTTTGTTTGTTTGTTTTTTTGTTTTTTTAAAGAGAGGCCTTCACGCCCTGAGCTCTCTCTCCAGCCTAGTAGTCTTTTTCTTGCTGCTTATGTTGTCCTTGTCCACATCACATTTGCTCTGTCTTAGAAACAACTACTGTTCCCTGCCTTTGCTTTGCAATGTCCTCATTTATGTGATCTCTTGGTGGCACTTGGTGGCACCTCTGATGTGCACTCTCCTGTACATCTTCATCCCAGCTTAACCTCACTCCTTGTTATTTGTCATCTGCATTGGTTTTCAACCCTAACCGTACCCTGTCGCTTTGAGATTTTGAAACTTACAGAGATCTGGGCCTCATGCCCAGAAACAGATTTAATTCAGTTGGGGTAAGGGCTGTGCTGTCAGCATTTCTCAGGGCTGTATGGGGGAGTTCTCATGTCTGTCTCCAGAGTTGACAACCTCTGCTCAACTTTGTCAGCACGGGCAGCCCTCTGTTGGACACATCGTGAGTCACTCTACCACTTCCTTGTCCCTCTTTCCTGAGTGACAGGCAGACCCCTGCTTGGGTTTGTGATGCCTTAGGAGTGGATCCTGACCTCTCCCCCAGCTTTCCCTCTGGCCTCTGCTTCTACATCTGTTAGCTGCCAGCTCCTTCCATCTAGTAGCTCACAACTTGGAGCATCCCCTTGCATGTGCTTGACCCTCTGTGGATTTCCGCCGTGCCACCAGGGGGAAACTCTCTACTGATGCTGTCCACCATACTAGTTGCTCACCCAAACCCAAGAGGAGCTGAGTCACCTTAACAGGAACTGAGCTTTTAGCTTGGCCGGGTTTGGATTAATTTAAGCATTGGCTAGTGACTACTATTTTGGCCAGTACCAGTCTTGATTCCAAGCTATTTTAGTGCAGAGGTCAAGTGTCAGTCATACGCCCAAAGCTTGTTTCTTAAATGCTACAATAATTGCTGAAAGAGTGACTGACGTAGGTGATGATGTTGTGGCTCCTGTAATCCCAGAAGTGCTTGGGCTGAAGCAAGAGGATTTTAAGTTTGAGGTCAACCTGGATATGGTGAGACCTCATGTAAAAAAAAAGTTACCTTCTCTTAATACACACTGCTGCATCCCACAGACATATAAATCCGATAAGTGTAATTGCCATAGTAAACCATCACTTGGATGTTCTTATTCCACTGTTGATGAGATGAAGAAATCAAAGATATCAGCGATAAAAAGATGGTTGCCATCTCAGATAATAAGATTGGCGTATTGCCACCAGTCGCCTTTAGCTGAACTGAAACCAATACATTTCTTTGGGTGTGTTTGGTTCTGAGTCCCTGTGTAGAGCCCAGGAGCTTGTTGCAGGTTGCAGGTTGGCTTGTACATTTTTGTCATTTAAGAGATGGTTCATTGGCATTACCAGAACCACTAAACATTAGACGGTCCTGGTGTGGTTGGTAACAGCTCTTTCCTCCCATGGCTTTCCAGACTGTCTGTCAAGTAACGTTTGAGTGGCTGGAGGAGGGCCTGTGGCGGTGTTATTAGAACTGAAGTTGAGCAGACCACATACAGGAGCAATGGCATTACAGCTCATCTAAGACCTTAATGCAAAGTTGTCTTCTAACCGGAAAGCAGGGAGGGGGATCCAGAGTTTAAATTAGGGTGCTGTTAGTAGAGGGAGGGTAATTACATTTTTGGTGCATAGCGAATCTCAATTGGTATTTATAAAAAGTCGATTAGATTAAATTCTTATAGCTTCCTCGCTCATTCTATTTCCTCAGCACCGTGTTAGGAACAATAAGGTGATTTTACTTCAAGGCAGTGTAGGGAGTTCTGTTCAAATTCTATCTTAGTTGTTCACATAAATATCAGCCATGATCCATTTCTTCTTTCTTCAGAGGCATGAACAAATACTATGCGGACATGATCTGCTTGACTGCACTCTGTTGAACATTTGAGAGGAAGAGTCCAAGGGTGGAGGGAGTTCATTTTTATGCAGGAACCAAAGAAAGAAAAGTGGTGTTAATTTTGTTTACTTGAATTCTTCAGTGCTATTCATTATGGTTTATGGAAGCATCTTCTATAGACTGGGCATGCGGGATGTGAGGAGACAACACTGATGATAGGAAATGGAGTCATTCCTGCCCACATGAACACTGCAGGTATTTAATAGCCAAAGAGACACTGATTTAATGCATGGCTAGGGCAGGCTTCTGTGGGGGCATTTACAGCAGGCTTACATGGGACAAGTAGACTTCTCTGGTCAGAGAGGGCAAAGCCTATGATGATAAGCTGGACCCATGTGGTGTCTGGAGATGAGAGCCTGTGGGGTATACATGAGTGTCTACTGGTGATGGAACTTAAGACAGTTAAAAAAGATTCTGCTGTTGTGAAGGTCTTCATCGTGTCTCTGGGTATTTCAGCTATATTCTCCCACTTAGGAAACCAAGAACCGTTTAAGCCAATGTGGTAGATGCACTCAACAGTCAGTAATGTCAGAGGTCAGAGAGATGGTTAAGAGCACTTGCTGCTCTTGCAGAGGACCCAGGTTCATTTTCCAGCACCCACAAGGCAGCTCACAACTTTTTCGTGTTTCCATGAGCATCAGGCATGCACATGATGCTCCTACATAGATAAACATAAATGCAAATAAAAATAAATAAGTTTGAGTGGGTTATAAGAGTAAAGGTACTTGAGACCCTAATTATTAGTTGTTAAAAATTAAAGTATGGAGTATTCTAAGACTGATAGTGTAGGATGCTTTATGGGAGCCATTTCAGAATGGAATGAGTTTTAGCATCTTTGGTTTACAAGATGTTTGGTTTCCAGAGATGTGGCTTTAGGAGAGTGGATCTAATAGTAGGGAAGAGCTTTTGGAAGTAATGGCAGGTGCCCCTGTAAAACCTATGGAAGGCCCATGAGTTTCAAATGAAATGGACAAGAGATTGCTATCTATGTCTGGCGGCCACCATGTCTATGTACAGTGGACCATGATGTGGGACTACTGTTCCTGAGCAAGAGGACCACACAAACTACATGCCACCAAGCTCCATGACCCAAAGGCCCACTACCGTTCCACTGCAAGGCTGATTCATTGCAAGACCACAGTGTGGTATGCACCTTGTCCCTGATGACAAAGGTGCCCTAAAGATTATGAAGTAGAGATATGGTTGACATTAAGTCAGCCATCTCCTTTGTGTGGGCCACTGTCTATAAGAACATGGCAATGCTCAGCAGCATTTGGCATGTAGCCTTCATACAGCCACCACACACAGTGTTGGCACCAGCCAATATAATCAGAATCCTGGGAGACTGGAGAAGACTCATCTGCAGAGGACTTTTGAGTGACTACCCCAAAGACCCTGGCAGTCTAAGCCCGGTGTCGTGATGCACGTCTGTGTTGCAGTTATTTTTTTTTTTTTATAAAACCATGTTTGTTTCTCTTAGTTTCTTTCTTAACCCAGCTATTACACAAATAATTGAGACTATTATGTTATTTAAATAAGCTTCATAGCACAAGAACTAAGCAGTTATTGCTCTAATCTTAACCCTTTAAGTTAATTTCACTTCCTTGCAGTTTACATCTCAGAGATACTTGCACTTTGTAGCTTTCCCTGTTCTGGCTCCTCTTTCTGATCTTTCTTGGGCCTCTTCAGTGGCTAAATCCTCTAACTCCTCCTCCCCGGGCTGGCAGGAAGTTCAGCCTTATTCTCTTTGCTGCTCAGCCATTAGCTTTAAGCTGTTTTATTGGCTTATCAGGGGAGGGTTGGGGAGCAGTGTTTACAGAAAATCGAGACAGCAGAGTCTCAGAACAAGGACTGCAACCAGATATGGGGTGTACAGAAATCAGCATTTGAGCTACACAATAACCGTATGGCTACACACATTTAAGCCCAGCACTCAGGGAGGCAGAGACAGGATGATCTCGGTGTGTTCGAGGCCAGCTTGGTCTACAAAGCAAGATGAGGACAGCCAGAACTACACAGAGAAACCCTCTCTCAGGAAAAGAAAACAGAAAAAGAAAGAGAGAAAGAAAGAGAGAAAGATCAGACTGGTTCCAAAGAAAATAAAGTGAGTGTTGCTGATGCTGTTGAGCCTGAGAAATCAGAGGACCCATGGTTGTTGCCTTCCTTCATTGGGTGTTTACTGAGGGAAAGCTTGTGGAAGAAAGAGGGTTAAAATGGGGTAGCTGAAGAAGGTCCCAGATGATGGAGAAGCCCTGTCATAAGGAGACCATTGGAGATTGTGTTTTAGAACAAGAAATGTCAACTTTCTTGAGTAGAGTACATCCACATAATCCAAAGGGACTGACAGCTGGGAAACAGAACCAAGAGGCATACTGAGAGCTGAATGGTTTTAGGAAGTAAATGAGTAGAGTTAGGGGACAGAGACAACTAGCTCTTTCCAGAAATTTCTAAAAGTGGAATAGAGAGATAAACCATTTTTAGTGTTTTCTGGGAAAGCATGAAGATCAGAGTTTGACCCCAAGGACTCACATTAAAAACAAACAAAAAGCTCACCACCACCACCACCACCAACACCACCAGAAAGTCTTGTGGGAAACATCTCTCTGTAATCCCTGTGCTACAGAGCCAGGGGCCTCAGAGTTCCTGGCTTACTGACTAGGCTGCCTAGCCAAACTATCAAGTTCTTCATCCAGTGAGAGACCTGCCTGAAAACGTTAGATGGAGATCTCTGGGCTCCACACACCATGTACAAATGTGTGTGCATGCACACATACCTATGTATATATACATGGACATACTGACAAAAAAAAGTTTCTAAGAGGTGAAAGAAGGTGATGTTAGATTGGGAGAATTACTTTATTTCCGAGCTGAACAATAATTACGAGTTATGCCAGATTCTATTACTTAAACATTTAAAGATGTTAAAAATCCAGAATTTTAGGTGATTTTTAAACTAACATTTAGCTTGCACCAACTTAGGGCTGTTTAAGAAGTAAGGGGAAAGTCTTCTAGAAAGAGGTCAGAGGAAACAATGGAGACCACACCCAACAAATCGTTTTGTTTGGTTGGTTTTGTTGACAGGGTTTCTCTGTCCTAGAACTCAGTGATCTGCCTGCCTCTGCCTCCCAAGTACTGGGATTAAAGGCCTGTGCTACCATGCCTGCCAGGGCACCCAGCAAATCTTTAAGATCCACAGACAACAGCAACACCACCCACACTGTCACAATATCCTGGAGGCCGTTTGGCACTAACAAGACTGATTCAGCCTTGTTGTGAACCCCTCAGGTGGCTATGGGTGTAAACCATCTATCTAGTGGTTGTATCAAAGTGCAGATCCTGACAAAGATGCCTATCCCAAGGTGAAAGGAAAACAACAGAAATCTTCTGGAAAATCCCACCCTAGCTACATTGCCATCCCCACCCCCTTCCCCCATCAACCCTAACACATAGTCATTTTGAAATGTCTCTGCCCTCCCCTCTTTGGGGTGCCTGTAATTCTATCCTTTTTACGGCCATCCTCCTCATCCCTAGATTTGTGTGAGCCTTCCTAATGGACCGCCTCTCCACCCCCAGGAACCATGTTAATTTACGGTGTATTTTGGTATTCCAGAGAGTGAGTGATGGGGAGTGAACACCACTTCTCTTTGTTTCGCTCTTTCTTGTGCTGAAGAGCTTTTTACTACGGAGTCCTTGACGTCTCCCACCTCCACTGTATCTTCCAGTTATCTTTAACTGGGCCCATTTCGTCCATTAGCTGTATTCTAATCACCTCTCAGAATGGTCAGATTTACAAGCAGCACATGGGAGAGAAAACACAAAAAGCCAGCCAGCCTCTCCTGACATTCAACAGCAGCCTCCCTCCAAATACTGGGAAGTTTATTTGCTCTCTCTGAGGGTGTGCTAAGTGATTTTGCAGTTTGAGTGCTGCGGCCTTCTAGCACTTAGGCTTGCATTTATTAAATAAATTTGTTCTTTAACTCAAGTGTTAAGTGTGTATGATGAAACCTCAAAGCCGATTTCGGTGATTGCAATGTGCAAATATTTTTTAAATTATGTAATTAAATAGGACTTGGCCTTCGAGGTCCACCAAAGTAATTTATTAATTGAATCTGATTTAATTGTATGTTATTTTCGTTTATTCAAGGGAAGAGCCTGCCTCTCTTAGTGAGATAGGGGCCTCTTGTGTGCCTTGCCACTGGAATACCAGAGATCCCCCTCCAAGAAGCCTTTAGCACCCCATGGAATACTAACAGAGAAGAGAGGACTCATTTCCCCTGTCCCTGAAGTTGTGTTTGGACATCTGAGTCTTGGCGGTTTTAAAGGAAAAAGGAAAGAAAACAAAATCTTGCGAGGTAGAGATATTGTGATTCACGGTGTTTATCGTAGGTTATTTTTGAAGCGAGACACTCTTTTCTTTTAAACTGCGCCTGTTCTCAGGGTTACTTGCTTGAAAAGAAAAGCTCCTTTAATTTAGTGTTTGCACCATCTCGCCAGGACCGGAGTCCTACCGTATCTGTTTCCTTAAAATGTCGTTTTAAAGGTATTGTGGTTTCAGAGTGGCAGTTGTGAATGAAAAGTATGTACACTTAGCTGCTTTTGCTCGTATCATTTTTATACTCTCATGTCAGACCAGAAGGCTGCTTTAGATTTATTTTTCGTTGTGTATTATTAGGTCTAGATCTCCCCCCCCCCCCCCCCCGGAAACACATGTTCTTTGGGATATGTTATAGTCAGTGCTTAAGAAAATAACAATGGGGAAAGAACACCAAAATAGCTTCTTAGTTGAGTATTGGGTTCGGAGGGAGATTAATTAAGAAAAACTAACACTTATGAAGGAGACGGTGGGGGAAGGGGGTTCACATCTATGTTTTAAGAAATGAAAGAATTCATCCATGCTGCATCAAGTCCCGGGAAAGGCAGTAGCTTTGAGAAGCCCAAATTGTTTCCACAAAAGGAAAATATTTTTTGTTGCTATTAAATATAGTTTATATTGCTACTTTAGATATTTTTTTTTTCCAGTGGGGCCATTTACTTAAACTCTTAGTTCATAGTTGTAGATAGAAACGTCTTTGTCTTTGGGGTCTGCTTCTGCGAGTTCTCATTTAATATGCGGTTGTGGCTAAGTATTTCTTCATACCACGGGGCACCACACACCTGATCAAGTGACGGTATGGCGTCATGGCAGCCAGCAGAATGTGTGAGTGACTTTTGAGTCATGTTGGTGTAGAAGGTCTTCGAGGTGGACAGAAGCAGCCCTAATGAGGATTCTCTCCATCCTGTGCAAGTCAGCACATAAAACGGGCTCAGTGCTACCATGGAAATGCATGTTGGGTAATACAGAAATACTGTTCTTAACTGATTCTGAACATGGATAGAGCGTGTGCGCTGCTAGAGTTTTCTATGGTAAATGTAAGTGCACACACTATTAGTCTTTCTCAAAGCCCAGGATCTCCTTCTGGGAGTTGCTTGGAAGTGTTGTATTTCTTCTGGCTTCTTACAACAAAGTTACACATAACTTTAGGTGTCATCTCTGTCATCAGCAGGGAAGCCTGGATGGAGGAGATGGCTTCTCCTTCCATCTGGCTTTCTTGCTGGGTCTCAGAGCAGAGCCCGCTCTCTCACCTTGCGGTGGAGTCTTCTGCTTTGCTCTGTTGCCTGAGAGAAGGGTTAGGGCTTGTTCCTTCTCTCCTTCAACCAGCACTGATTCAGAGGAATCTTCTGGCAACAAAATGAGAGGAAAATATGGGATGCCTGGAGAATAATAGTGAATGGTTCTTGCCTTCCTTGTTCAGGCTGGCACAGTCTTGGCCACATGTGTGACTCCTCCCTCCGGTCTCTGAGCTCTCTGGTTCAAAGGGCCTTATTCCCAAATGCCTGGCCTACACAGATGCCATTTCCTGGGACTGCTCTCTGGGCATTATCTTTCTATGAGCTAGGGAGTCAGGGGCTAGTGGCCCTATTCTCTGTGCTCGGGTCCCTACCACCTATGCAGAATCTGTGGCCGGTGACAAGCTGGTTTCACTAGACCCTCAGAGGTCTCTTTCAGCCCTACATTGTTTTCTGTTCTTCCCCGTGAGACTTTCTTCCCCCATCCAAGTGTATTCTCCTTAAAAGTCTGAGACATAGTTTTGCAGAAAAAAAAAATCTAGAGACATGGCATTTTCTGCATTCACCCCAAATTATCTCTTAGTATTATATATACATATACATACACATACATACATACATACGTACATACATACATACATACGATGGTTGTTTGTTACTGGTAAAACTCAGTGACCGGTTTCTGGTTAAGTGCATCTGCGTTTTCCCATTCCCATTTTGAGGTGGGTTTGTGCTGCTCCTGTCCCCTCCTCTCTCTTCCTTTTCGCTGCCACCACCACCGTCATCGTCACCATTGCTGTCATTGATAAAACCTGGTGGTATGAGTAGGAGAGAATTCCTTGGGAAGCACACAGAAGGGTATATGGTGGGCAGAGTGCCTTTGCGGTTAAATGAAAGGCTGGTTCATATAAAAAGGCTTGTTTCTGTATGGAAAATATGAGCCCCCCCCTTTTTTTTTACGTGGACCAGGTGTGGATTAGTGCCTGAACCTTTTACCCTGCCGCATTCCCGCTTGTAATTCTTCTGAGGCACAGTTCAGCCAAGTCAAAGAAATGTGTTATTAAAGGTGAGCTGAAAGGCATTTAAAAAATAAACAAACCGTTTAAGATCCTAAATCAGCAACAGAATCTATACACACAGACTTGAAACATGCAAGAAAATGCGTTCCAGTGCCGTTGGGTTCCAGACCAGACCCCTCGCCCGTCTCCTTTGAAGAGCTCCCCTAAGTCCTTTTGGGTCATTTTGGGGACAGGCAGACTCTATAACCTTCCATCATGGTTCCTTTCTAACTAATGAATTGCCTCCACTGAGGTGGGAAAGACCCCAAATATGGGTCGACTCTTTGGCTAATGTTGGGAAGAAAAAAATAAGAACTCTGACCTGTGTTAGCACTTTGTGAGCAAGCAAGCACGCTCCGCTTTCTAGCCTGTAGTGTGGCCAGCAACCAGAAACAGCTAACTGCCTGCCGGAGTGGAGTGCAGAAAGTTTTAGACTAAGTGAACCTTGATCAGCGGCTGATCTTTCATTCACAGCATTCTTCAAGTGTCGTCCCTTTGTTCTTGTTAATGCGTTTGTTCCTCAAAAGCATGTGATGGACTGTAATTATCCCATTTTATGGACAGGCACACTGAGAGATGGGGAACACAAATGGTTTCCTTGGCCTCCCAAGGTGATGAAGCATCAGAGCTGAGTTTTGCTCTTGGGGATGTGACCTGAGCTGGTAAGGCCTGAAGAGCCCCCGTTTTCTCTATACCGGGCACTATGGTTTTAGGTAGTATTTGTTTTCCTTCAAGCTGACTGAAGAGGAGTTAGGAAAGGTACACATCAGTCTCGACAACCCCAGCCTTTGCTTCTCTTAGTCCGCCATTTTCCTTCAGCTTTCCTACGCTGTGTTCATGGCTTTAACTTGGTTTCAGCCTCACAGTCACATAGCCTCGTGTACTCTTCTCCGATGATTCTCTTAAGCTTTCTGTGTGGTTGTGAGACTGTGGAAGGGTTTTCTAGGATGCCGTGTTTCAGATATGTGAGGGGAAGAGGGTTGTTTGTGAGGTGGCTTCTTTATCCCCCCCTTCCCTCCCTCGCCGTCCCTTCCAGTTCTTGCTGTGGAGCCAGGTCTTACGTGAGCTGGTGCTCCTTCTCCTCTGCCTCCCCAGCTTCAGAGTTGCTGGTTGCTATCATGCCCATCTCTTTCCTCCATCCACCTTTGTGTGTATATGTTCTATGTTTGCGTCCACATGTGTACACATGTGCTAGTACACATGCCTGCATGTAGAGGCGAGAGGTTGATATCTAGTGTGACCTTTAATCACTCTCCAAATGAAATGGCCTTTCTCTTTGATCCTGGAGCATATCGATTTGGCTGGCCTTGCTGGCCTGAGCACTGTCTCTTCAGCAATGTGGTTGATGGCTACATACCTCTCTGTGCCTTGCTTTCTTATGTAAGTGTTGGGGATTTGAACTCAGATCTTTATGCCTGCTTGACAAGCACTTTTCTGACTCAACTGTCTCTCTAGCCACCTTTCCTCTCTTTTATGAAATAATCAAAGTAGCTTCAATCCCACATTCTCCCACCTGGAGACAGTCCTGTCTAACATCAGAGACATACTGTGAGACCTGCCCTCCCCATCTCCATAGTACTTGATGGCAGAAAAAGTGGTGGTTTGACCCCAGCCTCTTGAAAAGCTCTCTTGAAAGATTTTGTTTCCTTGAAGACCTATGCTGACTGGTCCAAGACACCTGCCCATTTCAGCTGTTCTTATGGGCACTGCCACTTTATGTACTGGAGGAGCAGAATTGTATGTGGAAGGCTGTGCCAGGCTTGTATAAAAGATCCTTTCTCTTTGACCAGATTCCTCGGACATTTGGAGAAACTGTATGGTCACCAGGGTGACAATTTCTTTAATGTCTTTGTTAACCTAGTATTTTGAAAGTACCAGCTCCTTTCTAGCTAGGGAGCCAAGGGAGTGTACGCCAGCCTGATGCTCCTGGTTTACTAGGCATTTCTGAGTGTGTTCTCGTGGGAGATGGTAGCCAGCTTTGGAAACACCTAGGGTTGGTTGGGTCAGAGTTGAGTGTAGACATGGGCTGAGATCTGCAGATGTCAAGGGAACCAGGAAGAGAGGCCTGGGAAAGGAAACAGGATGACAAAGTGCCAGGAACAGTTGCCTCATCATTTGGTGATGATGAATCTGCTGATTTCTCTAGTGATCAAGAATCTGGGTTATTCTTTCAGGCCACTTATAGATACTTGGGGGTACACTTCTGCCAAGTTCCACAGTTTAAGGGACACTGAAGGGAAGATGCATGGTACTTAGAGATGGGTGTTTTGAGAAAAGGAGAATTGGGAGTCTTTCTGGCCCTGCAGGGAAGACACATGGCTTTATTCATTAGTGTCAGCATGCTCATAAAATTTAGCCGTACAGTCACTTCCGTTCTCTCTGTATACTGGACATACTCAGTGGGTAGTCAGAGGCACAAAGGAGCTGGAGTAGGTTACAAGGATGCTCTTACGCAGCTCCTCACCTGGTTAGCATTTTCACGGGACCCAGCCCATGGAGAGCTGCTGTCCACCCTGTCCTGGGATACACAAAGAAAGGCAGGTAGTGCCCCCCCCTTCATGCAGTTAGCATGTTGACACTTTATTCCAAAACCAAATGTGCAGTTAAGGTGAGTCCCCTTGCCTTCTCTGTTCACTATACTTCACCAAACCGAGTCCGTTGCACTGCAGATGGGAGCCACCAAGAGCCAGATGTGCTCCCTGAGAGCTTGTTGTCAGGCCCCCAGCTCTGCTCTCCTGGCTCTGGTAGGCAGCCATGAGCTGTGTGTCTGCCAGCTGGGACCAGACACTGGTGCAGGCTTAAACAATTAGTTGAATACCTCATCCTGTGGCTGGGTTCACTGTGTGTGTCCTACAGATGACCAGTGTCATGAATGTTGGGGGGACCAGAACCTAACATGACCCTGTGAGAACCTAGTTCCTGAAAGTTCTTGCCAGTGCTCCAGCTCATGTAAGAAGGCCAGGAGCAAGTAGGGCTGCAAAGGCTAGTGATTATCTCTTTTTCTTTCTGCCCTCACGGCAGAAGGCATTCACTTTCTATGCTGATTTTCTTCAAACAGAAGTTGTCATTAAAAGTCTTGATGCCCACCTTTGCAGGCATCTGAATCCTTCAACACCTCAGTTAAGCCAGCTGTCTGTACTTCCTGTCAAGAACCATCTCATAGACTGGGCGGTGGTGGCGCACGCCTTTAATCCCAGCACTTGGGAGGCAGAGGCAGGTGGATCTCCGTGAGTTTGAGGCCAGCCTGGACTACACAGCGAGTTCCAGGACAGCCAGAGCTGTTACATAGAGAAACCCTGTTTCGAAAAACAAAACAAAACCAACCAACCAAACAAACAAAATCTCATAAACGGAACATATCAGCATACCTGTGTGAAGACTGTAAAAAAATAAGCTGTGGAGTCCCTGGTTTAATGACCAGGCAGGTCTTGTACATACACAGCAGAATCTTGGATGTTGGTGCTCTGATGTCTAGCAAACTCATGATGACATAGTTGCTCAATAAATGTTGAAATTTTAATTTCAATGAGAGAGGTGATTGGAGTTAGGGTAGCCATGTCAACTAATAGTCAGGGAAGGGGGAAAGTAGGAGGGGAGAGCAAGCTACAGCTTTGTGCCATAAAAGGAAAGGCTCCGATTAATACACATTCAGCAACATTTTCCCCCGCCCCCAAATGCTTATATCTGATGTCGGCTTCTAGCTGAAAGTACAAGATGGCAGAGGTAAAGTTTTTAAAGGGTGCCTTATTTGAAACCGAACCGCTAGATTCACATGACAATGGCTTTATCATACTGAACTTCTCAGAGGTTTTTACCAAGAAGTCCCCTTGTAAATAGGGATGATAACAGCCAAGTCACTGAGCCAGGGGGGTCATTCAGGATATATACATTATATATATAATACATAGTTATAGTTATGATCTACTTTAGCCTCCTGGCTGCCTTGTGTAGATTCGCTGTGCAGGAAACATAAGTAAAGCCATTTGGTTTGTGGCATGGGTGTGGGCGGGCTCAGGGGGTGGGGATAAAGTTGAGGCATTGATATAGTATGAGGAGAGCCAGATGGCTGCATTACACATCTTTTGTGTTCTTGTTTGCTTCTTAAAGCAGTTGCAGAATTTCGCCCTTGGCAGTATTTTCTTCTTCGTGCCTGTGTGCTCTGCTATGAATTTACTTTTGTCAGAGTGCTTTGAAAGAAAAACCTTAGTGAGGGGATAACTTTTTTTTTTTAACTTACATTATGAACTTGTGAATTCAACAGTGTGCTCATGGCAATATATATTTTTCTAATGTTCAGTGTGTTGGTAAATAGTGGCAGGATTGGTTTTTCTTTTTTCTTAACATGGTAACTTCAGCCATATTTTATATCAACCCAGGGAGAGATTTCTTCAAAGCATGCGTGTGCAGTTGTTGGTGTATGGATGGAGGTGGATAAGTAAAAGGATAAAAGGTGAGATCTGTCTGATGAGAACCATGTTTCCCCATTGCCTCCTACAGGGTCTCTTACAGGGCTCTGCTGCAGACCAGACTTGGCAGTGTCCAAGTTATTAGGAGTAGGTTAATGCAGGCTGATGAGTTTTGCCCAAGTGTTTGGTTGGCGTTTATTGGAACATTTATATCTCCTTATATTTTTATATGAAATTTATATAGAAATCTATATTTGTTTTATACTAAAAGCAAAGCATCTTTTGTAATCACAGGTGGTACAGGGTATTTAGAATGCTGTCATTACTTGCAAAGGCTGACATTTTATCACAGAAGGCTTTTAATAAGAAATTACTTGAGGCCCATTAACCCCCCCCCATCCTCATCTTGGTGGAATGGTTCAGGATAATTAGCATCCCTTACACAGCCTTAGTTTACCTTTCCTTGCATGGATGATGGCTTATTCTCCCGTGCACAGGTTTCTGGTTTGAGCGGGGAGCCTACAGTCCCTGACTAGCAAAATAGGAAACCCATAGTTTAGTCCTTGTCGAATTCACCTAAGTCTGAGGCGACCCCTTCCCTTAATGAAGCCGTTGTAGGCATCATATCCGATCTGTTCTTGAAATGTTTCAGTAAGTCTGTCTTACAACCTTAAGAAGATAATCGGCAGACTTAGAAGGTCCCCATCTGGACTGTGGAGTTCTTTCACTGTAAGATGTTTTGCCTTTTTGAGATAGCTCTCGCGTTTCTTCATCTGTTCAGCCCAGAGAAGTGCATATGAAAAGTCAGTGACTCCAGATCCATCTGTTGTTATTATTTTCCGCTGATAATTGGCTTGAACAATGAAAAGCCTGTGTCTGGAGCCTTTGAAACTGTACACCCTGTTTATTTTCTGGAGCTCTAGCTGCCATGCCTCCCCCGACCCTCCCCCTCCGCTCTCTCTCTAGGTTGCAGCAAGTGGAGCTTGTGTGAGGATGACATCTTTGACTCTGTACATCAGTACATGTCACTCAGCCTGCAGAGCTTGCATATGGATTTCTGTCCCAATCCCTGTCTGTGTCGTTGGCTCCTGTGTCTGAGAGCCTTCCAGAAATAAGCTTAGGCTGAGCCACTATGCAGGGATCTCTTACCTGGGTTGTCGTCTTTATTTCACCGTCCTCATTAAAATATTAATTTAGAGTACAGTATCTAATACCTATGGAATCAGATGCTACCTATAATTGTACCATATATTCAGTGTCATCCAGGTTCACACAGTACAGCTCGTTAATACTGGATCCCGCCATCCACGCGTCCATTAGCTTCCTCAGTGTGCTATGGACGAGCTAGCAAGTATGCCGTATAATGACCCACTCGAGCTGCCAAAGTAGTTGTTAGAAACAACACTGGGCTGAAGGGCTTCTTCACAGTGATAGATCGATTATATTTTTGTTCTGTCTCATTTGCATCAAGGATAGACCACTCCTACCTGTGGGGATGAGTCGCTTTGGAAGGTCACTTCAAGTGACAGTAGTGAACAGAACAGGGGGCTTTGGTGTCTACAGGGCCCATGGTTTTGTTCTTTGGGGTGTTTGGAGCCCTTTTAAATTCTGTTTTATTTTTTCTCCAGTAGCTGCCATTGTCTATGTTAAAAGCAGGGTTTTCCTTTTAATATTTTTTTAAAACATTCTTTTCTTTTAAGCATCCTTAGTTTTTGCAGCAAATGATGTGATGACCTCCTCCCTCTGTGGGTAGTGCTTTCTCCTGAGGCTGGGAAGGACCCATGTTCTATTCTGTGAGTCTGAATTGGTCCCCCACAGTTCTGTGTGGCTACGAATCGAGTAATTGAACACAAGTCTTTCTTATGTGTCATTTGAAATCATATAATACTCTAAACTTGATTAAGAAGTGACTGGCAGCCGGCAAGATGGCTCAGTGGGTAAATATGTCTTCTCCAAGCGTCATGACGTGAGTTCAACTCCAGCCAGGAAAGAACCATACAAGTTCTTAGGGTTCTCTCTGACCTCTCTCAGATCTGTGCAAGTGTGTGCACATAAAATAAATGTGAAAAAAAATGTGTGGGCCCTCATTATCAAAATATGGAATTAGAATTCCACCTTTAATTTGTAATTTGAAAACTGAAAAACAAAATAGAAAAAAAAATAATGATTAAATTACTAAGATCAACAAGTTGCTGGAAGCAGAGGGGAAGAGGCCAGAAGTCTATGCGAAAAGCAGCAGGCCGTGCTGGCCTTAGTATGTTTTTTTTTTTCCTCTTGCTAAATCCCTGGGTTCTACAGACAAATTACATTGAGGTATGACATATTTTTCTGCAGAAATGGAGAAAATTGTTGACTGTAATTACATTGTTTAATTGAAGTGATAAGTGGCTGAGGCCACTCACTTAAAAGCATCCTTTCTAATATCTGGGTAATGTTTTTAAATGAGCGGTCATGCATTGGTGACATTTGAAAGGCAGGCATTTGGGGTGTATTTTTGGAAAGCTCCCATTATTTTCCTTAAATGATTAGTGAGCTAAAGGATATAGTTAAGTGATATTCTGCACATGTGTGTTTATTTGTATTCTCTTTAGATACACATAAGTATCATATATGAGACTCTATCCTGTGATATATGCATATGTATGTATATGCCTCTTTATTTATGTGTATTTTATAAATATATACAAAATATGCCTTGAGGGCTGTATAATGTAACTGAAGACTGAAACTAAACCTTAAGCTTCTTAAAAACCCTCCTTGATCATGGGAGATTGAAATACAGCCCGCAGCAGAACGCCACAGAAGTGTTATGCTCTGGCTTGTTTTGGAAGTAACTGGACATCCAAGCCCTAGTCCGCCCCCCAATGCTGTCCCCCAGGAGTGAATTCTTAATTGCTGGTGAATATAATTAATTTCAATTGTTATCATAGAAGCATCGCTTTCGAAGGTGGATCTCCTAGTTTAGTGGTGTCCCCTGGAACAGGCAGTGTCTCTTGTCAGGGGCTGGATAGGTAGAAGGCACAGCGGGCGCCTGATTGAGCCAGTTGTTCATTTGCTGAGTGTTTGTGTTTATGCAAAGGGGCCTCTTCCTGCATATTTAATCTAGAGTAAGGCACTGGCTTTGTTGTGTTTAGCCCACATACCTTCAGTCCTTCCTCACACTGCCGCCAGCCTGGGGAGCCCTGAGAGCCTGCAGAACTTGGCTTCCCACTGCTGTAGTTTCTCCCTTACAAACTCGTGAACTTTGTTCAGTCTTGTGAGAGACCTGCCTCTCCTGCCCTAGAGCCCTGCTGCCACACCATGAATGGGTAAGTGTGTGCCAAGCCAAGCTGATACTTTTGTTTCATTTAGCAGATGTCGAGAGGGCACTTTGCTGCCCTTCTGAGTGCTTAAGAAAGCTGTCCTGGTTCCTGGGTTGTTGTCACTTGCTGGGTGCGTTTTAAAAAGACCAGTACAGGTGTCTCTTCGGAAATGCTTTTGAATTTTGAACTGGTAGTTTGAGGCTCTTGGGGACAGGAAGGAATTAAAAAAAAGGAGGAGAGGGCGAGCACAGCTTGACTCTTCTTGACAGGATCCTAGCAAATCCTGTTTTGTAACTATCCGGCAGCTAGAGCTGCCGTTGTCTGGCAAAGAGGCTTCAAACAGTGTGCAGGGCTGAACTGCAGGAAAGCGGCAAACCCCAGCTACTGTACTGTGTTTATGGGGCCAGGGTCCTCCCTGAAGGTCTGTGCTGGGATCCGAGGGCTTTTCTTCTCTGGAAATCGAATCGTCTCTTCCTTGATATTAATAGCACACACGAGATGTTGGCATTGATACTAGGGAGGCAGTGGAGAGGGGAGGAAATCTGATCTTGCTTGGGGGGGAAAATGACAGCCCCTTGGCTCTCTGGTAGTGGGGACATCTATGCAGGCTCAGTCAGTCTGCATAATGGCACCCTGGCTTATGTGTTTGTCCTAGGAATTCTAATCTTGGACTGTTTGTTTGACTATCTGGGCTCCGGCTCTTCTTTGTGTTCCCGTACTGTCTTTAGAAGGCAGTGCGTTGAGGGGCTAGTGCAGCCGCTTTTCTTTTTAAGTGAATTAGAAAACGACTCAGCAGTGGCTGCACTTGGATTACTCTGGGCGATTTGGGGCTATTCCACTTTCTTCTCAGGGCAGAATGTTTATCATTTCAGTTCAAGTTGTCAAAACAGATGAGGGGACCCGTCCAAGGTTCATGTCCCGTGCGAAGTGATTGTGGGCTGCAGGAATTGGGTCTCAGAGAATGCCTATTTGCTCCCACTTGAGTGTTGCCTCAGTCTGAGTAACCCCTTCCAACAGAAGAGTGTGCTGTTCCCCCGTAGGTTGGAAACTGGGAGAATTGAAATAAAATCCCATCAACCTTATTAAAATATGCGAGGGCTTGGGTCTTCTTGGGTACCAATCAGTCTAGAGACTTAGAAGCATTTATTAGCAGTGGGGCTGCTGAAGGTTTTTAATGATAAAATTACAAATATTCTAGCTAATTGTAAGTATATGACTTTTATACTCATTTTTTTTAAAGAGGAAAAATACTTTTTTTTTTTTAAAAGAGGGGAAAGAAGCAAAGCCGTCAGGGCGCCTTCTGTGATTAGCACTATTGTATTCTTAAATTTTGATTGATAGAGATAATAGTTTTCACGTAAAAATACAGACAGGTACTTTAACTTTCCATGACAATAGCTATTTGCATTTCTTTTATCTTTTTGTTTAACATTTGTGGGGGTTGGGATGGATTTGATTATTAACTCTTATTGCACACTGAAGGCGAATCTAAAACAAAGGCTTTGTTAGCGCTTCAAAGGCAAAACAGCAAATATTGTTTTTGGTTTTCAACGTGTACAGGCTGTTAAAGGATACCTATAAAATATTTTCACATGACCGTGACCAGGGTTTTACTTGAGTGGAAGGTAAAAGAGAATTGAGTTCTCCAAAGGAGACAGGCCCATGGTTGTAGTTTTCCTGTGAGGTGTGTGTGTGTGTGTGTGTGCCAGCCTGGAGTGATTTCTTGGGCAATTCTTTGGGTTGCCTGTACCACCACATGGTTGCAGGGTTGTGTAGGGTTTTCAAGTTTTGCCTGCCGGAACAGATCTCCAAAGTTAGACTCTGTGATGTATCCCAGCAGGAGAGAAAGGGCAGTAAAATGTTGCTCCCAGGGGCAGCAGTGGGGTTGGACAGCCATGTAGTGGTACACAGTTGGTCATTTCTTTGATAGAGACCAGTAAAGGAAATGCAGCCTTTATAAACCAACGGCCATGGGTGTGTCTTAGGCCAGCCCTGGCTGCAGATGCCTGCACAGTGCAGTTTATTTCCTGAGTCCTTGCTTCCTCCTTCCCCTTCTCATTCTCCAGTCTGTTAGTCCCTGACCCTTCTCTCCCACCCCAGGTTTTCTTTGTCTTTCTGCCTGTGTTAAATCTGACTCAGTAGTTGAAGCTGCAGAGAGCATAGGGCAAAGCTCTCGGGTGGTTTCTGAGTGGATTTTCTTAAGTGCAGAAAATAAAATGGCCCTTGTGTTCCACCAGCCAAACATGAGCTGATAGCCTTCTGTTTTCTAAGAAATCATTGGAAAATAAGACAGGAAAGCCAAAATGAGTTGAGATTGATGACTTAAAGAGGCAGTACTCCCTTGGAAACTGGCCCATTTGGACCTATTTTCTCAAGTAAAGTCTGTGAGAGTGTGGAAGTTTGAGGCATGATCAGGAAAATACAGGTTGTGTACTGGTCCCTTGCACCTGCCCAGATGCCCCTTTGTCATGAACATTGGATAGCTTGGCTCACCTCATGTCCCTGGCAAGGCTGGCACACAGTGGCTTATCCACCAGCCTGTGGTGGACAGAGGCTTGGGATCGGTGTCAGTTTGTGGTAATTGCAAAATGTAGCATTCGTGGTGGTGGTGGTAATCATTTATTGTCGCTGCTGTGAAAGGAAAAGGGGGAACTACTTTGAATGAGAAAAGTAGAAAGTAGCTCTTCCTTAGCAGCCTGCAGAGCGGGATCTCATGGTCACATTAACCAGTGCTTCAGTTCCCAGGAGCTCATGCCAGTTAGTGGCTGCATTACATGTTTCACAGATCCAGTGAGGGACAAAGCTCAGTGCTGCCTGGATGTAGGATGGCAGACACAGGGCACTGTGCAGGGAACTTCTGGTTCAGGAGGGCGGGTGGGGGCAATGGTGGGTGGGGGCGAGCAGAGGAAGAGGAAGCATTTAAGATGTTGGGTTTCTAACCCAACAGATGGCAAGTTACTTGTGAGGGCTCTGTGGTCACCTTGTAACTCCAGCTAAATAACACATGCTTGTAGCAAAGACAACTTGGAACATTCTAGATCATAGGGTCTTTACTGTGAAAGAAAATTCTAGGAAGGCAAGTAATCAGTTTCTGTTGACCATATGCCTGGCTCACTCTTAATACCAAAAGTCACTAGGAAAGTTTTTACGAAGAGAGAAAAGGAAAGCGGAATGGCATCTGTGTGATGGCAGCGTTTTTAAACAAGGAGGTGGGAGGCGTGGAGGGGGATGTCCTTCTTCTACAGTGTGTGTGTGTGTGTGTGTGTGTGTGTGTGTGTGTGTGTGTGTGTGTGGTGTGCTGCCAGTAGTCAGAGAGGTAAATAGTTGATTGGTTTGATCAATACCCAGTTTTTAGATATCAAAGTTTTAAGCTTTGCGAAAAAGCAAATTGTATATTTTTCTTCAGAGTTGTTGACTTCTGATTCCCCCAAAGCATGTAATGGCACCAGCCAGCGAGGGCCTCGGTTCCAGCCCCTTATTTTCGTGTCTTCCATATTGATACGTTTCATTTAATTCCACATGATGGCAAACAGCTGTTGAACTGTTAATCTTTCTGCAGTAAAACTCAGAAAATATCATTTCAGATGACTTTGCTAATGGATACCTTTATCCAAAAAGTAAAATCAACAGAAATAAATTAATGAGTGGTCAGATGAGCATGGGCATTAAAATTTATGGAATGCATTTTACATCTTACTGACTATACTGGATGCATAAGTGAAAATCAAATGTAGCCAGTTTTCAGCTGTTTACATCCATATATAGTAGAATGTCAGTTTTCTAATTGTACTGTTACTCTTTTTGAATTTACTTCTAGAGGAAAAATACACTTACATTTTGAGGGTCAACCAGTGTCTGTTTTTTCCTCCATTCACTTATGAACTATTCTTTTTAGGCTGCTGGCTGAGTGGACAAACAGACTTCACACTTACCTGAAATTGTTTCTCGGGTTCAGATACAACACAAGAGATAGATAACTTTATTCAAAGTAGGCCTTTCAGCAGTTTTCTTTGGAAATTAAATTTTAATGAGGTCCAGTTGTTTGCCAGGCCTATATGATAGCAAATCTCATCTGCATTGCAAAGTCTAATACTATAGGCCCTTCTGCCAAACATGCAAAAATAGACCCAGCTCAATAGATAAACATATAAATTAGTTTAAAGCACATGCATTGAAGAAAGTATCCAGGAAAAAGGAGAGAGAAAGGGGCCTTCTTGCTTTGAATTGAGCGGGGTCTGCCAAAGTTCACTCACTTTATATTTCAGATTTGACTAATGGTGGACATGTAGCTGGGTGGTCAAGTACTTGCCTAGCATGTGAGGGACTTTGTCCCTAGGACTGCAAATAATAATATAATTTTTAAAGTTTTTTCTTTCTTTCTTTCTTTCTTTCTTTCTTTCTTTCTTTCTTTCTTTCTTTCTTTCTTTCTTTCTTTCTACCTTTCTACCTTTCTACCTTTCTTTCTACCTTTCTTGTGCAGGAGTTGCTGTGTGCCTTGAGTGGGACGGGGTACTTCAGAGGTTTTTCTGGCCCGCCTTGAACACTTGGTGGCCATGGCTCTTTCTTACCACTGTTCTCTATGAAACAAGAAGACAACCCTGAGGACACACATCAGCAGGAAGGCACACAGTTTTCATTTTCAATTTGAATTGTTTTGTCTAAAAACAAAAACAAAAACAAAAAAGTTCGGGGGCAGGTTACAGGGCAGTCATTTTAAACCCTCATGCTTGGGGTTTTCCCCCACCCAAAAGGTAAAGATTTATGGTGAAAACCTCCAATTTCCTCTTACAGTAAACATGAGAATTCTGGTTTTGCTCAGAGCCCGCATCTTTTTTTTTTTTTCTTTTTTTTTTTCCAGTCGGTGTGGCAAGAATCTGCATACCCCTTGATTGTGAAAATGGCAGAGGTTGGCTTGAACGTGCCACTTCCTAGCCCCAGTGAAGACTTTGCCTTTCCCGTTCAGGGCTGACAGCAGAGTGGGCAGGAGGGGTATATTCCATCCCGCTTTGTTCTGGGCAGGAAGCGAGAGGCTGTCAGCATGTTAGAAAACCGATGGGGCTTCAGCAGCTCGCAGTTCTAGCGTTTGGTCAGCAGAGGTGGGATGACCCTTACATCCCCTCACTCTTAAAATAACCTCAATTAATAAACTGATGTTTGTCTTTTCACTTGGGCTGTACAGAGATTCCAGTTACGTGGACAGGAGAAGCCAGGGTCTAACATGTCTTAAAGGCACATGAGTTCTTTCTGTTCAAGGGAGTATGCAGATGCGGAGGAGATGTGGGCTGAAATGTGTTCCTGCTTCCTTTGTGTTTTAGGAAGCTTGATTTCACTTGTTTATTTCATCTGACGCTAATCGTTTTTATCTAATGTAGTGCATCTGGTAAAGGTAGATGCTAACTGCCGAGTATTCTGTGAGCAGCTTTCATCAGCAATTAACCCCCTTGTCCCTCCCCAAATAGATAATGGTGCCTTAAAAAAATTACTTTGAAAGGCTCAGAATGACAGAAACATCATGTCTGCAAGTGCAAGCTAACTTTCAAAGAGGAAAAAAAAAAATAAGCCCCATGCTTTAATGAAATTAGAAATGTTGTAGGTATGAAGAAAACATACACATTCAAATAGCAGTCTGGTTTCCAAAGACAGAGGCCTGTGAGTCATGTGTTATTCCACTCAAAAATGAATTAATAGACGGCGAGATGAGAAAGACTTCACGCAAGAAGTCAGAAGTGTTTCTTCTTGACTTTCCCGGTCCCTGTTGCGTTTATGGGCTTGAAGATAATGGAGGTCCCAGCCTTGCTTCTGTGAACTGAAAACTTTGATCTCGAGGATGCACAATTAAACTCCTTATCTTTTTGCTTGTGTGAATGCTGGACATTTATTTATTGTGAGACTTTTCCTTGTCATTCAGATTGTGATGTGTTGTGGTTTTTATTTTTTATTTTTTTGTTTTGTTCTCAGGGTGAGAAGTGACCTTTTGAGGTGACTATAACTGAAGATTGAATTACAGAAGCCAAAAAACCCCAAAAAACAAAAAAACCCAAAAACCCAAAAGGTAAAAAAAAAAATCATATATAAATGCTGGACTTGTATCTAAAACCATTCCAAGCTTTGGGCACTGGGATATAGTCATTTGCTCTTCTGTATGTTATATGCGTGTTGATGTACACATGCATATAAAGCTGTGTAAATGTATATGTGTGTCATGTTGGCAGAAGTCCTGGAAGGTTTCCCTTAAGGAATAGCCCATCAATGTGCTTTATTTCCTCCAAGTAATATCATGCTTTCTCCACTTTGCTGAAGCTGAACATTGATTCCACTCAAAAATGAATTAATAGGTGGTGAGACAAGAAAGAGTTTACGTAAGAAGTCTAAAGTATGTTTTTTTTTTTTTTTTCCTGGTCCTTGTTGTATCTATGGTCTTGACAATAGATGGTGGAGATCCTGGCCTTGCTTCTTGTGAACTGAAAAATTTTGCTTGTATGTTTTGTGGACTTAAATCGAGAAAGGAATATTCACATCGTCAAAGTGGTGATTCATAAAAGTAACTTGCCTCAGACATGAGTAACATGTGTCAGGGCTCTGTGCCAAAGTGGTGGCATCCTACTGATGCTCATCTGCTCGTCTCGTCACCTTCTTTCAGGAATTAATAGGCAGGCACCCTAGCGACAGGCCACATTGATGTCACTCCTTAGCAGCGTGGGGCACAGTCCTGAATGTCAGCACTATGCTGTCTTGTTTCCTTGACCTTGCTTGGAAAGAGAATGAATACTTGATTTTAAAATTAGAAGTTTTCAGAGAGCCTAGTGTGGCTTGAAGAATGAAGGCCAAGTTTCACTTTCCGAAATTCACGCTTTGAGGAGGCAGATGAAACACTCCGATTAAGTGGTCATAGACGCCTGGTGTTTGCTTGGATTCAGGGCCATCTCAGAGCCAAAGCCCGTGACCTTCCTGTTGCAGGCCCTTTGCATGTATGTTTAAAGTTTAATAGTTTATGCTTAGGTGCTTGTTTATTTTATTTATTTATTAAGTTTTGATACAAGTGCATATCATTTTAGTGCAGCTTTTCCTTGCTCCTTTATGCTCCTTTTCAACTTGAACTGAAGTGGCCTTTCTATCTCATGTTTTAGTCTGGCCCTTTAGTAGTTCCATTTGATTTAACAGGTTTGTGTCCATTTAACAGTGAGCTGCTTTGTGGCGGCATTACTGAATCCTGTCTTTTCTCAGCTTTGTCATAATGTTTAACATGTTTGTAAGACTCAGTTTTTTTTTTTTAAAGAGCCTCACTAATACGAAGATTATTTGATCAGTTTTGTCTTTAATCTCATGCTGGGGGTTAGGCTCTAGAGTGCACCTGGAGGGAAAAGCCTTGTTTCTGGTGTATGTGACGTGGACCCAGCAATTCAGACTTGCCTAGTTTCCTTATCTCTTTTCTTTTGGGAAACACCAGATTAGTGCACAGAGGTGTCTTGTGCCATCTCAGATGTTCCAGTATGGAAGAGAGTGACCGGCGTGTGTGGAATTGTCACCCACAGCAGGCTGTGCTAAAGGAAGGGCGTCCTTGCCCGAGACCGGCTTGGAGGCTCTGTGCCAAGTGCTGTCTTAAGTAATGTTTCCTGCTTGGGGTCACCCAGACCTCTGTCACAGCAGCTATGCCTTGTACTCTAAATGCCGTGTCTGGTGTGTTTCGCCTCCAGAATAGATAGCCCTTCATCCAGGGTGTTCCTTGGGTGCTTAACTCTTCCGATTGTTGTTAGAGACATGGGAAAAGCTGCAGAGACACAGGAAAAGCTGCAAATTAAGATTCAACAAAGCTAACAGGGAAGTCAGAAGAAAATTTGTTGGTGGGGCATGGTGGCACACACCTTTAATGCCAGCACTCTAGTGACAGAGGCAATCAAATTTCTGTGAGTTCAAGGCCAGCCAGGGCGAGCCCATCTTAAAAAAAGTGGGTGGGGTGGGAGGAGCATTGAAGCCTGGGGGTATGGCTCGTTGTGCAGTGTTTGCCCGGCATTCCTGCAGTCCTAGGTTCAAATACCAGTAGATCTAACAAACAAACCAAAACAGATAAAAACAAAACAAAAACTTGACTTTGAGATGTGCCTTATGCGCATCATGTCAAATAAGAGCTTCATCTGTGGCTTTTCAGTGCCCTGTAAGCGTGAATGATTTTTTAATATGTTTTCATATCTGCTGATGTCCTTCAAACCTTAAAGTGTCACAGTGTGCATGGGACACATGGAACTCTGCAGGATAGTTGTTGCTGCCAGTCAGGGCTAATGAAAATATCTCTTGGCGGCTTGTTTGGATCCAGGTAAAGAACATATTCTGCTGTGTCCTTCGCCAGCCTGTAAATAAGCCCCTCTTGTAGAGAACCTTCTAGAGCCTGGGTGTACAAATTTCTGCTTGTATGTAACCTCCATTTTTATTCTCAATAAACATTTTTTAAATTTGACATTCTTTGGTCCTACAGTATCCCCTCCGTCTTTGTTTTGACCCTAAGTTTACCTTTAGATCAATCGGGTCAAAGATCTGTCAAAGACAAACTTGTGTGTGTGTTTATGTGTACATGTGTGCGTGTGTGTGTGTGTGTGTGTGTGTGTGTGTGTGTGTGTGTGTGTGTGTCCTGTGCAGTAGGAGAAAGAAGTTCAGCTAATAACCTGCAGCAAAGACATAGAATGAGTAGAGTGCTTGGTATTTTTTCCTGAGGGCGAGCCACAACAGGAAGGCATAGCAGTCATGTACCCATTATTTTCAGACAAGAAGGAGGTGGGTTTCTGATATTTGGGGCTTCTTGTAAATACCAAGTCTCAAGTTTGAATCCGAGAATCACTAGCAGTCAGTATTGGTGATCAGTGTGCCCACTGGCCACCATGAGGACAGCTGACGGTACACACAGATGTTGTCAGGCTAAGTCAGAGAGGCAGATGAAGCCATTTTTTCAAATTGAAATTCAAAGGAGAACTATAAATAACCATCGCCGTATTTCTGAGTGTATAATATCTGCTTCCAGGCAGATCCGAGTGCTGTATTTATAAAATGGGTCTAGGGGGCTAGAGAGAGTCTCAGAGGTTAAGAGTACTGGCTGCTCTTCCAGTGGACCTGGGTTTGATTCCTAACACCCACATGGCAGCTTACAACCATCTGTATCCCCAGTCCTGGGCCATCTGATACCGTCTTCCAGCCTCTATGAGCACCGGGCACACATGTAATGTACAGAAACACATACAGGCAAAACATCCATATTATAAAAAAATAATAAAATTTTAAAATTGTTAATAAAATAAAGTGGGTCTGGTTCCTGAAATTGCTGTGATGCCATTAGCAATTATTACAATCCCTGCCTTACAGCAGTGAAGTGATCCAATAGATGCTGAGCAGAGTATCATCAACATAAAAAGAAGCAAGAGCATGGCTCTGGTCACAGTGATCCATGTCATCATACTGTGGCAGCTGCAGCCTGGTGGCTTCGTGCAGGATAATGTGGTGTTCTCTGCATCATTGACAGTCGCCCAGAAGCATTTTGTGTAAGGCTCAACCCAATTTTTAAAATTTACCATTTTGTTATTTTGTTCTGAATGGGTGTGAATATGTGTATTAGATGTGTTCGCGTATGTCTGTCCTGCTTCTGAGTGCTTGTTTGCAGGTCTGGTGTGAAGCTGGGGTGCTTTCCTCAGTCCCTCTCCACCTTATTTTCTGAGACAGCGTCTCTCACTGAACCTCGAGCTTACCAGTTAGACTAGACTGTGTGGCCCGGGAACCTCTGTGTGGTCCTCCTCCGGGTGCCCCCGATGTTCTGGGATTACAGGCATATACCACCACGCCCAGATTATTGTCTTCAAATGTTAAACGTCCCAAGCTTCACGGCTTATGTGGCGGTGCAGCTTCTTTTTAAATGATCAACTTATTTGTGAGAAAGTTAATTTTTTTTTCCAAAGAAAGTACGATTACAGTAATTTTTTTCTCCCGCCTCAATTTGGGCTTCTCTTTTTCCCTGATATTAAATGAAGGTGCTACAGTGCACATTCACAGTTTGCATTCATTGTGCCTTGCGTAGTATGGATGATTTCTTAGTTAAAGATTTAAAATGCTTTGAGCTAATTGAAGTGTATTAGTTCTTTTAAAATTATGTATTTGTGTGATCT
This sequence comes from Acomys minous, assembly GCF_964271855.1. NCBI lineage: Eukaryota > Metazoa > Chordata > Mammalia > Rodentia > Muridae > Acomys > Acomys minous. Next base: position 44,960,576 of record NC_140500.1, read on the forward strand.
GAGCATTTCCTTAGCAGCAGAACACTTCTGAGGTGCTCCATTCAAATGATCTTGGGGGTTATTTTTGTTTCAATTGTCACTTTATTGCAAGATGGCATAATTCCTTACAAATTTAAACTGTAACTTCGTAATTTTAGTTGGGCAATAGGTTGCTACAAATTGCTTCTGCAAATACCCAACAACTCCAAATGCAGAGTAAGCATCAGGAATACCTGGCTGCCCAGCATTGGATGGCTAAGCATGATGGTGCAGGCCTGTCATGCTAGCACTGGATAGGTAGAGACAGGAAGTTCAGGGCCAACTTGCTTTACATAACAAGTTTGAGACCAGCAGGGGATACACAAGACCTTGATTTAAAAAAAAAAAAAATGGAAGGGAAAGAACAATCAGAATTTAAATTAAATTGTGTTCCTATTAACTCATGAGCACACTGTGAAGACAGTGTGACAAAGTCTGCACTGCGGCGTAGTTAGCTAACCGCACCCACACATGACGAACGAGCTCCCTGAGCTAGCCGTTGGATCACTCTTTGTCTAAATCAGCACATACCCATGTCTGGGTTATAGTGAGCAGGCTCAGTCTATACTGCTGCAGTTAGTGTTTGGAATCAAGTAGTTACTGACTTCTGTCATGTAACAATCCAGCTAGTTGAGTTTGGCCAGGCCGGACCTTTATGTCCTCCTCTCTGTGCCCCAGGGGCTCTCTCCTAATCTGTGCAGCTAAAGCTAAGTTGTTGCCACAACATGGAGAAGCCCAAAGTACTCCATTTTCTTTTTGAAGTTTGAAGACTGCTCTTATGACACCTCTTGACATGTAATTGGTGAGATATGGACAGGCTCTGTGAAGTTGCAAGGGCTGCTGGGATTTTCTTTTTTTTTCATGAAAAGAAGCTGAAAAGGACCGGGGAACAAATAAGAGGTCATACCATCCATAACTTCTTTATGGAGTGAATCACTCCAGTCCAACCCAACCCAACCCTTCCTTCTTTCTTTCTTTCCTTTTTTCCTTCCTTCCTTCCTTCCTTCCTCTCATTCATTTATTTATATAGATGTAGCTGTGCACACACATTATTAATCTTTAGCACAGATCTTTATTAATGGCTCTTTGCTGTACAGTCCCTGTCCTCATAGGAGTTGTATTCTGAGGGAAGACAGACTCCAATGTTAATAATGACTGTTAGAAAGGTTAACTATGGATGCTGTTTGAAAGTGACCCAGAACAAGGAGCGGAAGGTACCCAGTGATGTGTTTCAGCCCCATACAGAAGCAGGGAGGCTGTAAACCTGCATTCTTATGCTTTCCACAATAGTGTTGTAGTGAATTATTAGGTGGCTTAGTGTTTGGTTTTCAGATTTCTTGCATTTATAACAAGCACATGACTTGGTTCACTTTTTTACAGTGCACTTACCGTGCATGGGCTGTGGGTGTTCAGACGGTGTGCTACCTACCACCTTATGTCACTCAGCATTTCATCAACCAAGAAGGACGTCTTTGGATTGAGTAGCAGCCATTTATTTGCTCTTCTGCCCTCTGCCCAACCTGCTGCTTTGATTCTTCCTTCTGCCCTGAAAGCTTTGCTTGCTTTAAGTAGGAATGGAATCATAGTCTATGCTGCTACTTGGATACTAATGTCTTCCTGCTAGTTTAATCCTGTTTGGGATTGGCCAGGGCATATAGTTTTAAACTGACTTTCTAAGTCCAGTAGAGAGGTGGCCTGCAGTGTTCCTAGTGGAGATAGTCTGGTGGAAAATTAGGTTTTGTACTGTGGATGTTTTTATATTTTTGTGGAACAGACAAGGTCTTTCAGCAATTCACTTCAAAATTATATTCTTGATCTTCCAACTTGTCTACTTTTTTTTTTTTTTTTTGCCCGTCCTGGAACTTGCTATGTGGTCCAGGCTGTCCTTTAACTTATGATTCTCCTGCCTCTGTCTCCTTCAGCAAATTCTACTGGCAGTGAGGTGCGGGCCACCAAAACCCACTCAGTTGCTCTAAAACACTGTTGCCGGGACCCTAAACTAACATCCTGTGTAAACAGGAGCTACCTCTTCTTTTGTTAAAGAAACATATTTGAAATACATTGATTTTTTTTTTTTTTAAGAGAAATGTGCTTAGTAGAATTGGTTTTCCGTGGAGACTATTTGTTCAAATGGACTTAAAAGCATATTTCATTGTAAAGACAGTATTTGTAGCACTATTTATGTGGCTGTATTTTACATAGTGAATAGTGAAGAGCAGAAGGAAGGTGTGGCTGGACAGGTGACTCCGGGTTCAGAGCACTTGCTGTGCTTTTAGAGGACCAGGGTTCAGTTCCCAGCACCCACACAGCAGCTCACACATCTACCTGTAATTCCAGCTCTAGGGGATCCAACATTCTCTTCTGGCCTCTTTTTGCCTTCGGTGCACAAACATACATGCGGCCAAAACAACCATATACCTTGTTCGTACTCTCCCCAGGCTCTCCGTAGTGCCGTGACCTCAGAAGCCAGGCAGAGCCCTTCCTTCACACGTTAGCGCTTGTCCGGATGACTTCTGCGCAGGGCTCTGGGGTTTGCGGTATCTTTTAAAAAGACTTCTGATGGTTGAGACTTTATAACTATGAAATGAAATTTAATCATTTGCTTGTTCTCTGCCCCCGGTGTCAACTATTACACTTCTGAGGCCTTTACACGAAGGGTCGAAGGGTGATGGTGGAAAATAAATGGGGGGGGGAACAAACCTTCTTAGTTTTTCTTGTCTGCTCAAACCCAGTCTTTTTGAAGTGTGGAATTCCTGCAGCTTCCCCCTTGAATTTTGTGTATTAGTCCATATGTAACATATAATTAAAGGTAATTACATGTTTTGTTAATTACCTGACAGTGTGATAAGTTACATAAAATTACTCTTAATTAAAAAAGCAAACTGGCATCACCGGGTGGACAGATTATTTCCGTCCATTGATTCATAGGGTACTTGGGAGTAGCCCTTTTTACCTGCCAGTTCTCCATTTACTGAGAGTGCCAGGCAGCCCTGGAGGTCAGAGGAAGTGTCCTGAGATTCGCTCATCACAAATTGTGCAACTTGGAAGTTGAGATCAGTGATTTTCAGAGTAGGAGTTGGGACCAATTTTTAAATTAGGCAATCTTTTTAGGGGGTTGTACTCAAAATGGTGGTGGTGTGGTGTGTGTGTGTGTGTGTGTGTGTGTGTGTGTGTGTGTGTATGAGAGTGCACATGTGCATGTCTCTCTCTGTGTCTATATATGTCTACCTGTCTGTGTGTGTGTGCATGTCTGTGTCTGTGTGTGTACATACATATCAGATGAATGTGTATGTTCATGTATGTGAGTACAGGCACTGGCCCTTGCCTTCCACTTTGTTTTAGACAAGCTCCCAGGTGTCCTCTCGTTCTTCTGTGTATCCCATCTGGCCATAAGAGTCCTGGGATTACAGGTTCATGCATCTGCCTTTACATATGTTCTCGGGATCCGAACTCAGATCCTCATGCTTGCCTGGGAATCACTTTACCCATTGAGCCATCTCTTTATCCCTCAAGTCTGTTTTTAAGTGAATGTGCACACAGCAGCAGCATTTTCTAAAGTATTCCTCACATTACAAATGTATACTATGAGGCTTTTAAAGCTTAGGCTCTGTAATGTAAATTAATCCAACCTGGAAGTTACATTGATTCATTTGCTTGTCTGGTCACCACATCTTCATTAAATGTCTGCTATGTGCCAGGCATTGTGCTCGGACCTCCCCAGTCCAGTATGAAAGCCACTATTCCAATTGTGGTTGTTGAACACTTGTCTAATGGTTAACCAGAATTTATATGTCGTGTGAGTATAGATCCATAAAGTATTTCAAAACTTTCATATTGAAAAAGTATGACCAATTTGCGTGCTTTTCATTATTGATGGCATATTGAAGTAGTCAGTTTGGATGCACTGGCCTCAATAAAATGATTAAATTTTGCTTCAACTGTGTTTTTACTTAGAGTAAATAGTATTAATCCAGTGACATATATGGTAAGACTTGGTGTTTCGCTGGACAGCAGTGATGGTGATCGTGGGGACACGAGTAGCTGCTACCGAGTCCTCTGCCCATTGCTCTGGGGAGTGCAGATGGGCAGGCAGACATTATGAGAGCGCGCTGATAAAAGTGTGGTGATGCCAGGGAAGTCTCGCTGTGGAACAGGCACATTTGAGCATGCCTGTGAGAGATGTCCTGCTGGTAGCAGCAACCAAGAGGGTAATGGAGTATAAGGTCAAGGAAAAACATGGCTTATAGTATTTTTAGAAAAATGGGTCCTTAGAAGGGCATGCTTTAAGTGTATCGCTATAAAACCTGACTTGAAAATAGCCTGAGGGTGTGGGAGGCTGTTTCAGAGGGTATCTGTGAATCCCACTGAGACACAGTGAAGACTGGGTGATTTAGACTGCTTGTGGCCATAGGGGCTGGTGAGACCCCATCGCCACTGGAGTGTATTTAAGGTAAGCTGAAGACTTTTCTAGTGGCGAGATGGTATTTTGTCAGAGGTGACTCAAAGGCTTTCCTCCTGCGTGATGGGGTATTACGAAGAGAATTCACTGATGGGATGTTCTGTAGGAAGGCAGGGAGAGGAAGCAGGTTAAAGGCTGGAGTTTTCACTCCAAGCTATTTCTAGAAGGATGGACCTGCCATTGGCTGAAATAGGAGGCCAGTGAGCTGGCACAGTGTGGGTGGGGAAGGGAGGGGCAGAGAGTGTGGTGGTGAACATCGGGGCTTGTAGCTACTGCTTCTCACTCAGATGAGATCCCCCTGAGCCTTTGGATATGTAGTTCCAAAAATATTCTAGCGAGGGGCTCTCAATTCAGGATTTACAAGAATACAAGAGATAATACAAGACACGAAACTTCATGCACTCACTAAGGGGGTGCTGCTTAGACACAGACAAGAAAGGCTCGGAGCCTGTGTTTGAAAGCTACCATTGTTGAAAAGTTTACCAAGGACACTGAGGAATTAACATGGGAGGAAGGGCTCGGAGAATAGCTCGTTCAGTAAAGTGCTTGTCACACGTGCATGAGAACCTGAGGTAGATCCTCAGACCCATGGAGAAAGCCAGGCACAGTGACATGTGTTTGTAATTCCAGCACTGGGCGCGGGGGGAGACATAGACATGACGTCTGGGGTTTGCTAGCCAGCCACTGTAGCCCACTCAGCCAAGAGACTCTGCCTCAGAAAGCAAAGTGGGCAGTACCCTAGGAACAACAGCAGAGCCTGTCCTCTGGTCTCCACATGCATGCACACACATACATATATCTGCACTTATGAACACACACACACACACACACACACACACACACACACACACACATACACATATGCAGGCATACACACATGCGAAATGCTGAGATTGTAGTGAAAGTGAAATGCCTTGAGGTGTCAGCAATACCACACAGTTTTAAGGGCTCAAAGAGATGGTAACAAACCTGACCATTATGTTTTTATATTATTTTCTTTTTGTTGTTGTTTGTTTGTTTGTTTTTTGAGACAGAGTTTCTCTACATAGCCAGATGTCCAGGACTTGCTTTGTAAACCAGACTGGCCTCGAACTCATGATCATATGCCTGCCTCTGTTTCCCTGAGTGCTGTGATTAAAGGTGCGTGCCACCACGCCTGGCTAGTTATTTCCTTAAAGATAGTAAAACATATTTGAGTTTTAATTCCATGATTTGTTCTAGCTTTACCTAATGACTAGTTATATGGGCTTGCGGGTTAGATAGAAAATGTCCTCACGGCCTCATGGACTAAGTGTTCTGATTCCCAGCTAGTTGTATTGGGGAATGACTTAACCTGATGGGCATTTTTTGAAGTGGAGTCTGGATGGAGGAAGAAAGACACTGGGCGTTTTTTTCTGGTCTCTTACTCATTGCTGCCCGCTCATCATAACGTGAAGAAGTTCCTCAACTATATGCTTCTGCCACCACAGTATTCTGCCTTGTATCAGGCCAGAAGCGACAGAACCAGCCGACCACGGGCGGAATCCTCTGAGACAGGGAGCCCAGATACCTTTCTCTTCCTTTCACCTCTTTCCCTCAGGCATTTTGTCACAGCAAGGAAAAGCTGGCTCAGATGGTTACAATAGTTTTCCTTAGTATCTTGCCACTCTTCTCTTTATTAGGGTCACATGTTTGTCCCCAACACTTGCAACCTCACTCCTGTGACATCTCTGCCATAGCCAGTGATGAGAGACGAACCACAGAATCCTACGTTTTCTGGCCTTTTCCAAACGCCCTTTAATTTAGTGTTGTGGAGAACAGGGCTACATGTGGGTCCCTGTTAAGAGTGATCTGTTTCAGTACTCTGAGGTGCACTGTAGCTTGGTGTGGCTTACCTTCTCTCTAGATTAGTAAGGAACTAGCGTGAACTCGAGCCACAAGCTAGTGTGTCGCCCTTAGCTTTTACTAATATGGGTAGTCTTTGATGGGTGCACCTGCCTTTCAAGCTAACTACGCACATCAAAGGTCTCTCTTACTCAAAAGCCATGAAATTCAGTTCCTGATTCCAAGGCAGCCTCTCATCCTCAAACACGTAGGGAATGGGTGGCAAATAGGAAAAATGTCCTGCATAGGTGTGCTGGAGGACTGACGGCCATTAAAGGGATATTGAGTGAAGGAGGAAGAGTCCATCTTTGTGGGTGATTCTGAATAATATGCTTATTTTTTATTATATTTTAACATTAGTAAGATAATTATAAGAGCAAAAAAAGGAGGGTGGGGTGAAAAGTATCCCTGCAACTTCACCTAAACAGTTTGTCGCTTGTTTTTGCTGTGGAAGTCTGTTCACATGCATTTGTGTTCTGTACTCTGTTTCCCAGCTTTCATCTCTAACCTGTTGGGAGTGCCCCAACCCCCATACCTTACAGGGTTGCCATGGTGAGTGCCCTTGCTAAGTACTCTCCTGCTGCTCCACTGGGCTTTTAGTCACAGCCCTTCCAGTTCATTGTGAATGCTGGTGGTGTTCAAGTTAGTTTTTTGCAACTCTTTTATATTTGTTTAAACATATAAAATTGTTTTCTGTTTCTTTAAACAAGCTTTACAACACACTCTTGAGTGGTTTAAGGTCTATTCTTAACCCTCTATGTTATTTTGTCTTTCTCCCAGCAAACATCCCAGCGATAGTTACTTTCACTTTGTAGCTTTCCAAGGCTCCAGCTCCTTCCTCCTGATCTTTCTTGGACCTTTCCCATGCCTAATACCTTACTTCCTCTTCTCACTCCTCCTCCCCTGGCTGGCCGGAAGTCCAGCCCTATTCTCTCTCCTGCTCAGCAATTGGCTGCTTTATTGGCATACCACAGGAACAATTGGGGAGCAGAGTTTATACAACATTTAGACAAGAAATCAGAATTTAAACTACACAATAACCATATGCCAGCATGTTGTCTCTATGTGGAATGTGGGACAGAATACAATTAGTTTTAAAAGGTTGTAGAGGTCCGTTGAGATGGCTTGGGTAGTAATGATGCTTGCTAACAAGCTTGAGGACCTGAGTTCAATCCCTAGGAGCTACAGTGGTGGAAGAAGAGAGCTAACTCCAGTAAGGTGTCCTAAGACCTCTGTGCTCATACTGTGGCATGTGTGCTTTTCATCCCCTACTGGATAAATTTAAAACAGGGGGGAGGGAGGGGAGTTGACATTTTACATCTCCTGTTAGTTTCTCTTCTTTGAAGAGAAATTCATTTCATGCATGTCACACCATTCCATGGGACCAACCACATGGGTTTTGCATATAGTGTATTTGATATGAATTTTGGGCGGGAAGTTTCTAACATTACATCGTTGTGAGGCATATTTTTTCTCTTGTCTGAAGATACCCTTTAAACTTCATTTGCTGCTTACAGGGTGGGACCTGTGGGTCCTTTCTTGGCCCAGCCATTCAACCTCACCTTCTTTTATCTCCCTCAATGGCAGTCACCACCCCCCCACACACATGCCAATCCCACCTCTGCCCCCCCACACATGCCAATCCCACCTCTGCCCCCCCACACATGCCAATCCCACCTCTGCCCCCCCCCCAGCAAGTCATTCATTTAGTTTGTTTATGATTACGCCTCCAAATGTCCTTGCGGTTGAGCTTCATTGAGGCTACTCTTGAAAATCCAAAAGTACTTATGGCTCCCAGAATATAGGCATTGCGCTTTTCTTGTGCCCTGCTCCTCAGAGGCACAGTCATTAGCGACTTAGGTAAGGGACACTTAGCGCCTGTGAGGCTCACTGTAGTCAGAGCCGGATCACATCCTGGAGGGAAATGCCTTTCCCTCTGCTTCAGTCACATCTGTCTGTCACCCCTTCAAGTGGCCACTAAGTGAGGTGTTGATAGATCTGGGACTCAGAGAGGACCAGGGAGCATCACACTTCTCCAGTCTGCTGCGTAGTATTTAGTGGTCATGAAAGTGGGATGGTGAAAAGGAAACACACACACCCAGGTCCCTTTGCTGGTGGCCGTCGCGCTGGAGGTGCCTCTGATGCCACCTTTTCCTGTCATGCTGTGATGCCAGAATACATGGAAATGTTATTATTTTTGACTATCAAAAACAACGAACTGGAAACCTAAGCATCTTTTTTTAAGCGGCTATATCCTTTTCTCAGATCCATTCCCACTGTTCTCTGTTTCTTCAAGGTATGTCAAGGGAATTTACAACTTAAAAACAAAACAAAAAGAAACAAAACACTAAGTAAGCAAAAACAGCTGAAAATGTCCATTTTTTAAAAACTCTTTGTTGCCAGTGCTTCCTGCCTCTCCTTCCTTCTCCAGCTCTTCCCTCTTATCCTTCTGGAGCCTGGCTTATGAATTGCACAAGCATATTGGATAGAGGTGTGAATGAAACTAGAGCCATCCTGCTTGCTGACAACTACTGTGTTGTTGGTGGTGGCTTCTTCTTTCTTTTTTTGTTCTGTTTGAGTCGTTGACTTTCATGCAGCAGGAGGATTTTGATGGCCACTCTGTGCTGCTTGTGGTTGACTCACCGAGCTGGGTACCTCCTGTGTGGCCTGAAGCATGACCTGACTGATAGGGTTCGTGGGGCATATATGGAGCAGTTCACATGTGCGTGCTCTCAAGTCCGACTGTGACTCTCTAAGGGGGCTGTTATTTTTTTCATTTTTATTTTATCCTTTTTTCCCTGCAGTAAAATGAGTAGTCATGTAGGATTGTGACCTGAAGATCAGTATTTCACTAAGTTGGTTCTATAATTTTATTATGTGTACATTGTATACACAAACCAGGGTGTCTAACACATGAGCCTGACTTGTGTTTATGTAACGACGATAGCAAACTTTTAAAGGGTGATCTCACTTTTAGTTCTGTGTGTGTATGTGTATAGGCATGCACACATGTGAGAGCAGGTGCCCAGGGTGGCCTGAAAAGGTCAGGGAGTTCACGATGCTGGAGTTAGAGGCTTGCGGAGCCATCTGCTACAGATGCTAGGAACAGAGCTCAGATCCTCTGCAAGAGCAGCTGCCATTCTTAATGGCTGAGCCATCTCTCCAGCTCTGGGAATACCTGATTCTTAATATTTTCATTTGTGTGTGTGCGCGCGCGTGCTCGCACATGCATGTTTGCCTGTCTGTCTGTACAGATGCCCCCAGAGGCCATAAAAAGGTTTCAGATCTTTTGGAGATAGAGTTGCAAGACGTTGTGAGTTCTTCAGTGTTAGTTCTAAGAACCAAACTCTGGTCCTCAGAAAGAACAGCAAGTAATTTTAACTGTTAAGCATCCATGATAGGAATTTTAAATGGTAGAAAAGTAGACCAAATTAAAAAAAAAAAACCAGAACAAAACTAGAATCTTGACTCTGAGAATATCTCAATCTCAATCTCTCTCTCTCTCTCTCTCTCTCTCTCTCTCTCTCTCTCTCTCTCTCTCTCTCTCTCTCACAAACACACACACACGTTCATGCACACATACACAGCACAGAGAGAGAGACAGACATTTCCTTTCATGATGTCACTGAATACACATGTATTTAACAAAAGTACTGCGTATAGCATTTTATGTGCATGTTAAAAATGTTATCATATAGGTAATACTTTCCTTTATCACGGTTTGATGACTTTTTGTTTGTATTTACTTAGTTTTCTAGGGATCCAACTGAAGGACTCAGTTGCTAGGCGAGAGCTTTGCCTGTCAACTACACCTCCATGCTCAAGTATTCCTTGAGGCCTTTGGCTTGCATCATGCCACATCCCGCCGTTGGATATACTAACCTGTAACCCTTTCTGACTGCATTGTCTCGGGGGTGTAGCTAGGTTTTGTACTATTGCCGTAGTTCCAACAAACACAAATGCTTCTCAACCTCTTTTCTACGGTGGGAATCACCTCAAGAGAGGTTATAGACTATCTGATCTCCCCTCACGTCTGACCATCTTGCCTTTCAGAATACACTGGTTTGCATTTGCTACCAGCCCTGCTTCCAAAGTTCATTTCCCTGTGCCTGTGCCGTGGCAGGGCAGCGCTTTTTTAGATTTAAGCTGTAAAACAGTGCAGTTTGTTGTTGTTTACTCGTTGGAGGTCAGCATCGACTAATGAAGTCCAGAGGTTTCTACTTCTTTCTTTAGCCGCTTGTTGTTTTTGAATTGTCTGCGGTGTTTGGGTCAGCCAGGGTTGGAACGGGGTTGGCAGGTAGGTGGTGCCAGAATGCTGAAGTAAGGACGCGGTACCGTGTGGGTGGTTACTGCACCAGCACTCTCTGTCTCAGGAGTCACACAGAATTTTAAATCCCTTCTTTTGTCCACCAAATCGCCAGTATCTCCTTGTTCTTTATTGCACTGTAAACACCAGCAGTATGTCAGTGACACAAATAAATACGAGTTATTAATTATACAAACCATGACTCTTGGGAAAGTGGTGCTTCAGCTTCATTGATTTGTAGAGGACCAGCTGGCCAGTCTCTAGGAAGCTCCTAGAAAAGATAGCAAGCCATCATGGATTCTGCTGTTGCTGGCTTACACTCAGCACCTGACATCACGGCACTGTTCCCCTAAGCCACTTCAGTAGCATCCTTACCATCCATTGATGACTACTTCCCTTGGCTTTAAACTCTCTAGTGGAGACTCTTCTGTAAGTTTCTCCTGGAGTTCGCTCCCCACTGAGCTTGCTGCCTTCTGCTCTGTGGCCCCCAGCAGCCTGAATGAAGCCTGGCCAGGTACACTAAAGCCATGACACTGAGGATAGACCTGGGTGCTTCAGGATGCATCTTCATTCACAAGCATTAGGTGGGGTGCTGTTCGAGGTTGCACTATAGAGAAGCGGAGCAGGCTCTGCCTTTTCTCTGCTGTCAGTGTGTTAGTGAGTGGATTCCATCAGCTGCCCCTCATCCAGCCCCGGGTAGCAGAATTACAGAGGAATGAATGTGCCGAAGGTAAATGAGTGTGCTGCTTTTTTTTTTCCTCAGCCCCATCTAGCTTCCTGTTGGCTTAGCGTTGGTAGAGGCAGGGCTGAGACTAGGATCCAGGGTGAGAGTTACAGGCCCAGTGGCCAGGGTCAGACTCTGTTTTCTCTCTCTGTTTCCACGTCCCCAGAAATGCACTTGAAAGTCGTATTTTGTCTGTTATTTCTCGGGTTCCTTCATAAGGGCTTCAAAACAGGACTGGTTTTGAATAGAAATTAAAGCATTCTTAAGTATTAGGGTAGTGGCCATGAACCTTATCCTGTTCGGTCTGTCATAGAAGTCTTGGCTGGTGTGCGAAATAAGCCCCTGGAGTCCAGTTCTTAGGCACACTTGCTGCGCTAACACTTTCACTCTATACTCCCCAACTGTGAAATGATAGATCCACTTTATGGACCCACAAAGAATCTTGTGTGTTGCACAGGTTTGGGGATTCAGAGTCTTGCTAGGGGACTCAGCCTACTCTTTAGCTTTGTGACCTTCTGAGTTAAATCAGTCTTTCATCCTGAGTTAAAACTGTTGGGTTCAAGCTGATTCTCCCCCTATGGAGGGTTGAGTGAGGTACTGGTGTTTCCCACATGCCAAGATTCCGAGTATCCTTCCATATACAGTGAGTACCTGAAAATGTGGCTACACGGTGCTTAGATCATAGGTAAGGTATCAAGGCAGTTACTTATTTTCACCATTAAATACAATTTCAAGAGGTGGAGGTTTATTTTTTTTTAACATGCTATAGTTTATTATAGAAAGATTGATAGAAGCAGAGAGGAGGCACATCCAGACCTTCTGCTCCTTGCTCCAAATATGGGGGAAAGTTAGGATCATGAGTAGAAATGGAATCTGATTTTCAAAGACTACTATTAAAATTTGAAATAATTTCTTTCTCCTGTCTTCACCTGCCTTCAAGGGGAGTGGTGCAGGGCCACCCAAAGGACCCAGCTTGCCTGTTGGTAAATTTGAGTCAACTCTTAGGTGCATTACTGTCTAACTTTGAGGATGGAGATCATGCAGGGCCTCACCACTGGCACCCTGGAACTCCTGAATTCAGACAGAAAGAGCTGAGCTTGCAAGCTTTCTAGATCCTGGACTTTTGTTTACAAAGAGGCTTTCTGGAACTGTTCCTAAGAGTCATTCATTGTCTACGAGCTTGTTATGGAGCCTGTGCACACTGGCCATACCTGAGCTGACCATCGTGGCATAGAACAGTAATCCACTTCTAAGAAGGCTCAGGTGGGGGGACTAGGAGGTTGAGGCCTGTTCCTCTCTCCAGTGAATGAGTGAGTGGCTGAGTGAGTGAGTGAAAGGAAGAAACAAACAAACAAACAAACAAACAAAAATTAAGTAATAAGCTGTTGCCCCAAGAGTAACTTGGGTAGAAATATTTTCATCAGATACTCACTCTGTCCAAATGCAGGCGCTCATGTGTGCATGTATATGTGTGTACAAAAGCACTGCCTGTCTTGGAGAATAGAAGAAAGGCTCTTTGTCACTACTCAGATGTGTTTTGAGGTAGTACAGGATCAGCTTTCTGGATCCACTTGGCAGGAATGGCCTTGACCTTGTCATCAGACAAAGGAATACGTGGTGGCTACCCATTCTCCAAAATCCCCACAATCCATCATTTTCAGTGAGTGAGCAGGATGCATTCATGAAGCCTCCCAGGGCATCTTCTTTCTTTGTCCTTTCAAAGTGCGCATGGTTTGATTGTCTGTACTCACATATGATAATTCACATCATAAAAGCAACAGTGAAAAGAACATGTGTAAGAAGGCAAACACAGCTTTAAAGCCATCCCCAAGGTCTTGGCAACAATCCCTTTCTCTGTACTCTCGTCACAGAGGAACCCTTAGATGTTGGTGGCCCTTGAACAGCTGAAGGGTGCCTAGGCTAAATTCACAGGTGCCAAATGTGTGACTTCCATAAAGACTTTTTAAAGGAGACAAGTAAAAAAAAAATCTGACCAATTTTAAAATTAATAATATTTTTAGCAATATGTTGAGGTGATGTTTTAGAGTCATTGTATTAAAAAGAAAATATACTACTAAAATTAATTTCATTTGTTTCTTTTTATTTATTAAATGTATCTCTTGGAACATTTAAAATTACATTTCTGGTTCACGTTACAGTCACTTAGAAATCCATCCAGAGTACATCTCCCAGTCTTGTTTCTCCTGATGTTTATGAATCTGGGAATCTGTTGCTGATGGCTTCCAGTAACATCTGCCAAAGAGCAACATTACTGTTTCTGCACTGCTCTGCCCACATCTGTGGGTTTTTGTTTTTAGCCTGAACTCTGTTGAATGTTCAGGGCTGTTGGATAGGATGGAGTTTGTGCAGTGACTTTGCATGCATGCCTGGTTTTTCCCAAAGGAGAGTATCTGGACCTCATAGAAACACTATTGACACTGACAACTAGGTAACTCCTTATGGGACTGTATTGTGCTTTGCTGACACAGTAGGATGTTCAACATATTCCATGACTTCTGCTCACTCCATACCAGAGATCATCCCTACCCTTCGCCTAGGCAGGCTAACCAAAAATATCCCTGGACATTGCCAGATGTCTCCTGAAATAGAAGTCCACTCCAGTTGAAGTGTTGACTAAGGGTTGTGTACCAGATTGGGAAACACTGGGTGCAAAATTGTGTATATTTGAGTCTGACAAATGTGTATTGATGATGTTATGATCCTGTATCTATTACCAAGGTATCTCTAGAAGAATATTCAGCCACCTAGGAGACTGAAGCAAGCAGAACTTGACAAAATTGAGGGCAACCTGGAGTTCAGGCCAGCCAGGGCTACATAGTGACTCCCTGTTGCTGAGTAAATAGTTAGATACTAAAAATTAAGAATACAAAGTGTGAGAATTTTTTTAAAAAGAGTTCATATTTTTATCAAGAGTAACAATGACTCTCCTTAAATGCTACAAAGCCCCTGAGAAGGTATTAGTTGTATCTTGCTTGCTTGGGATCTCTGTGCCCAGAGCCCTCTTGCCTCCTGCTGCATTCCTGAGCTCATGCAGGGGTTTTGCTGGGTACCCAGCTTCCCAGGGAGATGTCACGGAGGGAGAGTATCTTTGTGCTACCTCAGGCACCTGGGGATTCTGTGCTTATGATGGAGAGGAAGATGGAAAACCCCGAAAAGAAAGCTTTTATTACTTCGCAGTTGATTTAAGACTTGTCTCACAGCAAGTAACAGCAATAGCACTTGGTGATGCCAAACCTGGTGGCACAGTCCTGTAACCCCAGAGACCTCCTTGCTAGGCTGAGGAACAGAGATCACAGTTCAGGGCCTGCCTGGGATGAGCATGAGTGGAGGCCAGCTTGGTCCGCTTAGGGAGACGCTCTTTAAAAGTGTTGTTGTTGTTGATTTTTATGGTGTGTGGGTGTGTTAGGCTCAGTGTTAGAACAACACCTGTTTAGCAATCATCAGTACTGAAAAAAGAAAAAGGTAAGTGACAGGGCTATGGGTTCATTATTGAAGATTTGACATATATCAGGCCCTGCTAAATGCTTTTATGTGTAGTTTAGTTTTGCTCTTTTGTTTTTGTTTTTGTTTTCCCTGTGGTTGAAAGGCACTGCTTCTTCCTACAAGAAGAACACCAATGTTCACAGCAGCCAGAACTTATCCACAAACCCAGGTCACTGCCATGTGATGTGGCTGGGACGGGAAGTGTGCAGGCCCAGTGACTGTACTACTCATTAATTTACTCTTCATTCAGGCATTTGAGCCTTCTTTCATGCCATATTTTCCAAGTTCCTTCTAGTGAACCAAAGAATATATTTCTGGGGCCTCTTATTGCTGGCGACTGATTGGGATTGACAGTGGCTCATTTAATGAGTTCCTGGAACTTTGTCTTCTGGTTCTAGAACCTACAGCTGAGGATGTGTGAGTCTGAGAAGGTTCTAAAGGGAGGTAATCTGGAGATAAAGGCCAGTGTGGAGGAACTACAGAAACTGTGTTGGTACTGGTTGCATTGTGTTGAACCGAGCACAGGTAATATAGAGGGTACAAGGAGGGGCGTGATAGAGACAGAGCCACAGGTAGAGATGGTGAGCTGGACCTATGTGCATTTGGGTCTGGGTTGAAAAAATTTTTTTTCATAGTGTGTAATAGAGTGAGTGATAGGAAGTATCATGATCACATTTGCATCTTGGGAAGCACACTCTCAAATATTAAATATGCATGGGTAGGAAGAGGCTTGGGGACCAGCCGCCTGATAATTAATAGGCAGGCCAGGCATCCGTTCTCACCGTGCAGGTGAGCTTTCCTGTCTCTCTTAACTGCTGCTTCCCACGCTACCCTGGTGCCAGCTCAGTGCTTGGAAGTATCAGGAGTTTATGTAAGGGCCTTCCCTTTGGAGCCCACAGCAAAGGTGACTCCTTCCTCAGGTGAATGCAACTCCATCTGGAGTTGGCTCAGACTACTTGCATGGCTGCATTCGGTTGGCAAGTTAGCCATGGTGTAGAACAGCCAGGAGGGGAAATCTGCATTCGTGCACTTGGGGTTCTCCAGTGTGGTGAACTTTGGGTAAAAGAGGAAGTGGCTAGGCTTCTTCAGGCTAAGTTGAGACCTGGCAGTGAACCAGTTTCTACTGCCTCATATTTGCTAAAACTCATCACATGGTCAACTCAAGGGCAGTATGAAGTGACACCACTCTCTTTTGACAGCAGTTGGTGATTGCAAATCAAGGGTATTATACTGTTGGGTGGCAAAAAATGTTCCTAGAGAGACACAACACACACATCTACTTATCTTATAACAAACTAAAGTGCAGATACCACCAAAGTCTACTAGGGTGAACCAATGAGTTTTATTAAAGTTACTCACAGGAATATAAATAAGGGGTTACTTACAGGAGCAGAAATGGCTCAAAGACAGCTGCATCACCAAGGCATACCCCAGCATGGGTGACTAGAGTACACTGCACAGCCTGCAGGCAGCTCAAGAGGTTGGAGAGTACCCTTTCTAGGTGCCCCAGTTGGTCTTCCCCGTAGCTGGGCTACATAGTCTCCTGTGAAGCTTGGATTCTTCCCTCTTGGGAAGAGACTATCGGCTTTTATTTCTTACTTCGGCAGGGAGGGCCCGAGTGAATCTGGTCAGTTTCAGGGAGTTCTTGAAGCTATTTTGGGGTTTTACCCTTCTTTCTTAAAGCTCTTCTTGCAGTCTTGGAGGAAATTGGGTTTTGTTGTTGTTGTTTGTTTTGTTTTTTGAGACAGGGTTTCTCTGTGTAGCCTTTGCTGTCCTGGACTCGAGGAGGAAACTGTTAACACAACCTATACCTACTAAGAAAGTGTTTTACCATTGAATTATATCCGAAGACTGAGAGAGAGAGAGAGAGAGAGAGAGAGAGAGAGAGAGAGAGAGAGAGAGAGAGAGAGAGAGAGAGAGACACAGAGAGAGAGAGACACAGAGAGAGAGAGAGACACAGAGAGAGAGAGAGACACAGAGAGAGAGAGAGACAGAGACACAGAGACAGACAGAGAGAGAGAGAGAGAGAGAGAGAGAGAGAGAGAGAGAGACAGAGAGAGAGAGAGACAGAGAGAGAGAGAGACAGAGAGAGAGACAGAGAGAGACAGAGACACAGAGACAGACAGACAGACAGAGACACAGAGACAGACAGTGACAGAGAGAAATTTTTTTTAGGTCTCATAAGTTCCTTAGGTTGGACTTGAGTATGCTATATCCAGAATTACAGAATAGCTGAGATTGTAGAGCTGTTTTACCAGGGCTACCTGAGGCTACCACCTGATAGATGTGGCCATGGAGGAATAGGAGGCAGCATGCCTTGGTTGCTGTGGGCCTGCGTAGTCCAAGTGCTGAGGAGGCTGGGTGAGCTCCCTCTGAGGGTCTTATAGACTGTGGAGCTGTACTGGATCTCCTTTGCTACACAATAAGAATGGCTGAGAAATGGAAAGGTCATGCCAGCCGGGGAGGTAAAAAGAAAGAGCCAGGCTTGCAAGGGTTCAGGAAGGGGAATATGCCACACAGCAGCCCCAGAAAGTGGGAAGATGAGACACATGCATGAGGAAAGAAATAAGGCCAAAGCCTAGTGCTGGAGGAAGAGATGGAAGGGTCTGGAGAAGACTGGGCAATTGATGACCATGATATGAACCACAGTACTGCTGATGGAGAAGCAAGGAGGGGAAACCTCTAAGAGATGTTTAGGGGTTAAAATTAGGCAGTGGTTTTACTGGTTGAGTGGGATTTTGAAGGTAAGGAACTATGAAGGATGACACCTAGATTTAGTGGTTTGTTGTAATGTTGGGAAAACCCCAGAACCTAATCCATGCTAGCAGATGCTCCATCACTGCCCCATGTCATAACACCTAGACTTGGCTTCGTCTCTAGTTGGTGAAATCCTTGCTCAGTTAGAAGACTTTTGGGAAAGCCCCACTGTGGAATACGATAATGAGATGGCCTAGGCACATCTCAGATTTTTCAGTAAAGAATGCCATGCCATTTTTATTCGTGTGTGTGTGTGTGTGTGTGTGTGTATGTATGTATGTATGTATAATTCTTATGTATCTGTCTTTATGATCAGAAAGTCCAGAGTATGTATATTTTTACAGTAAAAGCTTATACCACAGTGATGATGAGGATGATTATGATGATGGCGGTAGTGGTGGTGATGATGATAAATGTTAATTTTTTAAAAAAAGAAAGCTGGGCACAGTGACACATTCCTTTACTCCCAGCACTCCAGATGCAGATATAGGGAGATCTCTGTGAATCAAGGCAATCAGGATAGCCAGGGCTACATAGGGAATCCCTGTCTCAAAAAAATCAACAAAACAAAACAACAACAAAAGAGTCATAGCAGTTGAAGGTAGCAATTTCTCCTGGTTGTCTGGATTCTCCAATAGTTGACAGATAGCTGATATTCAGAAATTGTGCCTCATTGGGCCTTGCTTTTGGTGCCTATCCAGGACAACTACCTGTTTACTCAACACTACAAGGTAAATGGTAGTAAAATGGAAGCCTGAACATACAGTAGTTGAAATGGTAGAGTGGCATTTCTTTTCAGCGAGCTGTTACCGACTCTGTTCACAAATGCAGTGGTGAACAGTGGGCTGTTGCTGCTAGGATTTATATCTGCGCTTCTGACACAAGGCCTGTGTACTGAGATATTATTTCCAACACTGTATGTCACACAAAGAGGATCTCTAAATCCATCAGGAAGCAGTTGGTAAACTAAGGTCTTGTAGTGTAGGGGTGAACGCTGAGGGACATCATTCTGCCACCTTTATAGTAGAAAAGAACATGATTTTGTATAAACTGATGTGAAACCATCTTGATGGTATACTATTAAGTGAACAAGTGGATAAAATAGTTGTGGGGGAAAAAACACACATGCCAAATATATATTATCATATCCATGTAGAATATCCTTAAAGTTATAGAAAGGAGAGCGTGGGGACTAGATCAGTAAGAAATGCTTGCCATGCGGGCATGAGGACCTGGAGTTGACCCCAGTGCACGTGTGAGTCTGCAGGTGTGTGGTGGCAGTAGTTTGTAATTCCTGCCCTTGGAAGAACCCCTGAGGATCACTGGCTCTGTCTTAAAAACCAAGGTGGGGGCTCAGCCATATAAGTCTGATGATCAGAATTCAATTTCTAGAACCCACGTAAAAATGGAAAAAGAGGATTGATTCCACAAAGTCAGCCCTCCTTTCTTTCACTCTCCTAACATCCTAATAATAAACAAAACCCACACAACCCAAGGTAGCCAGCCGCTCCGCAGCAGCATCTCCATACTCTCCCACATACGTATGAACACACGCCACCATATCCATGTGTGTGTGTGTATATGTGTGTGTGAATATACATATGTATATATGTGTGTGACACACACACACACACACACACACACACACACTGGAAATGAGTAACAGTAATCATCTGGGCCCGGGAAATTGGTGCGTGACCGGTGTAGGAGTCATTCTTCCTATTTGCCCCACTGTGCTATGTTAGCCTGAACGCAGGCGTGTAATCCTGAGAGTTTCGGTGTATCTAAGAACAAAGTGTTAATACCCAAAAGGGCAGAATTCTCTGCTGAAATCGATCAGATACTGGTTTTGATGATGTCTCTTTTAAATTCTTGCTTTGAGTAAAAGCGAAACTGAGATAAGATTGCTGATTGATTTCAGAACCCACCGATAAGAAACAGCCCATTCAGCGCGGATCACCTCCTCGTGACTCCAACTGCGAGCCTTCCCTCCCATAATGCTAATTCCTTTCATGACCTCCATCACTGTATCATGAAGATTTTATACATGGATGTCCTGTAAGACTCAGCCCATGCTGGCTTCAGCAAAAAGAAACTCCCAAATGGTTTAACAAATAGTCTAGAGTAGGTCTGACTCCACACAGCCTCAGGCTTTATTCTTCCCTTCCATCTTCGGAGGCAACCCACTTTTGACAAGACTCCACCCATGCTGGTGAGGCAAGGCACTCTGAGGACCAAGGTGAAGGCACACACAGCCTCTTGCCCTAGCTCTTCAGGGATGGTTTTGGGTCGTGTACTTCAAAGGCTCTTCACTAAGGATCTCGGTGAGATGGTGTGCCTGGAGGGTTGACATTTCACTTCCTCTCTTCTATTTCCTGTGTACAATGGCATAGATACTGGCAAACCGAGAGCATCTGTTATTGTAGTGCTCTGTAGATCTCAGACACCAGGATGCATATCCTACAGAACTTGGAGCTAGGAGAGAAGGCATACTTCGTCCTGTGCGGTAGGAGTTACAGTACACTATAACTGTAACGCCTAGACGCACAGGAGCTATCGTAAAGGGTCAGCTCTTCCTGGGGAAATGAGCAAGAGATTCCTATGGGAGGCGCCATGGAGTTGAGACTTCTCCGTAAGGGCTCTGGTTTTTCTAGCACACGCCTTTTACAGGTAGAGATGTACACCCACAGCCACTTGAATTCTGTTCTCTTTTCTCACCTTCAAAGGACCTTTTTCTCTGTCATCCTCCCTTATTGTTTGGTAGTCACCTCAAGGCTAGTCCTTCCAAGGCGATCACCGGACTCTGCACCGCAGATGAGCTCAGTTCTTTGCCGCTCACTTGGCACTTATTCGTGGCTCACATCTGTCTTGTCTGTGTGCCCTTCCCGATCAAGGCCCTTTTACATAGCGCCCTCTCCCCTACAGCATCACAGGGGATGTCTTCCAGGGCAGATAGTGCCATCAGAAGTGGCATTCCCAAGAAATAATGGAGGCAGCCTAGGGCTGTATTTAAGGAGGGCTGGCCTGGGTGGGAATATCAGTCCACTGTGTTGTGCTGGAAGACAGCAATCCCAGGCTCTTGAACTTGACAGGGGTCTCCAGGACTAGGAAAGGGAAGAAAGCATCTTGATTTATGGCTGAAGTGGGCATGAGGAAAGCTGAGCGCTTGGGTTGGTGTTATAGGTTTCAGTCAAATGTCATTACTATAGTATTAGGGTCAGATGACATTGTCACATAAGCAGACATATAAGAAGGAGGACAGTTGCAGGTGGAAAGAAAATTACCGTTTGATTGCCAGCTGCGCGTGTGCCTTCCCAATATCTCCTTGCAAATACTTTTTGAAATCTGAGAAATCATTCTTCATGCAGTTCTGACACTTGAACTCCTAGGTAGGTCACAGGGACACACATGCAATCAGGAGTATGTGCAAGCTGCCACCAGGGCCCTTTGTGTACTGAGAAGACTGGATGGGAGAGAGGGACGAGGTTCCATGCATAGGTGTGAGGCCAGTGTCCGTGTCCGTGGACAGGAAGGAGACCCCTCTGAACACAATGCCATGTCCTTTTTACATGTGCTGTGTCTTCCAGCCCTGGAAGACCGGGGCCCCCATGTTCCTTATCTTCAGGTCAGAAACTAAGCTAGACCTGAGCCCTCTTGGAGTGGACACACTGCTAAAGCAGCGGCTCTTGTCCTGTGAGTTGGGATCTCCACAGGGTTCGCAGATCAGATGTTCACATTACGATTCATAATGTAGCAAAATTAGTTGTGAAGTAGCAACGAAATAATTTTATGGCTAGGGGTCACCACAACATGAGAATGGTACTAAAGTGTCGCAGCATTAGGAAGGTTGAGAACCATTGTTCTAAAGGTTTCAGCAGAAACATTGGGAAGACTTTTACGAGATCCAAGATTTTTTTTTCTTCCTTCTTTTTTTTCCCCCAAGCATGTTGTTGTTGTTATTTTGGTTTTTAAAAAGATTTTATTTATTTATTTTATGTATATGAGTGCCCTATCTGCATGTACACCTGCATGCCAGAAGAGGGCATCAGATCCCATCCTAGGTGGTTGTGAGCCACCATGTGGTTGATGGGAATTGAACACAGGACCTCAGGAAGAGCAGACAGAGGCTGTCTGCTGCTTGCCGCAGAGGACCACAGTATGCTCCTCACCATAGTTCTGTGCCCTATCAACAGAGTCCTTGAGTCAAAAATATTTGAGGAAAAGAAAAAACTTAATTTGTAGTGGGCAGCCACATGCTTTTTTCCTGGTCCTTATTCCCTAAAAATGTAGTGGGACACTTTTTTTTTTTGCACATTTCATGTTTGTACAGCCTTGTGTTTTAAAATGTGCTACTTAGACTAGAGACAATTTACGGCACAAATACGACATATGAGTATCCTTGGATGTGTGTATGGGTGTGGGGAGTGACAGCTAATCCCACATTGATACGGAGGGATGCTATACTGAGTGGGCACAATAGAGACACAACAGCCTCGGTTATACAGAAGAGACCTGTTAGCTTCCATGACTGCGTCCTGCAGTTCCCATGGCCTTTTCTCCATTCTTCCCACCCAAGTTGCAAGTGCCTGTTTCTCTTCATAACTAGAAATTTCTGTCTCACTCCATTCTGACTGTGGTATTTATGACCTGATGTTAGGAAGAGAGACACTGACACTATCTGCTTCTGGGGTCTAACTGCCTAGGATCAAGAACTCTCTCTGCACCTCCTTGAAGGGTCACCTGATTGGGTTCCTATTTTCTGATTGGAGTTTTTTTTAAAATCCTTGAGGCGGGGTGGGGGGTGGGGGTTCCTATTTTCTGATTGGAGTTTTTTTTTAAATCCTTGAGGCGGGGTGGGGGGTGGGAGTAGGGGGTGGGAGTAGGGTAGTGGGGCTGGAGAGATGGCTCAGCTCAGTGGATAGAATGTGCGCTATCCACAAGTGCATCATAACCCCAGGAGTAACCACATGGACCAGGGATGAGTCAGGAGATTCTGGTGTGTGTGGGGCTCTCTGGTCAAAGGAATTAAGCTTTCTTGATATGCTCAAGAAAAGGTTTGTGTTTTGTTTTGTTTTGTTTTGTTTTTTGATCTAACTCTGGAATGGACGAACAGGTGTTTTTGATGTCTGTCTTGGTTGAGAGCTTTGGGTAACCCTGACTGCCTTTTTCTGAGGTCCCAGAACTAGAATACATTTCCTCTTCAATTTGTTTTTTCAAAGGGTCACCCAGAATTTGTGGGCAGTATTTTCTTTTTCAAACCAAGTTAAATTAGCTTCATGGACTCTTTAAGAAGCATTTGTACCTTCATTGTTTCTCCTTCCTATCCTGTTCCTTACATTCATTATTTACCCAGAGAAGGTTCCAAGATGTGCTTCTGTTGAAAAGAAGCATTTATATTGGTGGGCACAGCAGAATTACTGCTTTAGGGCTTACACTTGGGGTATAACTTGCCTAATGGCATAATAGTTGACTTAAAAAAAAACCCTATCACTTTAGAGTACCTTACATACTTCAAGAGCTCCACATGAAAGATGACAAACCAGGAAAATGTAGCAGGCACCTCTCTAGCTTGGCCATCTCACCTTGATTATTTTTCCAAGTGATCTGAAGTGAGACTGTTGTCTCTTGTGTTAACCAAGAACCTGCTATTCATTGCACACTGGTCCTGCTCATCACACGCTGGTCCTGCTCATCACACACTGGTCCTGCCCATCACACACTGGTCCTGCTCATCACACACTGGTCCTGCTCATCACACACTGGTCCTGCCCATCACACACTGGTCCTGCCCATCACACACTGGTCCTGCCCATCACACACTGGTCCTGCCCATCTCACACTGGTCCTGCCCATCACACACTGGTCCTGCTCATCACACACTGGTCCTGCCCATCACACACTGGTCCTGCCCATCACACACTGGTCCTGCTCATCACACACTGGTCCTGCCCATCACACACTGGTCCTGCCCATCTCACACTGGTCCTGCCCATCTCACACTGGTCCTGCCCATCTCACACTGGTCCTGCCCATCACACACTGGTCCTGCCCATCACAAACTGGTCCTGCCCATCACACACTGGTCCTGCCCATCACACACTGGTCCTGCCCATCTCACACTGGTCCTGCCCATCACACACTGGTCCTGCCCATCACAAACTGGTCCTGCCCATCACACACTGGTCCTGCCCATCACACACTGGTCCTGCCCATCTCACACTGGTCCTGCCCATCACACACTGGTCCTGCCCATTACACACTGGTCCTGCCCATCACACACTGGTCCTGCCCATCTCACACTGGTCCTGCCCATCTCACACTGGTCCTGCCCATCTCACACTGGTCCTGCTCATCACACACTGGTCCTGCCCATCACACACTGGTCCTGCCCATCTCACACTGGTCCTGCCCATCTCACACTGGTCCTGCCCATCTCACACTGGTCCTGTCCATCTCACACTGGTCCTGCCCATCACACACTGGTCCTGCCCATCTCACACTGGTCCTGCCCATCTCACACTGGTCCTGCTCATCACACACTGGTCCTGCCCATCTCACACTGGTCCTGCCCATCTCACACTGGTCCTGCCCATCACACACTGGTCCTGCCCATCTCACACTGGTCCTGCCCATCACACACTGGTCCTGCCCATCACACACTGGTCCTGCCCATCACACACTGGTCCTGCCCATCTCACACTGGTCCTGCCCATCTCACACTGGTCCTGCCCATCTCACACTGGTCCTGCCCATCTCACACTGGTCCTGCCCATCTCACACTGGTCCTGCCCATCTCACACTGGTCCTGCCCATCTCACACTGGTCCTGCCCATCTCACACTGGTCCTGCCCATCTCACACTGGTCCTGCCCATCTCACACTGGTCCTGCCCATCTCACACTGGTCCTGCCCATCTCACACTGGTCCTGCTCATCACACACTGGTCCTGCTCATCACACACTGGTCCTGCTCATCACACACTGGTCCTGCTCATCACACACTGGTCCTGCTCATCACACACTGGTTCTGCGCCCTGCTGAGGGCCAGGTCACCAGATAAAACTCCCATCTCTTATTTAAGACATGATTTCTGTGCATTTTAAGTACAAATCCTTGCATGCTACTTTACATGCTTGTTTTTTTTCCCCTCTTGGGTATAAATCTTTATTTGATACCTTCTCTCTTTTGTAGTAGGATAGACTTTTTAGGGCAAATGAGAATTTTGGAGGTAATTACACCCCCCCCCCCTTTCCAATCTGGTGGCTTTCACAGTTGCCCAGCCCCATTGACACTGCTTTTAAAAAAAAGAAATGTTTTTGGCATCTCACACGAGGCGCTGTGGTCTGCCTTGTCTTAGAGGCACATCAGTTTTGCGCATCAATATTAACAATTCAAACACCCTGAAATGCTAATAGCACTAGTAAGCTTTTAATTCCATGGAATTTATTGCTCGCTGTATTTCCATGAATTTATAACGCTTTGATTCTTAAGAGCCCCATTTAATCAGTTTTGCCTGGCACTGCACATAATAAACAACTTGCTGGTGAGAAAGTGCCACTTGGGGGAGGCTGCTAACAATGAAGTTAAATGCTTCTGCCACTAGCAGTTTCTGTGCCGTATTTTTCATGAGCTGTAATGTACTTTGCTGGTTTTGGAGCGGTGGTTAAACAGAGCGACAAAACTGAGCCTGCTCTGACACTCCGAGCTCAGACTTCGCTAGGTGGTTTTTGTAAAAAGCACAGAAGAAATCTATGCTTTTAGCCTTTCTTTCCTTCTTATTTTCCCTTCTCTGTTAGCTTAATGGCTTCTAATACTTTTTCATTATCTTTACCTTAATCTTTTAGCATATGATTTATGGACTAGATTGGTGAGTGATATTAGTGGGCAAAAAACAGTCATTAGAGGCTGTTAAGGAACATTGGTTGTTTATTTGCCTGCCTGTCTATAAAAGTACACATGATGGCCCTAAGAGCAAAATATCAAATTATCAAGTGCTTTAAAGCAGAAAATGTCATTTGTTTCTCAAAACTGCACCAACTTTATATAATTGCCCTTTTAATTATCCCTAGTGGCCCATGAAATTTGCAAAATAGAGCATCAAAGGTTTGATTTACTTACATGTTGCACTTTGGCGGGATACTTAATGAATATTGTTTAGTCCTAATGCTGGGATGAAATTTGTTTATGGTGAGGAACGTACTGCCAGGGGCGGGGCAGGGGCAGTCATAAAACCTCATCAATTGGGTTTCTGAGGCTGAAGCAAAATGGCTATATTCTTGGACCTAACATTTTGAAAATCCTTTTTATGGTGGAATTTTATTACTAATTTTGCTCTAAATGAATAGACAGTAAGTTTTTCTTCTTCTTCTTTTTTTTTTTTCTTTTCCTGCTCTCCGCTGCCTAGTTGAGCTGTCTTGCCATTGCTTTCGTGGCTTCGGAGTAGTCATTTGTTTGTTTCCTGGCAATTTCCCATCGGGGTCACCTGTTTCTTCAGAAACGTAGTCTCCAAGCTGATGTTCAGAACAGAGTCTCTAAAAGCTTTAGGACGGTCTTTAAGGGATGCTTTCTGCCTCTGCAGACCAGGGGCCAGATTCACCCTGGGCATCTCCCAGCCTCCCCAGAGCTGAGTATGCAGCACACATCTGAGGATTCCTGGAATTGTCCCCTGCAGTCTTCCTAGAAGTTTTGTGAGCACTGTCATAAGTGATGAAGAGAGAAGCCATGGCTCTGAGTCTCCGTGAGCCCAGGCCGGGCTTCTGGGAGAGGTGGCTGGCAGTGAGTTTCCTCCCTGCTTACTGCCCTAGATTTTTGTCTTCCTCCCTCAGAGGTGAAATGTGTGACTATACCTTAGTTAATGAGAAAGGCGGCGATACAGGCTGGAGAGATAGCCAGACCCTGGGCTTGATTGCAGCCTGGCTCACCCAGTCCAGGAAGCACACTGCTTCTTGCTGATAGAAATATTCAATAATCCTGGGATGGAGGTGGCCACTGTGGAGCATCACTTGTTCAGCACCTCGGGGTTGACAGGACCCTAGTGATAACAACCCCTTGGGTGTGGCATGCACCTCCTTGCATTTTCCTGGTCCTGTGATGAGAGTGTCACGAGGGACAGAATCAGCGGACTGACATAAGTCCTTAAGATTACCTCTCTCATTTCCCCGTTATCTACCTGCCCTGTCACTCGGTTGAAGGGGCAGATGTGACTTGTCTCCACAAAACCCTGTTGGTTGTTGCCTGGTAACTTGCTCCTCTCATTGATGTTACAAAGATTGTTTCCGCTCACCATCTCCACTCAGGTCCTAGGCTCATTGCGCTTTGAGGATTTCTTCGTTACACCCCTTGGCCCTTTGTCACTGCTCCTCTGAGGCGCACAGTTTCCCTTGGGAGCTCTGCAACCTCGTCTCAGGCACCTTTGGACACTGGCTGCACCTGACATTGACAATTATTTTCTGCCTCTTTCATCTAGTGGAGAACAATTTCAAAGCTGAAATAATTTAAAAATCATTAACACAGAGGCTGTTTTAGCAATCCTGAAGCCCTGTCTACCAGAATTGATATGATCTGCTTGGTTCAATCCCTTTTGTTATATGTAATTTTGCAGAACTGTACCTCCTACCCTTCCCAATGTCTTTTCCAAATAGTGTTTCTGACTTTTCACTACAGGACCTTGTCCTTCCTGGTATAGCAGCTCTCCCTTTAACCCTCTGCAGCAGCACAGTGATTCCTACCTGCCTCCCATTTTCATTTTCCATGTGCACAGTCACAGGCCTAGGTATAACAGAGTGCTCAGACACCACTCGCTGCTTTGTGGCCTCCGTGGTGTTTCAAGAGTTCTGAGACCCTTGGATTCTTTCTTCTGAGATTTTTCTTTCTTGTTTTGTTCGTGTCCTTTTCCATCTGACTCAGCTGGGCCATCCTCTAGTATCAAGCCTGTTCTCTTTTTTCACATCCACCAATGAAAAGAAAACCATTCGGAAGTCAGACAAACTGGGTTATTTCCAGTTCTTTCAGGCCCGGGATACATGGATGTACAATTTAAAGACATTTGTGTCACTTTCTTGGTGTTTAATTGAAGTAGCTTAATGTTTTCTTACTGCCCCACGACACACAAAATACAGTGTAGTATAATACACTATCCTTTTTGTATGTATGTGTGTGTGTGTAGTGTAATATACTATCCTTTTTGTATGTATATGTGTGTCTGTTCCCATGTATGTGGGTATGCATGTATGTGTGTATCCGCCTGGAGGCCAAAAATCAATCTTGGATGTTGTGCCTTAGTTGCCAACCACGTTGTTTGGATGCAGTTTCTGGCACTGCCCCAGGATTCACTCACATTTGGCTATGCTATGCTATGCTATGCTATGCTATGCTATGCTAGCCTGGCTAGGGAGTCCCAGGGATCCACCTGTCCCTGCCTCCTCAGCCCTGGGCTTTCAAATGCACCCCACTGAGCCTGCTTTCACGTGGCAAGTCCTCTGCTGGATTTCAGGGCAAGCTCCAGATGGGACTACCTTCCCACCCCTACCTGCTGCTCCTTCTGCTGCATTCACGGTTATGAGTGTGTCAGGCTTAGCTCTTCAGTTGCAAACTCTGTGATGGAGAGTTTAGTTGAATCCTGCCATTGTGCACCTAAAGTGGCAGGTGAAATTGGATTTGGAAAGGGCCAAAAGTATGACGTCATCCTAAAACTGCCATTGTTGTGAGTTACAGGTTAATGGATTTCTTAGCCATCCTCAAGGCTGCCCCATTTCCAGGCACCTTCTCTCTACCTTGGACTACACAGCCCCCAGCAAATTCCCTCTTGTGCAGGACATGAGCATCGCAGACATTGGGTTCCAGAACTGCGCACTGCCCTTGAACTCTCTGTGTCTTTGGCGGCTGGAGCTGAAGCTGGAGTCATTTGCTTTTCCATGACCTTTTACACTTTGAGGCTCATTTGTTCTGGGGTCTACTGTGTTTCTCAGGAAACTGGGGAATACACGTCTTCGTTTTGATGCCTGAAATGGCAGAAATGGCACCCTGGTTCCCTCTGACTGGGTTGTCTTCTGGTGTTTTTCGCCGCCTCTCATTCTTCTGGAGTTGCTCTAGCTCTTGGGTGTCCAGTCTCTGTACATCACATCACGTCATGTGCATGCTTACAGGCTGCTGGGTCGTTAGCTGGCCTGGGAAGCCTGAGCCTGTGCTGACCTGCTGTGTCTTATGTTTTCCCTTGTGTGTCTCTGTGGGTGAGAGCGATGGAGTATGTCTAGCCAGCTAGATGCATGGCTAGCTTGTCTACTTCCTGACTTCTCTTGCACGACGCTGCCCTCTCTCTGGGTCTCTCTGGAAGAGAAAGTGGTAGGAGTAGCTTTGTCCTATCTGTTCATGAATTTGCTTCAGGGCTTATTAATAGAGACTTAGGGACTGAGCCTCATTCTCTGTTTTCCTGTTCTGTCTTCTCTGTCTTTGCTTCTCATGTCTTTGCTTTCAGCCTGTGCTTCAGCCCACGTCTCTGACGTCTCACCAGAACACCTATGGCAAGGCTGGCACAACACTCAAGTTCAAGAAGACTGGCGCGTACGGTTGTTTTCACTCAGTGGTTCTGGTAGACCTATGGGGAATAGACAAGAAATGTATTGAGATTAAAGAAAAAGGGGGGGGGATTTGTTTCTTATTTCTGTTTCCTTCATTGGTACCTGTTACATGCCTGGGTTGACAAGTCTTCTTCCATTTCACAGGACAGTGGTGGGCTTGCTGCAAGGCTTAAAGGGGAAGTGTTGAGATATGTCAGTGTCCTGGCTGTAGAGCCTAATGAGCGGGGCCAGGTACGGTGGCACCCACCTGGAACAACACTTGCATGACTGAGTTAGGAGGACCTCAGGGTCAAAGCCAACTTGGATGGCGTGGACTCACACAGTCTTGGATGGCATGGACTCACACAGTCCGCAGAACTCACGCCTGGATCTGGTGGCTTGCATCTGCGTCTACCTTGGCACTCTTCCTAACGCTGCGATCTTGTGCAAGCAGCCTGCCTCGGTACCCTTTTTCCTCATCTGGAAAATAGGGGCATCATAGCCATTTTCAAAAAGGTTACAGTGAGAATGAAATCCAGCAGTGGATATAAAATCAATAGAACAGAGCATCGCTCACAGTGAGTACTCAACAAATGGTAGGGTTGTTTTTCATAGTCCCCGGAGTCCTGAATAAATACAGTTATCAATCAAACGGTTCTGCAGCTCCCCTCCCCCTCCCCCTCGAACCACCGGGAGATAACTACTGGATCAGCAGCTTGGTGCTTTGAAATCCAGAGCTGATGGCTTTGACGGGAGTGAAGGGAACATCCCTGTCCTGTCAGTACAGTGTGCAGCCGGCAAGCTCGAGCAGGATGAGGGACAGCTGCCAAAGCAATTAGGCAATCTAGTCAGATCCCCAGCATGCCCTGTTGCTGGAGCTCCTTAGCTTCAGATTTGCGCACGTGGCCATCCCTGGCTCTCCAGGCCCAGTGGCAAGCCTCTTCTGGGTCTTGCGTTTCTCATCCTCATTTAACTGAGCTTTGGAATTAGGGATTTCACATTTGTTGGCAGTTTACCATAAATACTTCATGGGCCCTGGGAATTGATGTGTTTTGAAAAAAAAAAATCATCTTTGCTTAGCTTTTCAGTCCAGGGCAAGTCTCCAAATGTTAAGTATCCATGATAAGGCTGTAAGCAATGGGTGTGGGGGTCTGATCTCGTGGTCCCAAAGTAAAATGACGAAGAATTTTACTCTCCTGTGCTAATAGGTGCACACATGCCTCCGTGTCTGGAACCTTCTAGACTTATAAATTGAAGTCATATGGAAATGTTGAATTCACCGAACAACATTTTTCTGAGTCAGTTAGCTTTCTGATTACTATGACCAAAATCCTTGAGAGAAAAAGCCTGTTTGGGCTCAAGGTTTCCAAGAGTGTGGTTCATGTGCTTAGCCAGAGCATCATGGTGGTAGGTAGGTATGGCACCAGAGTTTCCTTCCCTCATAGTGGAAAGGAAGTGGAGAGAGACACAATGAGGCCAAGGTATTTTTACAGACCTGCCTTCAGTGGCCTACTTCCTCCAATAAGTGTCTAGCTCCTAAAGTTTCTGGAACAGTCCCACATGGCATCTTTTGCTGGGGACCAAGTTCCCAACACATGTGTTTTCACAGGGGGTGGAAGGCAGGCACTTGATATCTAAACCATAGTAGGTGTCTTCCCAAACTCTGGGACTCATTTGAATATGATCAGCCCTATTAGGTGATAGTTTGGCAGTGTCCTTGTGTGGAGACTCAGTCCTTACCCAGGAATAGCTTCTGTATGATAAAGTTGGCAAGCTGGGCAGCGGGAAAGGTTTTATGTGTGGGAACAGGTGAGCATCATGTTTTCTGAGTTGCTTCCTCACACTCCTTCAGATTGGATTAGGTCCCTGGTTGTGTGTTTGGGTAGCAGCATGCATTTTCCTCTAGTACTTACCATTAGGAGGGACTATTTTTGAAGCTTCTATGTTCTTGTGTGACTATCTACAGAGTTTCTAAGTCCCTCACAGGTTCTGTATCCACTCCTGAATGTCACCTAGCACATAGCAGGCATCTGGCATATGTAGCAGTTGATATTAATATCTCCTGACACTTACTAGGAAGAGAAATCAAACATTTTTATCCTTTTCTTAAATTCTTTGCGTGTTTTGAGTCATGCATGCCCTCTGTGCATGTGCATATGTTTGCACCTGCTTGTGGAGGTCAGAGGCTAACATTGGGTGCCATTTCTTAGGTGCCTGACACCTTGTGTTTTGAGATGAGCCCATCTCTCACTGGTCTTGGGGTTCTCTGATTAGGCCATACTGGCTGTTCAGTGAGTCCCAAGGATCTGTCTGCCTCTGCCTTCCAATGGCTGGGATTGCAACATGCATTGCTATACTTGGCTTTTTCATGGGAGTTCTGAGCATCAAACTCAGACCCTCACACTTGGAAGGCCAGCCCTATAGCAATGAACTACCTTCCTAGCCCCTTTGTTCTTCCCTTATAGGATAATTTCCAGGAAGAGCTGTGTTTCAGTTAGGATGGAATTTGCCCTCATTGATAAAAAAGCTGACTATAGTGGTTTAATCCAGAGAATGAAAATTTCTGTTTTACTGTGGGTAGGGATGTAAAAATGGACTGACAGTGACTATTTTAGGCATTTTGGGCTGTATATAGTCCTTGTCTCAATTGCCCAGCTGTGCTTTAGGGGCATGCAAACAACCACAGACCATGGTGACATAAATAGCATGGCAGTGTTTTGATGCAACATCTTGAAAGCAGGCTCTAGGATTGGCTCCTGGTAATCTATCTTTCATGGCTTGTAGCTTGGGGAAGGGGTATTCTGGAACACCGTATTCTAGGCCAACATGGCAAGTGGGCTTCTCTGAACTATCAGCTCCTCTTATTACCCACAGGAGACTTGTACAAGATTAACTCTTTAATAATTAATTAATTAGTTAATATTGCTCATTAATTTCCTGTTCTGGAGATGGGAGGGTTCATGAAGCCTTGCCTCTCCCCTGGGTTTTTCAGACAGTTAAGGTTGCTAGGGGGGTGGGGCTCTTAAAGCCACTCCCCATCCCCAAGGTTTTATAGACAGTTGATGGTTGCTGTGGGGAAGGGCTCATGAGACACCACCCCCCATCCCTCTCTGGGGGATTAAAGGCAGTTAACAGCTGCAGGAAAGGACAAAAATGTTTTCCTCAGGTGTCTATCCCCCTCTGTGTTGCTGCTACTGCCTCCTGTAAAGTAAGCACAGTTAAACTCGCTGATGGAGCTACTTGGGAAGGAATCATTCCTTTCTTTTTGCTATCAGTAGCTTAGACATTTTTGTCCCTTTCAGATGCTGAGCTTTATCTTGGATGTTGTCCATATGTTTAGGTTGTGACTTTTCTTCTAATGGTCTCAAAGTGGCCCTTGTCTATGAAGACATCAAAGATGCCTTCCAGGTGGGGAGAAGTGAAAGAACAGAGGACAAAGGACGAAAGGGCTTCTCTCCATATTTCACTTCATTCTCTAAACAGAACGGACTTTACTAGATCTGTCTTCAAGATTAGGCATGGGTGCCCTTCCTATCTGTGCCTGATTATATTTCGTTAACCAAGGATGTGTGTCAGGGTTGCTTCTGGTGACCAAGCCCAAGGCTGCTGATGTGTTGATAGAGCTCACTGCTGCCCAAGCAGAATTGGATTTGGTGCTGAGGTGAATGGTAATTTGGTCAGGAACTATCCACCCAGCTTCATGGTCTTCTGGCTACAAAGGCTTCTCGCTTGGTGCTCTTTGCATTATATATCCAGAAAGATTGGCACTTGCTGCGCAGCTTTTGTATATTTGGTTTCATTTGTGAGCACTATTCCCGTGCCTTGGCTTCACATTTCTTACCTTTAAAACAGAAATACGTAGTGTTTACCTCTTAGAGCCAAGAGAGGCAAGCATGCCTTAGGAAGGTGTATGGAGCTTTTGCCTTTGTCAGCATCTAGCATGATGTGAATGCTCATTCGATGGTACATGTCTTGCTATGTTCCAGTGATGGTTTCATCTGCACTTGATCTTTCTAGTAGATACGTGTTTATGAAAAGTAGAGGAAGGGCTAGACACATGAATAGAAGCTCTGGGACTAATGCCAAGCTCTAAGAGAAGACTGGAAGCATTTTCTTTGTAGTCGTTGGCCCTCTATATAAGATTTTGAAAATTTACAAATGAATCCCAGCCCAAAGTTTGAGGTATACAACAATAGAATATTGGGAACCAATATCACAAATGCTACGCTGGATCCTCCCGGCAGCTATTGAAACTGCCAGCCATCCAGTTTTGCAAGCTGTTTTATTATTCTGTTTTCATTTGTAAGCATGTGTAAATCCCTGGGTTGATATTATACTGGACAGGGATGCTGGCTGCCAAAGGTGGTGTCACGTCTGTGTAGAGGCTGTGCCATCAAACCCCGTATATCTCGCCTTAGAACAGTCTGCAGAGATAAGTCATCTGGAGAGCAGGTAACGGGAAATGCTGGTTGAGATACTCCATGTATAAGATAGGTTTGTACATGCCAGTGTGTGTGTGTGTGTGTGTGTGTGTGTGTGTGTGTGTCTGCGTGCACACAGGCACAGGCATTCTGGTGTTGTATGTGTGCATATATATGCATGTTAAGGTGGGAGTGAGTGGGTATATGTGCATGCTAATGATGGTGTGGGTATGTTTGTGCATGTTTGTGGTGGATGGAAACCTTAGTTTGTGTGTGTGTGTGTTTGGTGTTGTATGTGTATGTACATATATAGTGATGTGTGTGCTGTTCTCTTTCTGTGTGTGTGTGTGTGTGTGTGTGTGTGTGTGTGTGTGTGCGCGTGTGTGCGCGCGCGCATGTTAATGTAGATGTGGGTGTGTGGGAGGGATGGATGGGCATGGGTATATGTGCATATAATGTTCTAGGTATGTGTGTGCATGTGTATGTGTAAGCCAGAAGATGAATCTGTGTACCTTTCCTAATCACCACCTGTGTTCTGAGTCAGGGTCTAATGGAACTTACTAATTTGGTTAGGGTGGTGAGCCAGTGTGCTCTGAGGATCCTCTGCCGTCAGGCCCCAGCACTGAGACTATAGCTGCACACGGTCACACCCTTCTTTTCATATAGGCCCTGGGGATCCGAATCCATGCGTTCATGTGTGCTTTTGACAACTTACCAGCTGAGCCATCTCAGCAACCTCAAGTGCTCCTGATTTTATTTTCGCCCCTTTTGGGGTCCTTAGATGTCTCCTAGCCACTGTAGAAGGAGTCCTTTCTCAAGTTCATCAGACATCTGTTTGCCAGGATTAGTCATTTTGCAAATGGTGTCTTGCAGCCACCCCCAAGAAGCAGGCTAGGGGTCTGCTGGATTAGGTCAGGAAAAGAACACATTACTGAGAAAACACGCATGAGGTTTATTTCTACAACCAGTCACTATAGCAGAGTAACCATCTATGTGTCATTTTCAAAAAAGCAAAAGGCAAGCCTCAAATTAGCAGAGAGCCCCAGCGGAAATCTCTTCTCCAAATCCATTACGCAGGAGATGAGCTGGGTAAACACAGAGACTCTCCCATTTAGACTCTGACCCTCACTCAGCAAGGGGAGTGATTTGTTTCCCACGTTGGTTCCGTGCCCACCTTTTTGCGAACCTTTTAATTTAAAAGAGACATTGATTAATGACGCTTTTGATCCACTGAATTTTTTTTTCTTTTAAAGGGCAGCCTCATTCTTTTCTACATAAATTTCATGTTGAAGATAAACCATGGGTAGAAAAGTGATATTGCTTATTTATTTCCAAGGGTGTTAGGCATTGACTCACTCCCTCTCCCCGTCCCTTAGGAGTGGATGTCCCAGCCCTGATGGCCAAGGAGCCACTGGGATCGTGTCTTTTTGTATTCTGAGGCTTTCATATCATGTCTGGCATGCAGTAGGGACTTGCAGAATATTTGTTGAATGAGCAAATGGGTGGGTGAATTGGTAACTGAGGAATAATTACCTTGTGTGGCGATCATTCCTCAGAAGGGCATTTCTGACGCCACGCTGCATGACTGTGAAGGCTCACAGTTGTCATGGCTGGGGAGGTGGAGAGAGGTAGAACCCCACAGTTGCCTTCGCAGCCATCTTAGTCTTCTCCGTGAGCCCCAGGTCCTAGTGAGAGACCCTGTCTCAGAAAACAAAGGGAACAGCTTCTGAGGGTAAACCACCCGAGGTTGACCTTTGGCCTTCACGTGTGCACGTGTGCACTCCCCTACTCCTGTGTGCCTGCTTACACACGAACACATATACAACCACATTAATCACACATAAAAAAATGGTGTTTTTTTTATTATATTGAAAAGAGTACCAAAAGAGACATTTCTTTTTTTATTTTTGATTTATTTATTAAGTATATAGTGCTCTGCCTGCATGTACACCTGCACATGAGAAGAGGGCACCAGATCTCATTATAGATGGTTGTGAGCTACCATATGGTTGCTGGGAATTGAACTCAGGACCTTTGGAAGAGCAGGCAGTGATCTTAGCCTCTGAGC
The DNA here is from genome assembly GCF_964271855.1 of Acomys minous. Classification (NCBI taxonomy): domain Eukaryota; kingdom Metazoa; phylum Chordata; class Mammalia; order Rodentia; family Muridae; genus Acomys; species Acomys minous. The sequence continues at coordinate 44,996,249 of NC_140500.1, forward strand.
CATCTCTCCAGCCCCAAAAGAGACATTTCTTATACACACACCTGAAAAAGAAGATGGAGTCTAAGCCTCACTTCCCCTTATGATCATGAATATGACTTTACAGCAGCATGCAGGGGTCATCTAAATGCAAAAGGCATAAATGTGAGGCCGGATAGTATTTATTATCTTTATCCCTGGAAGGCTATGGCTGGCTTTTGTCTTACTTTAAGGTGCCCTAGGAGTCCCGCTTGCCTTTAAAAAAGAAAAAGAATAAAAGAAGGATTTCCCGCAGGAAGAACCTGCATTAACAGTTCAGCAGATCCCAAACTTGATTAGCAGCCAGCACTCAGGAGCAGGGTGTTTGATGCAGAACTCTGGGGGAGGGGACACTTCACTTTTAATTGAGTTGCTCTCCTGTGTCCTTTAATAACTGGAGAGGTGGCAGCTGGCCACATGGGTTCTCTTGAAGGTCCAGCCTCTCTTTTCCCAGCGACCCTTCTGCCTTTGATCTATTTGGTCAGCTGCCTCCATGGCCGTTCTCCAGGATGCACTTTTGTGAGTCCGTGTGACCTAGAAAGGTATTCAGTGTAGGTCCTTAGGTCACAGTGCCTTCTTGCTTATGGTTCCTTGTGAAAATCAGTCAGTCAGTGGAGTTGAATATGTTACTTTATTTCATGTTTTATATGCTGCATAGCATCCTTCCGGGGTGGCCCCAAGTCTTCTCCTCTTCTCTCTGGTACCCTCTATGTATTTGTCCTTGGCATGGGGCTTCCCTTTGAGATTCAGCCTTTGGTTCACCCAAACTGGAACTTACTGAAATTGGTCCAAATACGATACAGAGATATTTAAATCATTAGCTTCACACAGAGAATTGTAGAAACAAGAAGGCTAAAGAGAGACTTAATCCTGAAGTAGAAAATGCTAACATGTCCATGAAGTGACAGAAATAAATTCTTTTGTAATCATCCAGCAAATTCTTTAACAAAACATGACTGAGAGAGGGTCCTCTCCTTAGAATTGAGCAGGCATAGATTAGAGAGATGGCTCAGCGATGGTGAGTACTTGCTGCTCACCAGAGGACCCTGGTTTGGTGAACAGCACCCACATAAGCTCATAGCCTCCTGTAACTTAAGCCCCAGGGAATCTGAGGTCCTCTTCTGGTCTCTGTGGGTACCTGCACCCATGTGACTCACATATGTATGTTCAACTACAGACACATAAAATAAAAATAAATAAAGAAATATTCTGTTTTTAAAAACATAGTGATCCCCTTTGCAGCTCCTGTGTCCCTTCCTTCTCACCTTCCTGGCTAGGTGGAAGTGCCCCTGCTCAGCTCTCCACTGCGCTTTCCCTCTGAATCTTCACCTTCTTTTCCTAAGTGTGACACCCTCAGCCACTCTATCCAGCACAGCTCCTTGTGATGTGGCTCTAAGGGACAGATGTCCTCTTCTGTGCAGACAGCGTTGTTATTGGTTGTAGGCACTTTCGTTTCATCCCAAACCTCCCCTGGCTACCCCTGTCCCCTGCCCTGTCTATCCCATTGTTTTCTTATGATTGCCCATCCCTAGATCATTTAGTGTAGACATAAGTCCTTGAAGAATAGGTCCCTTAACCAGTTGACATAGTATTTAGGCTTCTGTAGCATTAGAATCTCAGAATCAGGAGCACGGCTGGTTGGGACATTTCTTAGAACTTGGTGCTGCTTTAGAAAGGCACTCTGAATCCTGCCTGTGCATCTTCTCTCGCAGTCATCACGCTAGCCTCATGAAGACACTCTGCTACTGACTCCGCCTCACACAGAATAATATGAGGACATAACGGTTCTGCACTCCCTGCAAGGGCACACACACAGGTCTGCGTGCTGCATCTGCCCTCTCCCAGTTTCCACTAGAAGGCTTTGAGTGTCCTGTGTACTCCTTCAGAGCAGTTTCTACATCCCAGACTTAGTGCTGTCATGGGGAAGATTTCTTTCTGCTCCAACTCCACTTTGCGACTATTATTAGCAATGGCGCTGGACTTTGGATTATTTCAATTTGAAGAAAGCTCTGAAGTTGCAATCCCAGCTTCTTTCCTATCCTTCTCACAGCTAGATACTGTTTATTGAACTTCAAATATTCATCATATTTTCTATTCATTTTTAAAATTTATTTATTTATTTATTTATTTATTTTGGTTTTCGAGACAGCGTTTCTCTGTGTAGCCTTGGCTGGCCTCGAACTCAAAGAGATCCATCTGCCTCTGCTTCCGAGTGCTGGGATTAAAGTCGTGCGCCACCACAGCCTGGCATACCTTTTATTTTTATCATTGCTTTCTGCTGAAAGAAATCAACTGTCCGCCCCCTGGCATGGCCTTCAAGGGCCATCATTCCTTGGTCCCCAGTCTCTCTCTTCTCCCAGGCTTATCATAAAACATACGAGCATCATGCACGAGACTGCCCTCCTTCATGAGCTGAGAAGGGACACAGACGTTCTCCGGGAGCTAATGTCCCACCTTTTCCATGCTCTGCCCTTGAACCTTTACAGATCGTGTTGCTACTTCCCTCAGGTTTGAATGCTGCTCCCCCTCTTCTCTTGACTCCCCATTAACATCCCACTCACCCTTCAAGGCTTTAACCTCCATGAGGCCCTTTCGTTTGAAGCCAGCCTGTGTGACTCACTTTTTTGTCTGGGCTCCTACAAGTGTGTTTGTTTTTCATTATAACCTTTGTTCAGGTCTGCTCTCTATTTTAGTGTGCTCTTTTCGGATCTGAAAGCCACAAGTTCTTGCCTGTAGGTAAGAATCCATTTAGTTTTTTTTTGTGTGCCCCCAGAGCACCCAGCATGGTTCCCAGGCACTCCATGGATACTAGTAAGCACCATGACTACAGTTGCCATTTTGTTGAGGGCCCACTGTGTGTTGAGCTGCTAGAGGAAGCTAGGCCTGGTGGCCCCTGATCCCGGTTACTGTGGGGACTGAGGCAGGAGGATCTCAAGTTCAAGGGCAACCTGGACAACATGGTGAGACACCATCTCAAATTAAAGTGTGAGAAGAGGGCTGGAGAAGCAGGGTAGTTGTAGCGCATCTTGCAGGTGTGTATAAAGTCCTGGGCTCAAGCCTCATTAATTGGAGCGGGGAAAAAAAAGAGTAGCAGGTGTTTTGTTCTAAGATGCAGTTTTAAGTGTAGCTGATCTTCTCTACAGATGAGAAAAAACGAGGCCCAGAAAGACTCCTTTTGGCCACTGAGTTGATGGGATGAGAAATGGCCATTTGTGCGCGGTATGCGATGTTCTTCCATCCTAGTATGTAAGCAGTACACAGTCTAGACTTACCAAGATCACAGCTCTATAGCCCCTCTCTAAGTGTCCCTATTACTGAGTTATTTCATCTGTATTCATTCCAGAAACCCCCTGTTATCCCCTCACTTTTACCTCTTCTGTATGTGGGTTTTTTTTTTTTAATATCTACACCTACATTGTCCAGAGTTGGAAAGCAGGACCCCCATCTATGGACCTGTAGCCCCTGTTTCTTGAATGACTATCACCTCGTTGTCATGTTGAATTCAAGGCAGTAGTGACAGCGATGCACAGTGCCTCATGCTTTGAGCCTTAGTAAGCTCAGTCCCCTCCCCTCCTGTGACTCCGGGTCGAGCCTGTGCCTCCCTTTCTTGGGCAGTGAGCAGCAGAGATTGCTGTGGGAAAAAGGATGTGTTAGACCAACAGCCAACAGTTGGAAAGGGACAGAACTTCAGTGAAGAACAGGAAGCATGACAGTTCCCAGCATACAGATCTCTGTGACAGGATGACCCGTGTGTCTCAGTGCTCCCGAAGTCCTCCTGGCCTTGTGTTCTCTGTGCCATCAGTTTGTTGGCAGACTCAGGCTGATCATGTTACACATCTGCCCATGGACAGACAGTGAGGGAGACCAGCATGAGTCCACCCATCTCCTGCTCGCAGCACTAGTGAACTGCAACTGGCATTCAGTAGGTATTGTTGCTGTAAACTCTGTGTGAACAGTGAAGGTAGCTGGAGAGACGGGTGGAGTTTTTTCAAGTCCCATACAGCAAGGTTGAGACCGAAACCTTGAGTCTGCTGATGACTTCAGAGAACTTGCATCTGTACACCGCAGCCACCCTGATGAGCCTGACATCAGCGAGTTTTCATGTCAATCAAGACCTTGCACTGACTGAGCATCCATAATCCAGGAACTCCAAACCTTTTTGCTCCCAACGTCGTGCTGCAAGTGGGAAATGCCCTGCCTGACCTCCCATGGCGAGCTGCAGTCCACACACCGGTCAGGTGTGCTCACTGCACTCTGTAAATTCCCTTCAATCTGTGTATAGATGGTATGGGTGCAACATAAATTTTGGTTTACACACGGGCCCCGCTCGCAAGGTAGTTCACTTTTGGAGACGCACCCATTTCAAAAACCAAAAGGAATTTGAAATGCCAAACATTGCTGAAGTGGTCTTGTGTGCAGTAATCCACCAGGACCCTGTAGCTCAGCTCAAGGCTGAAGACTCCCCTCCAGTAAGTCTAATAAAGCCCAGCCTCTGAAACCCCGTCATCAAATAATAAAAGAGCAGCAGAGTAAATGTACAATTCATGAGATTAATATAGAGCAGGAAGACAATCTTTCCTTCCTAATAATCTTTACTTTTATATCCTTCTTTATGGGGGTGCTGTTTAATTTCATGTTCATTTACTTTAATTACTTCTTGCATGTAGTTTTCAGGGAAGTTTGCCATTTTCCAACATCTAAAAGATGGCTTAACTTGAGTTTCACTTCAGACCCTGTTAGAATTAATATATAATAAAACCCAATATGTATATTTTTCATTTTTCACCTCAAAGGATTATTCTTCATAATAGAATCAGCTTTTCCCCCCTCACAGAGAGATTTTTATCAGACTTAAAAGTCAAATTAGTTGAATGCATTTCTTCTGTTAATAAACACAGAGATGTACTCTAGAAGCATCTTCATACCAAATTGAAATAATACAACATTTCCTTGCCTCATCTCAGCCAGTAGATGACCAGGAAGGGGTAAAAGACATTGTAAATTTATTACCTTAAAAATAGACTGCTAAGAAGGGAGAATTGGGGGGTTTAGGGGAAGGACAGAGAGAAAACAAAAGTATAAACCACACACGAGTGTATGTTAGATACTCTTTGTAAACCGTGTGTGATTTCTCCCTGATTGTAAACTAAAGCATCTTAAGGGGACAGGCCTTGGGGCATTTGTAGTGCTACTCATTTCCCCGTGACCTGTGAGGGTGCTGCAAGATTTAGAAGGGACTGCATTAACTGTTGATTGAACTGTCCTGGTTCCAGCTGAGGAGATACACCCCTTAGAGGTACAGGCTTGTGAGCTGGAGGTGGGTGCGACGGCTGTGGGTGCTGGTGGCTACAACGGCTGTTGCAGGTTTGGCTTGCTGCGTGCTCTGTTCACAAGGTCCCAGGTCAACTGTGTGAATATGTTGCCTTTGAAACCATGGCAAGCCCTTCTAGGAATAAAAGGAGGTGTGTGTGCAGCATGTGCATGCGTGTGTGTGTGTGTGTGTGTGTGTGTGTGTGTGTGTGTGTGTGTGTGTGTGTTCCTTTCAAGTGCATTTATTAAGGGTAGCTGTGATTACTGACTCACAGTACGATAATCAGTGGGCTACTGATATATTCTCCCTCTCTCTCTCTCTCTCTCTCTCTCTCTCTCTCTCTCTCTCTCTCGTGTGTGTGTGTGTACACAGGTATATATGCATTTATATATGTTTATACATGGAAGCTAGAGAACAACTTTGGCTGTCTGTCCTCAGGTTCCGTATGACTTATATTTATTTTTATTTTTATTCATTGAGACAGGGTTTCTTACTGGTCTGGAATTCACCTATTATGCCAGGCTGGGGCCAAGTGACCCTCTGGGAGCTGCTAGTGTCTGCCTGCTCAACACTGGGGTTACAAAAGCATGCCACCATGCTCAATTTTGTTGTTGCTGTTGTTTTTTAATTTGGGTTCTTGAGGTCCAACCCTAACCCTCATGCTTGCGTGGCATGTGTTTTACTGACTGAGCCATCAACCCCAGCCCAGCCACTGGCTTTTAGCATGAAGCAGTGCTCAGCTACTCTGTCACACTGTTGTCACCTCCTTGTGCTATTTGCCCTGACCGTGTTCCCTGGGAGGATTCTGGGGACCCGCTCTAGCGTTTACAACCAGAAGAGCTCCTGTTGGACCCTGTGTATAACACAGGGTTTGCCTTTCCCTCTCCCCATAGCGAGGATGAGCTGTCATGGAAGATGGTGGGGAAGTGAGGGCTTCTGCAGAAGCTGCTGGAATACAGTGTCTGAATGAGAGGGGCCATTCTCAGAGCTAATGGTGAGGCCATCCCTTCAGTGTGGGCCTGAGATGCACCTTCTCTAGTAGTTTTGTTCAAGACTGAGAATAAAAGTGGTTATGATTGATGAAGCACCCAGTGTATATCTAGCTGTAAGTTGGACTAGAGGGACTTTTAAATCACCCAAATGAAAGATTGCATTATCATGAGCATTAATATGTAACAGTTAAGTGTGTCATTGCTGACCCTGAGCCCAGGCATTCATGGGGCTTAGGGAGGCCAGCCAACCAAAAAGGAGATGCTTTCTGGCAAACACCAGTCTATGAGGCGTGACCGGTAATATTCTCATATCCCCCCTCCCCCCCCCCCCAGTGTGTGTGTGTGTGTGTGTGTGTGTGTGCATATCCACACATATGTGTAGGCCTGTTTGTGAAGGACAGAGGGCAATTTAGGAATCATTTCTGAGAAACTGTCTCCGTTCTTCTCGTGAGCTGCCTCTCACCAGCCTGGAGCTCACCAAGTAGGCCAGGCTGGCTGACCAGTGTGTCTCAGGGATTCTGCCGTCTCCACCTTCCCAGGGCTGGCATGGTAAGTGTGCAGCACCACGCCCAGCTTTCTTACATTGGTTCTCTCGATCAGATTCTGAGCCAAGTGGTTGCCTGATGGGGACAGCTCCGTATTCCTAGCAATTATGACTCTAAACTGGTTAATTTTAAAAATTGCTAGTTTTATTTTAAGTGTATGACTATTTTCCTGGAATGTTTATGGGAGTGCCATATTTATGCCTGGTACCTGTGGTGGTCATAGAAGATTAAACATCCATGGAGCTCAGGTCATAGATAGTTGTGAGCCACCATGTGGGTGCTGGGAACCGAACCTAGGTCCTCTGCAAAAGCAGCCAGTGCTCTTAGCCACTGAGCCATCTCTCCCGCTCCTTAATAGATTGTTTATGTTTGTGTGCCTAACCCATCTTCCTTAGTCACATGGTAAGGGGCTCAAAGGGGATCCTCAGAGTTCTTACTGTGAAGGGGCAATTATTATTGAAATAGAAGGAGGAATTTATTCCCAATGAGAAGTAGTGAGGGCATGGGAAACTACACACACTAACTGATTAAGGGCATGGAATGTAGTTACTTAAGTGTTCAGATTTTTTTAAAATTCTTTTTTCCACTAACATAATTGAAAAAAAAAGCATTACCTGTTGACCCATACAAAAACAATTGAAAATGACAGAAATGGAACCATTCTTATATTTTCAAAATATTTATATATTTTTATTTTCCTGTACTCATACACACGGTTTTGCGTGTGTGCTTCTTTGTGCAGCAGTGTGTGCAGTACCACAGAGGCCAGAAGAGGGCGTCAGGTACCTTGGAACTAGATTTATAGATGGTTAGGAGCCTCTTTGTTGTAACCAGGAACCAATCCCAGGTCTGTACGAGCAAAGAGCACTCTTGTTGCATCTCCAGCCTCATCTTAGAGCCAGGACACCCTGCACATACATACGCATATACACCACACACACACACACACACACACACACACACACACACACACCACCACCACCACCACCACCACCACCACCAACAACAACAACAACAACAACATACAAGTGTGGAATCACAAATTATTGCAAGAGGATCACAATTGAATTAAATGCTTGAGGACTTTGAGGAGAGGACAGAGAAAAGAAACCTAAGAAATGACATCTTGTGAGTCCCTTTGCAAACAGTGTTCACTAAGAGACTTGACAGTATCTTTGTGATGTATTAACATTGAATATTTCTGCTGCTGCTGCTGCTGCTACTACTACTACTACTACTGCTACTACTTCTAACTGTAGACAGCAGTTATTGAGCATTTACTGTGTACCTGGTAATGATCTAGTCATGTATCATGTCTTTTAATTTTCTTGGCTACTTCTGTTCTTTAAAAATTCTAGCGTGGAAATCTGAGGTTCAGAGAGGTCACGCTATTTCCGCAAGGTCACACAGCATGGTATAGAAAGCCAGGCCAGCTGATGGTTCAGTAATGACCCTGGAGGTCTCTGACCTCCTTGAGGTGTGTTGCCAGCTGTATCAGGTTGTAGCCCTGCACCCGCTCACCTTGCAAACTACTGTCAGGCGTTTTTTATTTGGTTGACTTTTGACATGCGCTTTCTTTTGTCAGTACCCATGATGCTTGTTTTTAACAGGCTTCTCTTCCTGTTGTGGTATATCTTGGGGAAGTGGCACACACCGAATGCTGCCGGCCGCAGCTGCTTTCCTCAGGCGGAGAGACAGTTCCATGCTGAAGGCAGAGCTTGCTCACTCCTGATCCTGCTTCCAGTTGCCTGTATGTGCATTGGAGGCCCCCACAGCCATTGCAAGCTGAGCTGAAGCCTCCACTGTTCAATAATCCTATTGTGTGTGCTTTGTCTTGGGAAACACAAAGCAGTGTCCGCTCTTCTTAGTCAGGGCACCAGCAGCAGAGCAAAGCTAACAGTTCCACTGTGTACAGCTTAGGGGACCAACGAGGTCATGGGGGTGACCCCATAGAGCGTAGGTGACCCCAAAGCAGCTTTAACATGGGAAGGTCTCATCCCAGTATCCATGATGACTTTCCTATAGCAGCATAGATGGAGGCCCGCTTCAGGGAACCTTGTACACATTGTACCCTCTAGACCCCGAGACCCTGTACAGCAGGGGACAAATTACATTAAACTCACAGGGAGATGCTGGAAAGGGTGTCTGAAATCTCAGCATCTAATGACCCTCCCTAACTCCCTTGTGTGAGAAAACATCAGCAAGATGTTGAGAGCTTCCTATTGGATGTCATTGTTCCTCTGGTGAAGATGGTAGTGACTGCTATACTCAGAGGACAGCATTCCACACTGGGTCCTCGCATGGTCCAGGGTCTGCTCTTATGTTCTAGAACAGGAAGTCTGCATTGTTCTGTCAGAGCTGACTTTGATTGTATCTGGGACATGTGCTTTGCCAGTCTCCCTACTGTGTGCTCAAGTTTGCTGCAACAGCTCTTGGACCCAGGACACTTTTTCTTTCTTTCTTTCCAAGACACGGTTTTTCTGTGTAGCCTTAGTTGTCCTGGACTCACTTTGTAGACCAGGCTGGTCTCGAGCTCACAGAGATCTGCCTGCCTCTGCCTCCCCGAGTGCTGTGATTACAGGCGTGTGCCACTGTACTCCACCTCTCATCACTCTTGAGTCCTAGGACATATTAATTATCGTGTGTCCACAGAAGTCTTTCTTATCAGGAAAGTTAACAGTAACCGTACCTATAAGGCTATTTATAATTTGCATACCAAGAAGTCTGAAGGAAGGCTGCCGGAAGAGTGACCTGGTGCCTCGGGATGTCTGATTGTTAGGATCATGGCCACAAGATGGCTACGCAGACACCAGGCATCTTCTTGCTTCATTGTGACACTTAAAGGCTCAGAGTGAGTGGCGACACAGCAGTTAGTGGGGAAGAGGATTTCGTCATGTGTCCTTTTATCAAGAAGGAAGCTTGCCCAGGCATTGTCCCGTATGTCTCTGGTCAGGACAAGCTTAGATAACATTATGGTTTGAATGAGAACTCCCCTCCCTGGCCAGAGGCTCATGGTTTCAGTATTCAGTACCTAGCTGGCAGAACTGTTTGAGAAGATTGTGGGAGCTTTAGAAGGTGGAGCCTTGGTGGAGGAAGTATGTGAGTGAGTGGGGGCAGGCCTCACCCCTCTTTCTCTGTGTGCTTCTGGGCTGCTAGTGTCACATGACCAGCTTGGATCATGCTCTCCCTGATTTACTCTGGCCAGCTAGTTGGTCACAAAAAACTTGCAAAGGAACTAAGTCAGGTGACCATCCCTAGCTACAGAGGGCGCTGAAGGGCACAAAGTGGCAACTGACTCCAGGAGTGGAAAGCAAGGTGAGAAGGAAGAGAGCTGCTGAGCAGCCACCCATCCATGCCTGGGGGCAGGGGCCGCATAGACAGTACTAATCTTGAAGTTATTTGCAGTGAGAGTGCATTTTGGGATTTCCACAGAAACAGGAATTTCTGGGTGTCAGGATCAGGTGAGTAAGGCAGACCCTTGATACTGACTGTTCCCCCATCTCCATTTCAGTGTTTATCATTCACCCCAAAATTACATTTTAGATGGCTCAGCTTCCTGCCTGAAGCCAGCCAGACCAAGATGTATCACACTCTGCCCTTGGTGTTGTGTGTGACCCCCCAGGTGAACCACCACAACTGTGGCCCTGGATTCTGTATTTGCTCATTGCTCATTGCAAAAGACACGCCCGGCAGGTCTGATGTATCTCTAACCTCATGGGGCTGGTATGACAGCCACTTTGTTCCTTTGTCAGAACTCCACTCTCTCCTTGTCGTGAAACAGTCATCCCACCATGAGCCCATGTTCCACTGTGTGTGTGCAAGGCTTTGCGAGGAAGGGACAGTCTGTAGGCATGTTACCGCTTTAGCTTGTATGGTGTTGCTCCTGCTTTATAAGAAACAAGTGAGGTACTTTAGTTGATGAAAGTGGGTTTTTCTGCAGGATGGCTGATGTTTCTGAATGCACTATTTACAAACTGTATCCAATGACAGTGCTGCCAACAGCTTCATCTTGTCTTGTTTTAGTTTGTTGTTGTTGTTGTTGTTTTTTTAAAGATTTTATTTATTTATTGTTTATATAGTATTCTGCCTGCACATGTGACTGCAGGCCAGAAGAGGGCACCAGATCTCAGTATAGATGGTTGTGAGCCACCATGTGGTTGCTGGGATTGAACTCAGAACCTTTGGAAGAACATCCAGTGCTCTTAACCACTGAGCCATCTGTCCAGTCCCTGTTGTTGTTGCTTTTTTATTTTTATTTTTTAATACAAGGTCTCATGTGGTACAGGCTGGCCTCAAACTCTCCTTATGGCCAAGGATGATCTCGAACTTCTGCTCCTCCAGTCTCTTAAGTCCTGAGCTCTGAGGTTACATATGTGAACCACCAACCCCATTTTTATGTGGTGGTAGGGCTTGAACCCGGAGGCTAGTGTGTGCTAGGCAGGCATTCTACCAGCTCATCTGCATCCTCGGCCCCACAGGTAGTTTTGCAGCTAGATTCTTAAAAGTCAGCTCTTGAGCTATGCACACACCTGTAACCTCTGCAGTCACAGAGCAGAAACAAGAGGAGGCCAGCCTGGGCTACATAGTGAGATCCTGCCTGTCAGAGTCAGGGTTTGGATCCCATTGCTTCCTGGGAAATCTAGCAGACCCTCCACACAGCTGTGGATGGATAAGTCAGGGCTATGTCATGCCACTGTTTCTGTTCTGCCTCTGCCTTCTTCCTGCCTCACTTTCTCATTTGAGTGAGCAGAGACAGCCCTCTAAATCATGAGGGCGGCTTGGCCTGGTGTTCCACTGTTAGCCAATGCTCGTGGCCAGGACATCAAACAAAACAGTGGGGCTTCCTAGTGGTGCTCCTTTCAGGCAAGTGAGTAGGTGTTGATATGATGTCCAGGGTCAGAAATCCCAGCCAGACAGAGCTAGTTGCCAGTCTGGACTGTGCCACTTAGCTGCTGTGTGGTCATCAGCAGGTTATGTGACCTCTGACCTCTCATTCTCTTGTTCTCCTTTGCAAAATGGGAATGGTGGCAGCATGTGCCTTCCAGGGTCACGGGGGAGAGGAAATGGTGTCCTGTCCGCTGTGTAAGAGTGACTGGCAGCCTCCATGGTGGGTTTTCTGATGGTACTATAGTTTCTGGTCCCAAGAAAGGCTAAAGAATTGGTCATCCCACAGAGACCAAGTCAAGGCCCTGATTTGCCTGTCTGTTGGTTGTGGGGAGGATAGCATGAACTGAAAACCAGGGAGCAGGCAGAGTCCCACGCCTGCTGCTGTAGCTTCTGTCACTCCTGTGCCTCTTGCTGTAAAGACCCTCTCCTGCTTGCTCCATTAAAGTAGCCCCTCCCCCTTTCCCCGCCCACCTGCACACTGCCATGTGTCCCCTTCATAGGGTGGGGTGGCTTGTATATATGCTCCTGTTTTTTTAACCACTTCTTGCTCTCTAGACTTGGTGTTAGGCATCATTAGTTGGTTTAAAATGAATGATATCTTGTAATTAATAACCGAGCTCATCAGAATTGCTCAAGGGTTGTTGACCCTGGGGCCCAGACATAGGTGGCCATGGATGTTGTGTGCCAGCCACCTGCTTCTCACTTTTTAACCAAAAGTAAACCAGGAAGCCAAGACTCGGTTTGCCATGCCGGTGAAATGGGGACAATGCTCTAAGAGTGCCTGAGTAGGAGGCTGTCTTCTGCTCCCGTGGGGGTACTGGGTAAATGGTGCCTGGAGTCATAGGATATTGTCCGCAGCCTGGGGGGAAACAGCTGTGCCCTAAAGATACGCCTCTTCTCCTTTGCTCCTCCTGTCAGATGCAGTGGTGCTGGAACAATGCATGCCGCTCACACATACACATTAGTATTGAGATCAGCACATTCACATTTTTAGAATTGCATGTATCTAGGATAATTGTACAGTGTCTCCAAGGAACTGAGATTTGGGTGTGCTGAAAGTAATATCTGTTCAGGCAGTGGAAATTTTATATGATTGACAATGGAAATTATGTCTGTATATACATCTGTATGTAATTATGTGTGTGTACATATACATCTGTATGTAATTTATGTATGTTGATTTTGAGAACATACATACATGCGCCTGTATTTATATGTACATTTTTATTTATACATGGTATATATTTTATATAGCACACACTATGTGTTTTTTATATATTTGCGTGTATATTGATTTTGAGTAAATATATAGATGTTACTTTTTTGCATGTGCATTTATTATATATACACCATATATTTTTACAAAATATGTATGTAATACTCTTGTGTTTATAAGTACTTGTGTTTTGTACATTTATACAAATTTATTTGTATGTGTATGTATATGTATGCATGTGCATATATGTATGTGTGTTGCATGTATTTGTGTGTATGTGTTTTGTAAGTAGCATGTGTATGGCATTTATGTGTGCTGTATGTATATATGTTGTATGTATGTGTTACGCATCTGTGTATTGTATGTGTATGTATGTGTGTTATCTGTGTTATGCACATATGATTTTGTGTATGAATTTGCTGTGTGTATATGTGCATTTGTGTATATATGAATGTTTGCATGTGTTGTTTGTATGTGTTTGTTGTGTATATATGTATGAGCCCATGTTTGTGTACAGCATAGTGATTGAGTGTGGTTTCTGGTGTCCAACAGCCTGGGTTCAGATTCTAGCTGTATTCCTTCCAAGCTATGGGACCACAGACAATTAACATAACCTGTCTGTGCCCTTGCTTTCTCATGTGCAGAGTCGGAAAATGACAGCGCTTGCCCTGTAGAGTCCATGAGGATTCCCTGAGCTGGTATGCGATATGCATGTTGTAGGTAGTGCCTACATGGTATTAATGATGGTCTCTTAGCATCAATATTATTGTGTCCAGCTCACTGCTGGTGTGAGCTAGGTACTTGTTCACTTAAACCGTGGGTTGCTCCGTCTCTGACCTGAACCATGACCACCAGGGACCACCTCATCTGCCTCCGCTGTCATTTGTTGTGATCATCTCGAGTTCTTCTGATTGCGGGTGCTGTCTTACTAGCAGACGAGGGAATACAATTGAGGGGCAGGTTATAATGGCTTCATGAAGTCCTAATGATTTCACATGTAAATGAGGAGGTTTGTTGCTTCTGTGTTTTTAGTTTGCATTTTCATGAAGAGTCATATACATTGCAGAGTTGGAGAGCTACATACAAAAAGCCTTATTTGTTTTGAGTTTTGAATTGTACCATGCAGTTGCAGGGATGCCCCCATTGGTAGGCTAATAAGAGAGTCTCTTTCTTCCTTTCCTTTTTTCTTTCTTTTTTCTCCTGTTGTAGCATGTCCAAGAGGACTGTTCCTTCTGGGTACTCTCTGGTGAGAGCCCTGTGCTACTATGTTTTAGTCTCTTTGCATCCATCTTTCTCTTTGCAGGGACAAGCCCTGTGCATGGTTTTAAAGCTAGAGACAGCCAGTAGACAGTCTTCACTATTCCAGTAATTTCTGCAGAGCACCTGTACTTAAATGTGCCCTTCTGGCTGGCTCCACCCATCAGCCAACTAGCAGTGGCCAGAAGAGAAGACACTGATTGGTCAGATGTGGCTGACTACTCCCCTGTCAAAAGCTGGATGCTTGAGCCACCCTTTAACAGGACTTGGAGTGAGGAGTAGGCATGCCTGCAATGAATATCACATAGTTCAGAGGTCAGGTAAGCCAACAGCCAGCAGCCAGCCAGTCCTCTATTTCCCTTTGATTTTGAAGGCTGGTGACTTGGTTAAGATCCCATGCCTGGCGCTCCCTGCTTTTTGCCTCTAGAGCATATTGCAGCCTGGGGCTTGATTTTTATCGACTGGATCAGCACTGGCACACCTCTGCTGGGTTCCCTGCAGTCTTGAAACCCTCATCTTTCCCCTAGAGGGTGGATAAATGGCCTTCTCACTTCCAAGATCAATGTGTGACGGAGGAAGCCATCTGGCATATGTCCCATTGTCCTTTCTCCCTTCCCAAGGAAGAGGAACAGCAGAGGCAGAAGGTCGCAGCTCCAGGAAGCACTGCTGTCTCTCAAAGGCCTCCCTGATCTTGGGACTGTTGGACAGAAACACCACAAGAACCAAACGCCTGACAGAGGCTTCTCTTTTGGGAAAATTTCCCATCAGAATTGAGTTGCAGAATAATACATAATAAGAATGATTTTTGAATAAAATTATAAGTTTGAGTGTTCTGCATAATACTTTCCCCGAATATTGGATAGATTTCTTCTCTCTTTTTTTTTAAAAGATGCCTGCACTGAGCTCACTGGCCCATTTCAATTTTTATTGAAACAAATAAACCCAATAAAAACACTTAGGCTGAGAGCCCTAGCACCACAATGAAAGAATCACCCAGTATTGAATGTATTGATTTATTTATTTACTCCAACTGGAAAATCGAGTATTGTGTTAATGTCTTTTATAAGAATCACACTACTCGATGAAATGGCTAATTTATTTTAGCGTACACATAAATAGCTAGCAATTTTCCATGAGACAGGCTAATGAAAATGATGCCATGGAATTGTTCCTACGGTGAGGAGTGACTGGGGCAAGCTATGATTGGCCGAGTGCTAAGACGCACTGAACTGGCCATCATATCTGTGAACTTTTGAACTGCTAGTTCTGCCGTGTGATTTATTGATTTTGCTATCTCTCTGTTTAGCTCAACTTTAGTTTTTGCCCAGCAGAGCAGATAAAGTGGCATAGGAGATTTAATTTCATGGGTATTTGGGGTTAAAAAAACCTATCTTTAAGAAGAATGCTAAACATGTTTTAATAAAACATGAGTTGCAGGGGTGTTAGGTTTCTGTAAGCTAGGGATCTGATAAGAAACAAGGCAAGGCAGTTTAAAGGCCAGCCCCAGGTTCCCAGTGAGGAGGGACTTTCTGAGCTCTGCCAGTTACACCAGGACCCACGTGTATTTAATTTGCTCCATTGGGCCCTGCCCGTTCTTAATTACATGTATCATTTAGTTACCCGCCTGGCTCTCGTGCACGAGCCATGTTTTGCTTCCCTGCCTGGACCAGGGATCTTGCTGGCAACATAATCCAGTCTTGCCCCCTTCCAGGAAGTTGAGTTCTGGTGGTATGCAAATGCCCTGCTCTGGGTTAGAGAGCCCGAGAAAATCCACTTCAGGGAGCAGAGAGGGCTAGACACTGGCCCAGCTTGGCTGGTGTTCTGGCTCTATGCAGAGCACACATCTGTGTTCTGGTCCACGTCAACACTGTCTCCTTCAGAGCTTGCCCTGACCTTTGCAAGGGATGCCTCCTTGGTACTCAGGGGCTAGGGCTGTGGGAAGGAGCAGGGTCCTGCGTGAGATCAACCCTGATTTTTTATTGTTGGACAGGCAGAAGCTTTCTTAAATAGGCATCAAGTTGGGAACCCGTTGTTGTTGGTGTTTTTATTGTATCGGCTAATTTTCAAAGAGTGGTGTGACAGCAGTATTTTAAGCTTCCTTCCCCCAGCCCTAGTCTGTAAGGAGTGGTATCAGAAGGTGAGGGAGAGCTTTTTTTTACAAGTAACCATCTTAACAAATTTCAGCTCATACATTTGGAAGTGGGTGAACAGTTAAGGTAGTCGTTTCAGTGACACAGTATGTGAATGTGGAATTTTTATGAAGATAGCAGTCTGGTTCTTTGAAAATCTGAATTACTATTTTCTAGAAAGTATTTTTAAATGACCAAATAATTTTAACCTTTAAGAAAAGACTGTGTGAGTGGTGTGGAGGGGTGGAGGTTAGTGAGTGCTGAGGGATTGGATCTGTGCAAGGGTTTGAAAATTCACATCCATTCCTTAATGATTAAACTGGCAAGATCTTTATTTGGCTGTTAAAAGCATTCTCTTCCATTGTAGACATTCTCAGCAAATTTACAGTCAGATATTTTGAAACAGCTAACACTCAAGGAAAACAAAAAGGAGGAGGAATGCATCTTTGCAATGGGAAGGAGAATTAGTGGAGAGGCTAAAGAGTGGACTGACCGTGACACCATTAGCTGGGGTGGGGTGGGGAGCGCGACACCACATTCCATTGCATTGCAACTAGTTGTCCGTTACTTTGCCATGCACATCCTAATATGGTTACGTCTAAGTTAGAGGCAGCCAAGCTGGGGGTTTGAGAGCCCCTCGGAGAAAGTGCTTAACTGGCCAAGACAATGAGAAATAATCCACAACTCCACAAAAGCCTTCCCGGAAAAGAAGTGTCAAATAAATCCCACAGAACTCTCACTTCTGCCACAGAGCTCCCTTATGCAAACCTGTTTTCTACCGCCATCAGTGCCCAGAGCAGAGCTGCATTTGTTTAGAAATACACACCTCTGTCTTTTTTGTTCTTGTTTTCTTATTTTCCTCTTCCCTTCACCTGGGAGGTCTGGATTAATTCCCTGAGGTATATCTTTGCTTCCATGTCTCCTAAGTTTCGTTTGCTGGAGACCTTTTTACTAAGAAAATTAAGGTAGGAATGTAGCTCTAGCCTGGGACCTTTGTCACTCAAACTAATGCTTCCCCTTAATACAGACCCCTGCAAAAAAGATCCCAGAGCTCTTTTGTGGCACGCCCCCCCCCCAACAGAGAGGTGCAGCTTTTAATTGTCATGCATGGATTCAGACAAAAAAAAAAGCCACTAGTTGTGGATGAGATGAACGAACGGAGGTGTGTACTCACTGGTGTAAATACTGCAGAAACACCTTCTGACAGCCACAGCAGTGTGATTAGCAGGCGCTTCTTGTTTCCTCCAATTCTTCTCTACTTGGGGCATTTCATTTTCTCCCCTCACCCCCCCTTTTTTCTTTTCTTCAACTCTCCTGATCTTTCCCCCCAAATCCTGATGGTCTTGAGGCTTGCCTGTCTTTAGCTGGAACTACAGAACAAAGGTAGGTTGTTCAACTCCTATGCTTCGAGGGAGGGCCAAGTTATTTTGGGAGGGATGTCTTCCTACGGCATGAATGGCTGACCTGAAAGGGTGGAGGGGTGGGGGGAGGTGGCGAGATCATGCCTGGAGCCCAGGGATGGGAGCGCACGCACTGTGGCGCCTTTTATAGAGTGCAGTTGATTTTTATACAACTTAAAGAAGCCGCAGACGCTTTGGGAGGATGGACTCTTTCGATCCTAATACTCCACGCTGGTCTAGCACTGGTGTATACATGACATTTTCAAGCTGCTGCCAAGCCCCTTAGAGACCGTGGGCAGCAGCTAAGATTTCCTGCTTAGATTCTTAGTACACTTTAAAAAAAAACATGAAATAAGATTTTTCTCTCTCTCTCTCTCTCTTAAATTTTAATGTAAGG
The DNA here is from genome assembly GCF_964271855.1 of Acomys minous. NCBI lineage: Eukaryota > Metazoa > Chordata > Mammalia > Rodentia > Muridae > Acomys > Acomys minous. The sequence continues at coordinate 45,014,398 of NC_140500.1, forward strand.
ATGCTTTTCAGTGACTGACGTGTAACTTTTTCTTTTTTCCTTTGGTCAAATTGCTTTAATTCCCAGGATAGCCTCAATTCCTTTTCCCCTGATTTTTGCACTGATCTTCTGATCTGTGGGATACAGGGTGCGTGGGTTTGCTGTGTGCAACCCCTTGCACCTTGCTAGGTACAAGTGCAATATAAAGAATCATGATACCACGAAATTCACCCCCACCTGAGAAGGGGCCTGAAATAGAGTGGTGCAGATTCATAATTGAAAACAAGAACAAATTAAGCCTTGGTGAGCGATATTACAGGCTATTAATCATAATAAATATGTTTGGTAATGTTGTGTTTGCGCATGCTATAGTTTTCAGTTAAAAAAAAAAAGATCAATGTCTGCGATCAGAAGGGTTTGTTCTCTGCCTTGTGAGATGCTGGGCTGTATTTACTCATTAGTTGAAACCGAGCGAAGTGAGCAGTTTGTTCCACAGTCAACTACGCCTTTCTCACGCAGATTTGAATATGTCCCCCATCCAAGAGTAATCTTGGAAAAATCTTTTTTTTCCCCCCTGAACATCTCAGCTTTAGCATAGAACTCAAGCACTGAGAATTATATCTTCCATTCTTCCTGTGTTTGCACATCCACTGGCTAGGGACGATCAGCGTGCCACCCCCCCCCACCCCCCCGCCCCCCCATTGCACAAGGGAAGCCCTTGGCAGCACAGAAACGCTATGCATTTTACCAAAATGAGCTCCGGTAGCCCCAAAGTTTTCATCCTAGAAGCGTGCCACCAGTGCCTGTGGTAAAGCAGAGCGGCAGTGGAAGGCTCCGAGTCCAAAAGAATTCGAGTGCTGCTCCGGCAGGAGAGCCGGAGTCCGTGTGTGGAGAAGGTTTATTTTTACTTTGGGGCCATAGAGGGGGTGACTGGAATTAGTAGCCTTTAATTAGACGAGGAGATATTCAAATTTTACAGGGGTTTATGTTAGAACATGGAATGGCGGGTGGCTCTTTCCTCATTATGAATCCTCCTTGCACATAATGAGCTTCATCATTAGTTGATGGAGTGAATTCGCCCTAGCTCTACCTTGAAAGGCACATAATTTACATACTACTTCAGAGCCTACGCTTTAATGGATTCCTCGATGAATAAAATGAAAAGCTACTTTCTTTAAATTTTTGAACACTGTTTAGATAATACGATTTTAATAAGACATTCAATTTGCTTGTTAAGTATATTTGAAAGTGCTTTCCACCTCCCCCCCACCTCTTTTTGGGCAAAATATATTTTGGCTTGCCTTGCTGTGTATCACAGCAGTACTTACCCTCAGAGACGTATAAGAGGGCATATGGGGTTTGTGGCTAAGAAACGGTGGTGGGTGATCTTAGGCACAGGACTTTCTGCCTGTGAGCCTTGAGGTTCTGGGCAAGCCCTTTCTATAGAAAGTATTTCTGACACGAAATAGTCATAACAAAAAGGGTTGGAAAGAAGCTTGTCATTGGTGTCTATTATTAGTGTTTTGCATAAATAAAATTTCCTTGCAAGCTGACTTTAGCTAGCGGTGAAGGCTTTCCACTTGCGCTCCCTGGTTTGCTTTAATGAAAGAAGAGCAAAAACTTCCCTGGCGTTGGGAACTGCCATGGAGCTGAAATTCAAGGAAAAATGGAGCTGGAGGCTGCCTGACATGCTATCAGGTCATCCACGGAGCAGGGACAGTCTTCTGATCTACCCCATAAATCCAGCACGCTGTTGTTGCTCTGCCACTTCTGCCTTAGCTGGAACTGGGAGAGAGATCGGCTTTGGCTCGGCATGCTTTGAATGCCGACGTCTTTTCAATAGCGGTGTGCAGCTAGTAATAGCATGGTATTGAACATGTACTGAGCTCGCTCCACACAGGTCACCCCACATGCTTAGCTGTGCTTCAACCGGCGATGGGTTCATGGTGGTTTGTCACTTGCAGGGGCTGGGAAGGTGTCTAAACAGAAGCGAAGCCTTGTTTTGATAGAATTCTTTATTACCTGAAACCGATCAGCATATATTACCATTAATAGAATAGTGTATGTCATTCTTTTTTTAAGTAATTTACCTCTGCTACTACAGACCTGTCTGCTTTAAAAAAAAAAAAGCCTTCCTCCCTTCTAAAACATATATTTGTTTAGAGAGTTTTCACTGAAGTGTACATGACAATTACAGCTGTTCATTAACAAAATTGGGTATTTGTTTTAAACTTTAACCAATCACTTTGATATGCTAATTATGGTGTAATTTAATTTGAGCCCTGTAATGATGATGCCGTTATTATGGACATAAATGATGCAGTTAAGCTGAGAGTAATCTCATTTGCATACTGTACATGCCAGTAAATTAAGCCCTTTCTTCAGCTGCTTCAGCTTTCATTTTCCACTTCTTTTCACACAGCTCCTTTTCAGCCCCTCTCTCAGAAGCCCACTCCGTAATGGTCCTGATGTCTGTTTGATGTGAAGTTTTCGGCCCCACAGTAAGGCAGGATGGGAGATGTAACATTTAAAGGTTTCATTGTCTGGCTGAGTGCGTCTTTAAGGAGGAAGGATTAGAGAGGGTGGAAGGAGACCTGAGTGTCCTTTCTGTGGGATGTGACAGCCCGCCCCCCTCAGGCCCACCCCCCTTCATTCAAGTAATCCAAGAGGCCAAATGTTCCCCACTCAGTCCTGAGTCAGCTGTGGCACCTGTGTGTGCACCTGATGGCCTCTCCCACTGCACTGCGCTCCCTGCTCAGGGATGGGGCTGCACGTCCTGCCATTCTTTGTTATGTTTATGGTTTAATTTGGCTGGAGTGTTAAGATTTTTCATATCCAGGCTTTTATAGATTTTTTTAAAAAACAATTTTGAGAGGTCATTAGTATTTTTAAAAAAGAATATCTTTTGTTGTTGTTGTTGTTGTTGTTAGTTAGTTAGTTTGTTTGTTTGTTGTTTCCTGTCCATTCAGTGGAGAAGACTCTGCCACCTTGCACCTTCAGTGGGTTCTTCTGGATCTATCTGATCAGGGCTGCTCTTCTTCTTGAGCCAGCCTTGTGTGTGATTGTGTGTGTGTGTGTGTGTGTGTGTGTGTGTGTGTGTATGTGTGCCTTTTGACAACTTTTGGCCACTGCTTCCTCGTTCCCTGAAAACCAAAGAATACATTGGAGCGTAACTAAACTCCTGCGTAACATGCGATCCTCCCTTGTGGCTGTCGATGGGAGCCAGCGGGAGTCGAGTGGGTGTAGCGGAGCACTGAATTTAGCTCCATGATTTTAAGAGGGTCATAGGCCTAAAAATAGTGCAGGCTCTGTGACTCCTGCAGGCGACTTCCTCAGCCAGTGGGAGAGAGAAGAGAAAAGCAGTGAGTGGCTGCCGCCGCCGGCCTGAGTGCTTAGAGCTACAGTAGAAGGAGTAGTACTCTTTGGGAGGGTGGGGGCTTGATCACACATCTCCCCACACTTCTTGCTAGTTGAGTTCTGTCCCTGCCCCTCACAGTCCTCCTGATAGTAGGCAGCCTTCCTAATAGTTGGGTTTCAAGAATATCCTTGATATTGGCATGGTCAGGTGCGCCCTGGGCAGACTTAGCCATGGCAATTAGAATAATAAGGGACTTTTGGCCTAATTTGGAGAAATGAATATTTCCTGGCTATTTAGTGTGAAAGAACGGGGTCTCACTATTGACCATTGTCAGCTAGCTTGTTTTTTAGGTGATTTGACCTTAAAGGGCTGTGGGACCCTTTAAATCTCACTCTTTCCTTTATTTACACAGGTAAAACTGAGAGAAATATTTGCCACAGTGCCGTAGTTTGTATCATTCTTTTCACAAATCTGCAAGTTTCTGGTCTTTGCTATATGAGAAGGGGAAAGGAGAAGTGATCTTATATAATATTAGTGCATTAATTAATTTATTTGCATGAGGGGGCTGAATGCAGCACCTTATACACAGCAGGGGAGTCCTCTATCACTAGACTACAGTTAAAAAAATGAATACATAGTAAGGATTCGACTTTCTCCGGCAGACCAAGACCCTAGACAAGCATGTCTCCCCAGTGTGATATGCAGTAGCACAGTGCAGGAATAACACCAGCACATCAGCCCCCTGGGGTGAAGGATGTTCCTGTGATTCTTAGCGCAGCAGAATAATACACTGCTCATAGTAGGTCTACTGCTCATAGTAGGTACGGAAATTAGGAACCTTCTTCCAGTTTCTCCATGCCTCATTCCTCCTCTCTCCTCCCCCTCTTCCTTACCTCCCAACAGGCCCTCCTGCTTTGTTTTCATACATACATCAGGGCCTTGAGCTAAGCAAGCCTTAAACTTAGCCCACACCCTCCGCCAAGGAGTGTTTCTTGATTAAAATCGGTCTGTTTATTCCAGTCTGCTTATGGGTGTAAATAAGGAAGAAACCCCTTGAGAAAATATCAAAGGATGGGTGTCTGTGAGCCCCTCCAGAAGATGCAGTGTTCTCTGGGCCACCTCTTGTGCACGAGTAGTGCAGGATGCCTCTTTGCCTGTTAGGGGTGATCCTAGACGGAATTCGCCAGTGGCTTGGGATATTGACTCACGCTTCCCATGATGACGCCACTAACAGCTATTGAGTAACATCTCAGGGCTAGGCCGTTGCTAAACTCTTGTCATAAATGTAGCCGCTGCATCCTCCTGCAGCCTCACAAGGTGGTGTTATCAGCAGCATCTTATCTTCTTCACGGGGCCACAGTGACATACCCCTTCATGTCCCACAGCCAAGAGTTTTGTGGCCAAGACTGACACATCCAGGAAAACTTCAGAGCCTTTAATGCTGGCCACGACCCAAGTCCTGTTCTTTGTTGTAAACGTACATGCACACAGGCTGTTATTTCTGGTTAAGTGTGTCGCTATTTTGTGTTTCTAGTTACTCAACAACGATAGTGCTGTTTTTCATGGGGGCATGAACAAAATAACTTACTGGCTCCTACTTACTGGAAGATAAGGAACCAGTATTCACCAACATTAAGTAACGGCCTCACACAAGAGGAAAGTGCCCCACTGCTAACCTACCTTGAAACAGCTGATGCTCATGGCTGCGTTAACTGACTCACTGACTTCTTGTATGGAGAGTGCCTTTGGTACAGAAGGCTGTTGGCGCCTTATATTGGAGACTGAGACTTTAAACTGTGTAGTCTAAGTAACTGAAGGCTCTTGGAATCCATTGATCCTTTTGTATGATGTAAATTCTTGGCAGGAATCTACTTTCTCTTTGTCCCTCTGCCCCCTGGAAATGTAAACACAAGAGGATAAGTTACGTTTATTTGTTTCTTGGAGGGGAGGGGGCGGGAGACAGTGCCGTAATAGCCTCCTTCTCTTTGATGGAAGTCTCCCTTACTGATATCTTGACAGGTGACAGAATGACCGTCACCATAGAGTTTCTGGATACATGGATCCATATGCTTGCACGTACCGCCATGTACAGGTTGCTCCTGGCTCCTGGTGTTATGTAACGCACTGTAGGCTGCCTGTGGAGGAAGCCTTAGAAGGCGATCTCAAGGAGACACCCTGTGCTCTTCCGTACTTGATTCCTTGGCTCAGTATCTTAGCAGCTCTGATCAGGCATGGATGGTGACAGCAATTTGCCAAGCCTCCTTGTTCCTTACCACACAGAACCCGGCTAACACAGGATCTCTTCGTGTTCTCAGGCTTAAGCTTTTAGCATGGGATGGCAGCCAGCCACCAAATATGGCTACCTATCCCTGGAAGTATGTAGCTGGACCCCATGTCCATATTTAATACCTACAGAATACACCTAGAAGAAAGAAACAACATGAAATAGCTCTTAATCCTTTTAACATTGGTTACATTCATGTTCAATGTCTAATTCTGATGTTTTGGTAACATACATAGTTTTAAGGCTTCTACTATTTTTAAAAATTAGTGTTGTATGATGTTTGAGTTGGGTGTGCACATGCACCTGCCCTTGTGTGAGATGCAGAGGACAACTTTATGGGGTCTCTTTTCTTTTGCCACTTCTATATGGGGCCCACCCAGGTCACTGGGATTGTAGGGCAAGTGCCTTACCCACTGAGCCATCTTGCCAGCCCTACTGTTTTTTGTTTTCTAATTGGGCCTATTGGACCATATCTAGATTGCATATGTGACTTTCGCCTGGAGTTCTTTGTCTGTGGAACAGCATAGCTGCAGTCTTTACCAGCTATATCTTTAGACGTGCTGACTGGGGGTGGGGGCACAGCTTTAGTCTAAAAATAGATGGGAGCTGCAGTGAAGTCCTCTGATGAGAACTCGGTCCTCAGAAGACTCAGGAGCTCTTGGGGATTCGGCCTCAGACAGCACATGTGAGCCGAGACAGAAATAACCCGCCTTGGTCAGTACAGCCCTTTGTCCTTTCTCATCAGACTACAAATGCAGCAGTGACGCTGTGATTTAGAGAGACTTGACCTAAAGGGTGTTTCTCTACCCAGCTTTCTTGGCTCATCTGTTACCATGCCCACTGGACAGAGGAGGATGGGACTAACTCCTGTGTGTTCTAGATTGCTTTCTGTCCTGAGAGCTGGTCACTTACATAAACTGGCCCAGGAGCCCCTCCTGCTACAGGCTATACGGAACCATTTTTCTTAGGTCAAAAGATGACTTTCTTTCTTTGCCAGCCCCTAATTTCAATCTAGTAGAGAGATGATCTGCCTTAAGTAACATTTATGTGTAGATGTGAATTTTTGTCGGTTTTCTTTGGCTTTTGAGATAGTGTCCCTGTGTGGTTCAAGCTTCCCTTTAGCATGCAAGCCTCCTACCTCAGCCTCACCAGTGCTGGCATTACAGGCAGGTAGCACCATGTCAGCTAATGTGCTCTTATGTAGTTATTATTTATTAAGAGACAGAGTTTCTGAGCCCAGGCTGTTGTCAAACTTTTTTGTGAAGCCAAAACTGGCCTTGAACTACTGTCTTCTTGCCTCACCAAATCCTGGGGTTACAGGCAAGTTGTGTCCACCTGCTTCTAAAGAAAGAAATGCCATAGCATGAATGTACATTATTCTAAAAATACTGATGAGATGCCTGCCTTGTTAGGCATGGCAAATTTCCATTTCTAGGGAAGCTTGTCAACTGCATAAGGCAAATAGGGAACCTTCTAGATCATTTCAAATTATGACAAGGATAGTTCCATGGTTGCTGGAAGTAGCTACATTATTTGTTTTATAAAAATATTTTGGGGGAGGGCTGGGGGTATAACTCAGTGTACCTGCCATGTGTGGGACTCTTGGGTGGGCCCCAGCAAGTGTCAGAAAAATTATAGAATTTTAAATTTCTTATTGTGTATGTGTGCACACATGCCTCAGTGTGTGTGTGTGTGTGTGTGTGTGTGTGTGTGTGTAAGTGTGCACTTGCAACTACAGTTATTCAGGTAATTTTTAGAGGCAGGACCTCTCCTTGGCCTGGAACTCATCACGTTTGCTAGCGGGCTAGCCAGCCCACCCCATTGCTCTCCTGTCTCCAGCTCATCAGTGCTGGGATTACAAGCATGCAGCCCTACACCCAGCATTTTCACATGAGTTCTAGAGGCTGAACTTGTTCTCATGCTGACTTTCTTAAAGGGACTTCACAGTCGGTGTCCACAACCAATACCTGCTTCCCTCACACTCTGTTTGTGCAGATGGTTTAGGGAAAACATGATTATAATAGACATTTTTTGGTGACCACTCACATTGTGGTTAAGTAGACACACCCAAAATCTCACTTCTCTGTCTCTGGGCACCCCTATCAACCTATGAAGTCCCAGGGGAAGTCAATCTGCAGCCTCTTTTTTTAGACTCCCCCCACCCCCACCCCCATCAGAATAAATGGAAGCCTTCAGTGGAATGAACACATGGAAATTATAGCTGTCATGTCATCCATTAAAATCAGACATTTGAATGAGACTTTATCCCACTTTACTTTTTGGTCCTTTAAGAAGACAAGGGACAGGGTATTAGATGTGAGATGGCCATGGGGAGACTGGGTGCTGGCAAAGATCAGTCCCCAGTATGAAATGTGCCTACTTGTTAAGTGCTTAAAATGTCCAGCCTCCCTCTGCGCTAGTCTTCCTTAGAGCTGCACCGTTAGCAGCCATTGGCTTGCTGCTTGCTCATAGCCCTAGGCCACTGGCTCCTGGTGGTAGCTATCCTGGACGTTTCCCATATGTGCTTCCGTTTCCACTCAGTGCAGCCTATACTAGCCTGAGGTTGACTCTTTGAGCCTTCACAGGGGAAAGGTGTTAATGGCAACCTTTATTCTGTGCACAACTTGGGAGGAAAGGCCTCAACTCCTCCGTGCTCAGCATCTCCCAGTCACGCCTCCAGCAGGTGATTTTCTGTCCGGAAGTGAAGTGTTCTTGGGGATGTCCTTGGACAACAAACCTTTTCTGTGCATTGGCAATTTGGATGTCCCCGTTTTTGCAAGGTAACAATCACCAGTCCCCGTATGACTCCTGTGGGTTCTCACTAGGAGTGAGACATTGGACATGCCCTAGAAAGAACAGGCTTTTCACGCATTGGCGTATGTGCTTTGCCACGTGATTGCCAATGCAGAGTCTCGACGTGTCTTGAGAGTTTAGAGTAGAAATGTATGAATGGCCTGTCTCTTTCTTACTGTGTGGGGTCTGGATGTGTTCTTCCCTGGCACCTGTTTGACAGCTACTCAGGTTGTCCGCAGACTTCTCTTGGCTTTTGATTTATGACTTGGGACCCCCTCTGTTGTCTTCTGTGTACACGGTACACATGTGGAAGCCATTTCAGTGACTCGTCATGGGAAACCTATTCTCTGCTTCCATCACTCCGAATCAATATGCAAGTAATAACACTCCTGAAATGTCTGGAAGGCCACTTGTACCAGTAAAGGTCAGGGAAGGTTGGACTGAATCCAAGACTAGTAGCAGCCTTACCATCCCCAAATGGTCTTTTGTGATCCGGCCAGATAACGGAGTGTACACCTGCATATTGGTGCTACATAGAACAAAACCCAGGCTGGCTTGAACTGCACAGTGAGCCCTAGCTCATCATGAAACCTAGTTTAATTAAATATCTTAACAAATAAATAAATGACATCTTAGAGAATATTAAAGTACTTCCCACCCCCAAAAGACCCCACATGTCTTTGTGTCATAATGAAGTTTTATTTGGGCTAAAAGGAATGGCTCTGTTGTCAGGGCTTTACGGTCTCTTCATCACCCCGCCTTCATGAATGTCAGGAGCATTACAGCTTTCTCCAAGGATGGTAGAAAGACCCCCTCCTCTCTTTTTCTGTGAAGAAACCTCAGGAATAAGAGAGTGGCATATATCAAATTACCATGCTGTCACAACCTTTATTTCAGGCTTGTGTAAGCTGTGGCTCTCTGGAAGCGTGGAGCTCTCTTCTTCATAGTTTTATATGACTCGAATCACAGGCCTTTTCTTTGATTGAAATTGGAAGCCACTTTTTGTATTGAAACTCTTGATTATGTTTTTTTTTTCCTTGAGAACTTGAATGAATAAGCTTCCTGCTTTTGAGATGACTTATCAGTTAATTTCAACTTTCATTTATTACCATGGAGATGGCACGAGACATCAATTGAGTGGTCCGTTGGAGTGATAGCTAACAGATGGCTAAAATGGCTGTTAGTATGTATCCCCTCTGCCAGTTCTCTTAACAGACATTACTAATCAACCACAGTACTCTTCCCCACCCAGCCCATGACTGTGATCTATTCATCTTTCCTTCAAATAGTACCAGGCACTGCTAATCAATAGAGCTTGGCATGAAATCTATGTTCCCTCTTTGTTATCAGTGTTATGATTTGCTATGGATGACTTTGGTAGATTGAAGGCTTCTAATAATTAGTGATATATTAGTGATACTACTTCCTTTTACATTATTTTAGTTTGTTAAATGACCTGCTCCCTTAAAGTCATCAGATTTCTACATACTTGTTCTTTTCCTCATATGACCTGGGAATCAACTGGACAACTCCCAGGAATCCCCTTTGGAGGTAATTTTGAAATAGGCCAAGTACCAGTTCCCCTTGAGCCAAGTAAGTCTTTGTTAGGTTCAGGATGCTCTCTGCATGCAGGAGGAGGAGCTCTGAGGAAATGGATGCGGCCCTCATACTGCAGATAACGGGCCAATGTGAACTCTTTGCCCTTTGGCAAATTGCCTGTTCCTCTCATTGTGAATGTGTAGGATTCTAGGACCTGACATCCCACGTTGCTTGATATCGCCTTTGCTCATAACATAGTGGAGTCCACCACAGCTTATTTATATGCCAGAAGAAAAAGCACCTGGATTTTTAAAAATGCATGCATCTTTAATCATTATTTTTAACTGCTTAACTTTTTCCCCCTGGAACTTTTCTCTTTCTTAAGCTGATACTGTAAGAAGTTTTACTTGATATGTTCAGCTTAAAGTCCACATACTGTTTTTTTTTCTCTAATGAATAAAGAGAAGTTGGAAGTGCCCACAAATTTCTCTTTCTCCAGTAACCACTAGATCATGATTTTACTATCTCTACCACACTCTTGGGAAATTTGTAATAAATTATCTCTCTCTTGAATGACTACAAAAATGTTGCTTTTTGTTGTTGCTGTAGCTTAGCTGTGGGCCCTCTTTCATCTGTGTCAGCAAAAGCTTGATTCATTGTATTTATCAGGTAGAGAAAAGAGTCCCTTCACCTTCTGTGGCATGTGACAGGGAGGAAGCAGGTCGGCAGGCAGGAACATGTCTAAACATTGCTGGAGTGGTGTTTAGTTATTTTTCAAATTTTAAAGCTCATGTCTCCATCTCACCTTGTCAAGATCAGCACAAGTGATTCATGGTTCATTTAAGTAAAAAAGCTATGTTAAACCAAAACGTCCCCATTGAAGGAAAGTGTGACTTCTGCTGTCACCTGTGGAAACAGGAGTTTTCACCAAAACAATGTGTTACTGAGTAAAAGCGGATCTGCAAGCCTGCTCCCATCTCTCCCACCTCAAAGAAAGAAGAGAGAGAGAGAGCAAAAAAAAAACCCTAACGTATCTGGAGAGGCAGAAACTCCCAGAATTCTTTCCCTCTTTCTCTGGCAAGCATGCCAGGCTCGTAGGTGTATCCCTAGTGCAACAGAATGTGTGAAAACCGTTTAAATGATTATTTGATAATTTAATAAAGGAGAATGCTTTAAGCCACCACACCCTCCTACCTACCACAGCAATATTTTACAAAACACTTTCCTGTGGAATCAGCATCAAACAGCAGTTTTAAAATAAGACAATGGGTAGAGTCATAAGTTAGTTTTCTCTTGGGCACGCCAGACTGTCCTCTCAGTTTGGAGAGCACAGGGTCAGCTTTTTGCCTTTGAGCTTGTGTCAGAATCATTATCTGCCCTATAGGTCTGGCAATATTGGCTTGACTGGTGTGTGTATGGGGGTGAAGGCTAGTCAACAACATAGGATACTACTCATCACTTGCTGTCCACCATGGTTTTTGAGACAAGGTCTATTCCTGAGACCAGGGCTGCCGCTGGCTGGTCAGGCCCCAATGGATGGCCATGAGCCCCAGGCAGATGCCTGTCTCTGCCTCCCAGCACTGGAGTAACAAGAGTGGGCCACCATGCCGAGCTTTTTTATGTGTGTTCTCAGAATTGAACTCACATCCCTGTGTTCACAAGGCAAGTACTTTACCAAATGAGCTACAGCTCAACCCTTATTTGTAGACCTTTAACTCATGATTGACTCATGAGATAGTTTGCTTACTAAATTGGTAACTGTGCTTGGCTCTGTCCCATATTGTCTGTTTGTCGTCACAGGTCAATGAGATGCATTTTTTTTACCATCCTGTTTGTTCCTTGGGGTGTAAAAGGATTCTAGAGGCTTCAGTCCCTTTCATCATTCATGTGCCCTGAACAAAGAGTGATGCCTGTGAGGACAGTCTGGTGTGCCCAAGGCATCCAGCTATGCAAGTAGAGGTTTGTTGGCACTAGAATAAAAGAGAAACCCTGCATGCTCTTGTCATTTCACCAGCCAGTGCTCTGTATTTGCTTGCTAAGAAACTGGTTCAAAGAACAACTGTAAAAATTGCTCCATTTGAAAAGCTGCACAGAGTACCTGGCCTCTCTGAGCCCTTAACCTGCCACACAGTGGAAGTCCTGTGTGCCTGCAGCATCTGCAAGCTTCCTGTGTCTGTCTTTCCCTATCCCTCCTCCCTGGCCCCACCCCAGCAGTGGTTTCTTGGACCCCCATATCTTCTTCTGCAGCCTTAGCTGTTTGGCACACCTTCTAGAACCTGAGGCTGCCCAGGCTGCTCATTGTGAGCCCTGAGTTTCCAGGGCTTCCTGGAGGTTGCAACGCCTCAGCAATGAACTGAGCTTGCCATAAGTGGCACAGTTATCCTGAAGTCCTTGATGCAGCAGTGGCCCTTGAGGAGGGGATTCAAGTGGTTGTGGCGCTTTCCAGAGCTGAAAGGAAGGATCCGTATTGTTAGCTCAGATTATATCTGATCGTTAATGTGGATCCCCGCCACAAGAAAATGGGAGAGCCCACTACAGCCTTTCCAACTTCTGCGCCCTTTGGGGGCTGTTGAGGGGGAGTGGATTTTACAGCACTGTTGGTGACATTGAGTAGAAATCAGCTGAAAGGGATATGGATGATTTGCATATTCTGCAAGGACATTGTAGAGCCCCTATATGACGAAATCGGCATAAAACAGGGGCTTTGAGAAGCTTCCGTTTCTCTGGCGGTGTTCGCTGTCAAGTGTGTACTCAGGCAGTAAAGACTCGGAAGCGAGGCCCTGCGTTTGTGAGCACACACCCGAGGGTTACGCTTCACGCGCTAGGTGAAGCCAAGATTTTCTGAATTATGTTTCATTGGGGAATTTTTACCTTTTCTTCCTGTTTATGACAGTCATTTCATCTGCGGCTATAATGAGGTCAGGAACAGGTGACTGTAAAATAATACTAGTAAGCGGGCAGCCTCTGTGTTAATGATCAGGCTATTTTTTAAAGAAAAAAATTAAAAAGTTCTGGTGTGGGAAACATCCTCTCTACTCAAAGCCTCTCTTCCCAGTAATTAATCAGAGTGAAGATTTTAATGCTCTCCCGATTATGTACAAGTAATTATGGCTACTTGTCTGCAAGAAGGCAGGAGAAATCGGTGTAAAGGCTAGAACAGTGTGGGGTGGGACTGGCATGCCTTCCCTTTTCTCTTTTTTACATTATTCTGGTAAATACGATGTATTCATTCTTACAGAATGCAAGGATATACTTAATTCCTCCCCCCCCCCAAAGGCTAACTTTTTCAACCATTTAGAAAATACATTTCTGTTTATTAAACCAATAACCTTTTGAGAGAGGGAAGGAGGGAGGGAGGGGGAGAGGGAAAAAAGGAGAGAGAGAGAGAGAGAGAGAGAGAGAGAGAGAGAGAGAGAGAGAGAGCGAGCCACAGCATTTTTCCAGGGAACCCTCTCAGAACACATTTCCAACATCTTTTGTGTTTCCACATAGCAAGCTACTTTATGGACTTTTTTGCTGTGGCATTGCCCTTCAACGAGAAAGCTTTTTCCATTTTGTACCATAAAGAATATTATTTTTCTGCCAGCCAATTTTCCCTGTTAGTCACTAATTGGCTACATAAATCTCGGGTGTTGAGAATGAGGAATGTCTCCGTGTCATAGAGTGTAATCTTCACCCTTATTTACCAATTCATTAAGATTCATTGATGCAGGATCGGTGAGAGGAAATGACAACATAAATCAGACCTCCAACATAATGACCCTAATCAGCTGGGAATTGCTGGAAATGTCACGATGAACTATGTCCTTGTGTTAGTGCCACTGTACACTGTCAGTGCGCTGCTTTATGAGGAGGACCGCATCTTCCTGACAGTGACTGTATTTAACGAAAAAAGAGTTGTTAAAAAGCTGATTCCATTAAAGCTATGAGATCCATACAAGGTCCTGTGGTATTTAGCCCCGTGCCCTTTACCTTCATTGTAACTGCCTAATGGAGCTGCAGTTTAATGCGCATTCAGAACACACCTGAGTTAAAACTCCCCAGGAAAAAAAAAATGCAAGTTGATTTATAGCTTGTCATGTCTTTATTTAACCCAATAATTTCAGCATGTATGGAGAATTGAAAACTGTAAGTTCTCCACTTAGGTACCAAATCTCTTGTCACTGAACTGAAGTAGATCTCAGTGACTAAGAACTCCTTAAATACCACCTTTCCTTCCCCCCCCCCCTCCCCCAGTTCAGGATTAGAATCTCCTTCTCCACAGGTTTGCTGATGCTAAGCGATGCTCATTCCTAGAATAATGTGTCAATTCAAAATCAGCAATAGACTCTGACAGGGTTTTCTGTGAAGAGGTTTCTGGCCCCTCTTCCCTGGGTATTGATTTCACCCACCCTGAGCTTGGAATGGGTTCCTGGAAGGTGGGGGTGGGGCTGCAGCTCAGGCATGGTCTTCAGTTGAGAATACAGGTTATTCATTGAGGCATAATGAATTAATCAGGTGACAGTTTGAGTCCAGCCTGGGAGACAATCCTCTGTCCTTAACTACTGCTTAGTAAACTCTTTTTTTTTTTTTTTTAAGTAAACTCTTATTAACGAAGAGCAAGCGAACATCTTTGAGGACATGAGGATGGAAAATTGCCACCGTATATTCCTTTAAAAAAAAACTTTTTTCCCTTTGTGTATGATGATAGCAACCATTTTTTTTTTAATCTTAAAAAAAATCTTTTAATCTATGGTACAAGGCTGAGAAAGACCTCTAAGAGAACAAGACAAGTTTACTTAATCTTGACAGCCCGGGGTGTAATCGCCCTGTGCTTGTGACAAGTCAGACTCTAAGATTTATAACTCCTTAATCAAATGTCTAGAATTCTCAGGAAATGTTATCACACGACTTCCTTTCACATGACTTACAGAGAACTCAATAGACCGTTAGATAAGCAGTAGACTGAGCTGGACCTTGGAATGATTTTATGCTGCGTGACGTGACATTTGGATGGTGGTGGGGAGGCTGTTTCAGTTTTGTTCCCCAGTGGTATGTGCATAGCCATGTCCTGTTTGGGGCTTTCTTTTCTCTTCTGGGGTGACACTGTTATTTTTCATGTCCTGTGGGCTTTGGGCAGACTTGGTTTGTGTTCTGCACCTTTAAGCCACGTGGGAAAGCTATCCAAGGAAACAGGAGTGTGGTCCAAATAACTGAAGTGATGTCTGGCTTCTGATGTAGTCCTGTGCCCATGCATGCGTAAAAGCAGCTGCTGAGGAAAGCTGGAGTGATGTAAGGAGGGGACACCCTGGGTCCCTCAAGGGAGGATGACTCAAAGTGTGAGGAAATGTGTCTTGCCCAAATCCCCAGCCTTCTCACGTGGCCCAGAGGGCCAGCACCATCAATACAACCAAGGCGAAAATTGGCTCTCCCCACCCACGGGCCAGATCAGCAACTTCCTGTGAGCCCTGCCCCAGCTGCTGAGGTCTGTCTTCCATGCTTCAGCTCTTGGGCCGATGTGACCAATGCTCCTGGACTTTTCCTGCCTTGAGCCTGAACACTTTCTAACTTCTCAGGGAGTCGGAGAGTGTTTCACCCTGTAAGGCAAGAGAGGGAAATTCTGAAAGAGAATGAGAGGAGAAAAGAGACAGATCCAGAAAAGACTAAGGTAACAAGATACAAAGGAAGATTCTAGAAAGATAAACAGAAAGAGGAAGAGGACTTGAAAAGGAGTGAGGCAAAGTGAAAGAGATTCAGATACGCAGTGGGGGATGGGGTCACTCAGAGGAAAGAGAGAGGTACAGTCAGGGAGCCCTAGGCAGCAAGGCAGGTCTTCAGGGTGGGCCCTGATGTCATCTGTGTCTACAAAGGCTCCTGCACAGAGAAGCAGCATCTCTGAGAGTGGCCTTAGCCTGGAGTTGGCCAGCAAGGCTGCAGGAGTCACTGGTGAGGCACTTGTGGGAAGTCAGCCTAGCAGTGGCTCGCCAGATGTCAGCCCCTTACATCTAGCTAGAATCTGAATGCTAGACAAATGGTGGTGTGCCAGCAAGAAAGACCCTGAGATTGTTATCCCTTGAGACTCCAGAAGATGCGCGTAACCCCCAGGTTCCAGGTTATTAGAACAATAAAA
Source organism: Acomys minous (assembly GCF_964271855.1). Classification (NCBI taxonomy): domain Eukaryota; kingdom Metazoa; phylum Chordata; class Mammalia; order Rodentia; family Muridae; genus Acomys; species Acomys minous. The sequence continues at coordinate 45,030,460 of NC_140500.1, forward strand.
TCAGTACAAAATGATAACTTGTCTGCAAAGGAGTCCAGGCTGCCAAGAGCCGCACCCCCCAGGCCCCCCAATTGATGTCTTGGGCGTGGAATATGAAGATAGATGCCAGGGCTTATAAGTCTGTTCTCAACTCCTCTCTCCCTCGTGCCCTGTGGAACTCGGGATGGGACAAGTAGAACCCGCAAAGCCACTCTTTGTATCTGAAGTCAAAATAATTTTTGGATCTTCCACATGACGTAAATATCTGAACGAAGCTTGTGTGAGCCACTCAGAGCTTCTCAGCCTCTTTCCTGATCCTGCTCTTCCCTGAAGATTTCTCGCATCCTCTTTCCTTCCCATTGTTTCTTCCCTTCCCTCTCTCCATTTCTTGTTTGTTTTCTTTTTTTTAACTGGTCTTTATATATTGTCTAACCTAGCCTTGAAATTAATGTGAAGCCTAGGATTAACTTCAACTTGATACCCTCCCGCCTCAGCCTCCTCCTCCTAGGATTTGCAGTGTGTAAGCAATGACAGGCTTGCCTCTCTCTCCTTGGATATGATTGTGTTTTTGTTCTGTTGCCTTCAACTTCTGTTCCCCAGCTATTAGTAGTTGAGGGAAAAGTCCCCACACCCAGGATGGAGCAAGTAAGTAGGCCAAGACTACAAATGAGATGAAGGGGAAAAAAACGGTCTTCTTGGCAAAGGAAAAATCTTCAGAGTGAGAGGTATGCTTAACAGACAGACAAAATACCTCCAAAATATGCAAATCTGTGTTTATCATGGAGAACCCTACAGGGAATAAATCCGAAGCATTAGCAATTATGACTTAGTTCAGAAGCCTTCCTTGCCGTTCTGCCCGTAATACTTACAAACACCAGTGTAGCTTAGAGCTCAGTGCTAAAATGTTTTCCTCCTATTTCTCTCTAGTTGTTTAACATGCCTTTATCATCGGAGATGACGTGATCAGAGAGAAAGAATGAATGCTCTTATCAGCTCCACTTCCTTCCCAGTGTGCTGGGAGAGCTGAGTTGCATTGGCCTTTCTGAAGTGAGAGGCCTTGGGTGCTGTGGCTGCCAAGCAAAGGGGACTCGGGCAGCTTACGTGTTAGGGAACTCGGCAGGGCAGAGTGTTGGCCTCTTCGCTTTCATGCACAGTTCCCTTCAATGAGGGCCTCTGTCTTTGAGCCTGGATGAAGCAGGGCGCCCCCCAGCTCTTCCCTCTGTTGTGCAGTCTGACGTGGGTGAGGGCCGCTCACTGGGCTTTGGTTTTGAAAGGTGGGTGGTGTATATTAAAGACACATGGACGATGTATATAAAGCTAATCATCCCTCGTTTAAAAACGCGGAATCCTGAATGCTCTAAAGCTGGAGAGATGGAGAACCATCATAACATTACAAGGGGTATATCCTACCTTGGACCTCATGGGAGGCAGCTTATGGTGGAAGTTCAGCTGCAGGGTATGCATGGTGCATGCCCTGACTTGAGCTCCCTCTCTAAGACAGCTTATTATATATGTGCAGACAAAGAAGCTTAAATAATAAGCACATCAAGTTTTAAACTTTTTTGATTAGGGGTAGATTTGACCTCATTTTATTTTCATGTTCATCAATTCATTTAACAAATATGTACCCACTGTTTGTTGAGTGCCAGGTCCTGGCATATATCAGTACCTTCATTGCCAAGTATTTCTAATTCCCTTAAATGTAGTGTCTATATTATCCCATTTGAATAATAGATAACCTTCTCCGGACAAGCAATCTGGCTGGGTGTGATGGAGTAGGAGTCTGAGGTGGGGCCGTTACTTATGTTTAGCACTTAAAGACTAGCCTGGGCACTATAAAGTGTCTCACAGAAGTAACAAAAGAGGCCTGGGGCCAGTCCTGTGCCTCTAGTATTGATGTGTGGTTGTCGTCTTATCAACTTTATCCAATATGCTGGGTGGGATGTTAATTCTGTTCCATTTATTTCCTACTTCGTTAATTCTTCAAATATCTGCCAACCGCTTACTATAGGTTACTGTGCTGGGTGCTGGCTGTGCTCTGTGCAGGATTTTTTTTTAGCAATTTAAGCCTTGTTGTTGTTGTTCTTTCTAATTTTACTTTGATGCTAGCAAGCGGCTGTAGATGGAAGGAGGACCGCCTCCTGTTTCCACCCTTTTCCCGTCACTTGGACTGATTGTAACCCCTCAGCGTGTCCTTCCTGCCCCATCCAGCAGAGCCTGCGTCCAACTTCTACAGCATGCTGAGCCGTCTCTTTCTCTGCCTTGTCTAGACATCACTTTCTCTGCTCCAGCTGTCTTTAATCAAGCTCCAGCTCCTCCTAAGCCAATTGACATCACTGTCTGTCCAGTCAGCATCACCGTCTGTCCTTCTGAAAGCACACCGACTGCAGGGTGCTGCATCACAGGCTCCATTCAATGGGAGTTATGGGTTCATCACTTCCGGTGTGTGCCATGTGTGCCTGCAGATTCCTCCTGTTCACCACAATGCCCGTCCTTAGACTTGACCACTAACCTCTGTTGTACCCTCTTCATTGGCTCTCAGCAGATAACTTAGTTTTTCTCTCTTATAAGTAAAGATCCCATCAGTTGCGAAAAATCCTATTCTCTTCCCTTTCATGTATTCTACTTAATATCTTCCTACCTTCCCTCCTCCCTCCTTTTCTTCTTCTTCTCCTCCTTCTTCTTCTTCTTCTTCTTCTTCTTCTTCTTCTTCTTCTTCTTCTTCTTCTTCTTCTTCTTCTTCTTCTTCTTCTTCTTCTTCTTCTTCTTCTATCTCCCTCTTTGGAATGTTGGGAACAGGAGAACGACTTGAACATCCTGGCTTTGTTGTGAGTGTTGTTTATGGTAGTAGCAGCTGATCACTTGAGCCTTGTAGAGAGATTGTGAGGGCAAAAGATATGTGAGCTGGATGGGTGATGCTGAATTCCCACGTGTGATGATGTTTTCTGGGTTGGCCATTGCTGCTGTTTCTAAAGTGCCTCTTGTCCTCTGTCTGTGTTTGGCCTCCTGCCATGCTTTACAGGCAGACTGACTATCCAGCAATGTCTTTGCCCTTTATTTATTATTCTCACCAGTCTCTACCAGTCTCTTCAAAATCCAAAATGGAACTTAGCTTTTGGCAAGAGGAACTTGAGAAAGAGTAGCAATGGGCAACTCTGGCGAGGTGCTTAAAACAAGGCAAACAAGTGCATGGTGGGCCAGAGAAGAGGGTTAAGGGGTTCCAGAGTGGGACCAGGCACCTGAGGACTTAGTTTCAGAGCGTACCATGAGTGTGAGAAGCGATGAGGAACAGTGTTTCTGTTTCCAGGTGTGTTCCATGTGGTCCGTGCGGAATCTGTCCCCAGTGCTCTTGCCCAGGGGTCATAGGAAGAATTGGCTTTGCTGAGTAGGAACTGCAATCCTGAAGACTCTGGTCCACAGTGTAGACGAGTGTAAGTAGGAGAGGAATCAAGAGAAGGAGCTTTGAGAAAGCTTGAGTTAGTAGATTCTAGAAGTGCCTTTGAGGTGGGAGTCATCCATTGTGTTTCCAGAGAGGCTATAGTGAGGGCCAGCAGAGAGAACAAGGGTAAGTGCAAGACAGGCTTAAGGTTACAGAAAGAAATGTTTCTTTTCTTTTCGGTGGTGAAGGCTAAAGAAAATAAGAGAAGGATGAATATATTTGGTATTGGGTGGGGATTCCTTTGTCTTCTCAGTCCTCCAAACCATTGCCTGCCCCTTCTTTCTTGAAACTGCCTGTCTGCTTCTAGCCTTCTCCAGCAGTCCACTCCAATTCTCCTGGATTATAATGGACACGTTGGATGGCTTTGATGTTCACAGTGCTGTTTGCTCTGGTCGTGTTTGTGTGATACTGTGCTCTGATCTTAAGTCTCTTCTTCTAAAACAATGGCGGTTAATGTGTGACTTAGAAGGTAGCTATGAGGCTACTCGGGACGTGCCATGCTTGATGTTGCCTGGCTGTTCCCTGCCCACTCGGGCTTTTTTGTAAAGACTCCTCTCTCCCCAACCTTTCAGTCTCACCCAGTGGCTCCTGTTGAACTGTTATCTCTGTCGTAGTGACTCCTTGTCAGCTTTCATTGTCATTTCTGGTTCTCCCTGAGAATAGTATCTTTCCCTCTGTGCCTGGTGTCATGGTGGCATCGGTCGTCCTTTCTTCACCTGGGTCTAAAATGTAGGAATGATCACTGAAACTGACTCACTTCCTAAACCCATACAGGCACAGATTCTTAATCCTACCTGTATAGGATCTTCATCCATCCATCCATCCATCCATCCATCCATTCATCGTCCACCCACCCACTCATCATTCTGTCTGTCCATCCATCTCCCACTCACCCATCCATGTGACATTGAATGAAATGATTGATCAAGCATCCCAGTATCCTTTTAACTACAAGACACAATCCATGTCTTAAAGCATGGCATAATGCAAAGAGTTCATTGCAAAACTTACCCTTTGTCAAGTCCCAAAACTGTCAGCCTGCCCTGTACAATGTAAAAGCCACTGGCCATATGTGGCTATAAGCACTTGAAGTATGACTAGAACACATGTAGACATGAATTTTATACATGTATAAGTTTAACATAAATCAGTTTAAATATAAAATTTAAAACTGATGCTCAATTCAGTTCCTGGAAAACTATTGGTTGTATGAAAGCTGAAATCAAAGCAAATATTTTCAGTGAAATTTTAATGTCTGAATTGAGAGGGTTTGTCCAAGGCTTTTCCTGAAAGGAAAAAAATTAAAATGATTTTTCGTGCATTTGTATTGCTTACTACATGTCAAAATAATTATATTTTGGTTACACTAGATGAAGTACAATTTTATATTTGATTCTTCTCACTTTCTCTAATGTGGCTACTAGAAAATTTTAAGTTCTGTTTCTGGATTGCTCAAGCTTTCTTGGCCCTCTCTATTAAATATCCCACCACTAAGCTCAAGCTAGGAAGCCCTCTTGGATACCTCCTCTGATGCCTCTGCAAGAGGCATTCTTCCCCAGACATGAAAGTTTTGCAATGAACTCTTTCCCACAGGCATGCTTGGAGATTTGTCTTCTGTGTGACTCTAGATTCTCTCCAGCTGACAGTATCAACCGCCACACAGACAATGAAGCTGGTCATGTGGGGCGCACAAGAGAAGCCAGAGAGGGTAGCCGGTATAATCCTGTCCCTGAAAACTTGAACAGGCTTGGAGTCTGAATGGATGAGGAAGCAGAAGGTTCAGCATAACACCAAGTGTGAGGCTCTTTTAGGATTTTTACAACAACAGAACCATGCAGAGAACTGTAGGGACAGGGTCTGTTACTCTGGAAAGGGACATTGATGGTGAGTGTGGTGTAGGCAACCAGAAGACATGGGAAGTTTGAGGGCTCCATTGCCTGAGAGCCAGAGGCCGCAGGTAGCAGCCTTGTGGCTGAGTCCACATAGCTCTTTTGTTAGAGTTTTACTAGATGATAGCTGTGCCTCTTGCATTTTTCCTGAGTCATGGGCCAAGAAACCGGATGGCCTACAAGGTAAGACATTGCTCTTCCTCAGCCCTTTGCTGGAGAGTGGCTGCTCCTGCTTTAGAGTCTGAGAACAGCAATTTAGAGGTAGGAGGAGACTCCTCAGAATGCACAGAGCCGCCTGAGGATATAGCTTTATCAGTTGAATTCTTGCTTCACAAGCATGTGATTCTGATTCCTGACACCCAGCATAGAAAGCTGGATGTGGTGCTGTATGACTGTAATTCCAGTGCTGGGAAGGCAGAAGCAGGCCAATCCCTAGAGCTTGCCAGGTAGCAAGCCAAGCCAAATGGTGAGCCTCCGGGTCTCAGAGAAATAATGTAGCTCACAAAGTATGTTGGGGAGTGATTGGAGAAGATGCCTTAATTTGACCAGGTATATATACACCCAAGCACATGAACATGTACAGACATGTACACACACACACACACACACACACACACACACACGCATGCACACATACAGAGTAGAGAGGGAACCATCTGTCTACAGGGAGGTGTCTTTCCCAAGAGAGATAGTATGAAAGACAGCCATGCGTTGTCAAGAGCCAAAGAAGAGGATAGAAAATCTCAATTGCAGTTAGCTACTGCAAGTTCCTTTGAGGTGTTGGGGTGGGTTTCCTCAGAGAAGCCAGTGAGCTTGCAGTGGGCGGGGGAAGAAGAAGAGAGAGACAAAGCATATTCCTTTCAGTCTCCTGGCAGGACAAGGAAGGAGAGAGGGAGGCAGTAGAAAGAGATGCTTGGCAGTGGGGAACATTCCTTCATTACTGCCATGCACACCAGAGGAAGCAGATCTGAGGGAAAGAGGTAAGTGATGGCGCAAGAGGTAGAAGAGACTGTTGAGGAAGACAGCACCAAGGCGTCTTGCCTTTTAAGACTCGAAGACATCTTCCTCATGTGTCTACCAGCCTCTTTGGTTCAGCCTTATTTTGGGTTCTTTCATTAATTAAAACTTACAGAAAAACAAACAAAAATTAAAAAAAAACAAGAGCAACAGAAACCCCCCCCCCCACACACACAAACAACCCTTCTCTCATCCTTGCCTTGCAGAGATCTATGCACATGGAGGCTCCAGCTCATCTTTGCTCTTAAGCTTGGTCACTTCCTTTTCCACTCATCTCTCTGTGAGTTTTTCCATTTAGTCAACCCCAGATCCAATGTATTAAAAACACCCCACAACTGCATTGACATGTATTGACGTTTTTGTACATATTCCTGTAGAATATGGCAGGGTAACCATGTATGTCGTGTTAGATATGTAAGCAGTCTGAAGGTGAGTGCACAGGAGGCTTTGCATAGGTCGCATGCGGATCCCACACTTATAAAGAGCCTGGATCTGTGGAGATCTGGGTGTGCCTAGTAGGAGACAGGATGCTGAGGCATGGCTGCACTGCATCGCATTGCCTTAAAGATTACATCCCCAGACCCATCAAAGGTGCTCATAGCAGTAGCATTTATGAAGTGAAAAATGCAGGAAAACAAAACAAAACAAAACAAAAACCATAAAGCATTAAAGTTGTAAAACACCTTATAAATAGGTTAGTGACCTAAAACCAGGACACACTGTTTTGATCCCTTGGTAAAAGCCGGATGTGTTTGTGTGTGTACAAGTGAATGTTTGTGTATAGCCCAGAATACAAGTTCAGCTGTCATTCTTTGAGGTCTCTATCTTGCTTTTTGAGACCATGTCTCTCATTGGATTAGAACTTTCCAGGTAGACTAGGCCAGCTACCTAGTGAGCCCCAGGGCTCTTGCTGCCTGTCACCATTCCTCAGCTTTAGCATGTTCTCAAAGAACACATTTCTCACTGAACCACTCCTGTCATGCAAAGCCAGGTAGTAGCTGTTGTGAGGACTGTGCAGTACAACATGTAGTGTGCACTGCAACTCAAGTCAGTAATACATCCACACCGCCAACTGTGATGTCTTCGGATGTCATCAGATGTCCCCCTTCTTCATTCTCACTGCTATGGAAGGACACGTTGGTCAGCAGAATTGCTTTCCTAACTCCTTATATTATTCTTGGTGTGTTATTTCCTTTATTCTTTAAACTTTTAATAGTCGAACCCACAGGAAGTTATCCCAAAGCCATCTTGTTCCAGGCTGGGAAAATGGAAAGTACCCATTTTGGACCATTTCCCAAGCTGCTGGTGGCCCTGCTCTCTTCCATCTAGCAATGCCAGACAGGTCCTCAGTGTTGGGGGATGATGGTTGAGATCACTCAGCTACTGGTTGATATCCTAACATGAACCACACTGGCCTGGACACACCTGTCCTTCGTGTACGAGCCTACCCAAAATGCAGTTCTAGAACTGTCTATCAGAGCCGTTCTGTTAAAAGTACAGGTATAGACTCCTGTCAATGATCTCACCTTGTGATAAAATCCAACTTTTATTGGGGAAAAAAAAATCAAAACCTTTTCCTGGGGTGGAGAGATGGCTCATAGGATACGAGTGGCTACTGCTCTTCCAGAAGACCCAAGTTCAGTTCCCAGCATGCCTTCCTGGAGGATCACCCTGCCTGTAACTCCAGTGCAGGGATATCTAATGGCTCCATGGGGAATGTATCCATGTGCACAAACCCACACACAGACGAACAATTGCAAATACTACTTTAATTTTTCACAGCTTAGAGAGGTCAAATCATGTTTGGCATTTGTGGCTCTGTGGACAGCCTCTGAATAGAGCACATGGGGCATTGGAGGGCTGGTCAATAGGCCTTGAACACATCCAGATTGCCATTTACTGTGACGGAACCACATCATCTCTTGTTCAGGTAGAAGTTGTCAGTGATTGGAGTTGGGTCATGGACACGATTTGTTCGTGCCCAGTGATCCTGTGTGTGGATACCTGGTAGATGCCTTAATAATTAGTCATTATCTATAAGGTGCAGGGTGCTAGCCCTACCTGCAGTTATTATATTTCAACCAACTTTGGACACAAAGAAAGGAGGAATGTTCCTGAAGAGAAGGTGATTTTTTTCTAAAGACTGTGAGGCTTTACACCATCATCCCAAGATTCCTTCAATTCCCAAAACAGCTCTGCTCCACAATTTGCCTCTTAACCGTACCATGGTTAGTTAGACCTAACTTTACACTGTCGTTAGGAGGAGGAAATACAGAATACATTGATGCTATCCTCCGCACCCAGCCAGGAGGCAGCATGAAGAAGAACATTTTTTAAAGTGCTTGCTGAGAACCTTGTCCTAGGTTCAGGTTCGCTTTGTAATGACAACAGTATTCTGTGCTTGAGTATTTCCCAGTGGCCTCCCAGAGGGCTGGGTTTTATGGGCTAGTAATCATCAGTGTGATTTATTGAGCGCCTACTGCATGCGAGGCACTTTCCATATATTACCTTTGTGCTTTCAGAGACCCTGCGTTTTTCACGGTAGCACTTATCTCCATTTGAGTCCCCGCTTCTGTGTGTGGTAATTGATTAATGCCTGTCTTCTCCATTAGATCCTCACCTTCATGTTGATGGGATGCTATTGATTTTTGTTCCCCCACTCTTGCCCCAACGCTTACGCTGGCCTTGTCATGACTGGGCACAAAATAACTATTTTGTAGAAGAAAGATCAAGGCCAAATACACAGGAGTATGATTTTAGAACTAAGAATTGGAGTAAAGAGAATTGTTGGTGGTTTGTTGGCAGAGCTCAGAATGAAACCTCAGGGTGTGTGTGTGTGTGTGTGTGTGTGTGTGTGTGTGTGGTGTGTGTGTGCGTGCGTGCGTGCGTGTGCGCGTGTGTGTGGTGTGGTGTGTGTGTGTGTGTGTGTGTGTGTGTGTATGTGTATGTGTGTGTGTGTTCTCACAGGTTCTCATTCTGTAAGGTTGAGATGGTCCTAGAACATGCGTTGTCCTAACTGCTGTTCACAGAGCTTTGTGCTATCATCCTCGCAAGTTGCAAGTAGCAGTGGAAAAGCTGATACCTTCCTGTCTGTTGGAGGCAAGAGTATCTCTATCAGGAAGCCACTGCAGGAGGCATGCCCCTTGCACCTGCACTGATTGGCAGATGGTGAATACTTTGGCTGTGTTTTAGAGGGCCATTCAGGGACTGTGGTCTTTGATGGGTTTTTCCCTGTAGATTTTTTTGGTGTTGTTGTTGTTGTTGTTGTTGTTGTTTTTTGAGACAGGGTTCCTCTGTGTAGCCTTGGCTGTTCTGGACTCACTTTGTAGACCAGGCTGGCCTTGAACTCACTGTGATCTGCCTGCCTCTGCCTCCCAAGTGCTGGGATTAAAGTCATGCGCCACCAAGCCTGCCTGTTCCCTGTGGTATTGACACTCATTATGGTATTGATTGATAGTCTTTGTCCATGTTACAGGAGAGGAAATTTCTGATTGTAGCTCTCTGTTTGGGGAGGCAGATTAACAGTATTTTTTTTTCTGCTCTGAAGACACCCTGTACCTATGTCTCTCATAGTTACCCAGTAAGTGCCAGGATACAGCCTGGGAGATCTTCTCAGCTACCACACAGATCACTGAATCCTGCTGAGAGTTGGCTCGCCAGATACCAGCTGTTCTCCTTCTTCACTGTGAGGCTGTCCAGTGTTCCAGCAGCCAGAATGTGAAGAGAAGCTGCCATCCTCCTCCTCCCCCATGCCTGCCCTCCCTAACTAATCCAGGGCCTTAAGCTATTCCTAACAGGTCGCCATGCCTTTGATACCCTGGGGAAAGCAGTTTGATGAAGAATTTACATTCTTTGTTAAGCATTGCCTCCCAGTCCCTTGGGGGGGGTGGTGGGGCACAGGTTGAGCATTTGGCCTCTTTGCTAGGTTGAATAGAGGCCTCCATGCCTGTTGCTCACCTTGGGTATGTATCACCACTAAGAGAAACATTGCTGAAAAGGGATGCCCTACTGCAGAGTTGGCAGTGCCTAGTACAGCAAGAGCAGTCCAACTGGTCCCGACTGCCTTTATCACTAGCTCTTGTATGTTTCCAGATTACTTGTGACTTTTCAGACTAGTTTATTCTCAGTTCTTTGAAGCAGTAGAATCTGATGTCTTCTCTTTTTGCCTGGCTAGGACATAATGTCGTCATTTTTGTGCGTGAATATATACTTGTATATGTTGCATTCTGATTGTATGGCAGTAAGAAAACATGAAAAGGCGCATTAGAAAAGATGTGTTTGAGTAAAAACCCCTCAGACGCTTCCCTTTATAGGGTTCAGCCGTGCCCGAGCTGATCGTGAAGGTGGGTTAATGAGGTGAGGACTTCTGAGCTGAGAGTGGTATTATATTATTGAAATCACACCAGAAGTGAATTTGTAGGGAGCCACTTCTTGAAGACCCCCCCTTAGTTATTTCTCTTCAGTGGGACAGACTAGGTCCTGAAAGTAGAGATGACAGATGAGGACTGGCGGGCTTTTCTTAAATATAGGAATTTTCTTGAAGCCTGCCATGCGTTTTCACTTCTGTCTCTTCTATACATGATTCCTTCCTTTAACTTTAGTTTATATTTGTTTGCCAGTGGTTTTTTTGGGGGGCGGGGGCAGATTGGTATCTGTAAACTACTTCCCTATGCTTTTGGCCTTCCAAAGGGTAATGATTAAAAAGCGCAGGTGTGGGAAGCCACAAATATGAAAGAGAGCTTATATTCTGCCTTTTCTTTTATATATATTATATGTATAATAAAAATCATTCTCATTTTGTAATGTGTTCGCATCATGGCCATTGTTCTCATAAAACCTACTGTATTTTAAGAAATGATACAATCTATGAGGCATTTCCCATTATGTAGACACCATGTCTTTAAATTATAGCAATTTCTTAAGATTTTAAGGCAAAATGAGCTCTTAGAAGTGTGATTAATGGCAGGGAATGAGGCTAATGCTGGGTCAACAGTGGCACTCCATTACAAAGAAGGTTGGGCTAATAAAAGCATCCATCTTTTGGACCAATAAAGCATTTGAATGATATGCTTATGGTTCTTATCATATCGTAGTTACTTGGTATTGAATAAACTCTGAACTTGCATTGTGGAAAGGCCACAAGCCTGAAGTGGTTGATGCCCTGGCTCTTTGCTGGAGTCAGGAGAGGTGAGGCTGTGAGAGAGGCCCAGAGCAGGAGCTGTTGATGAGATATTTAGCATGTCGCCATGTACAATATAGTCTAGGATCCCTGTTCGGTTTGGGCCAAGCAAAGAAAATGTCATTTCTCAGTTGATTATTTCCCTGCCAGTGTAAGTGCACTCAATAGGTCCTTAATGAGTGCCTCAAGCGGCGTTTCTAGGGAGCTCCTGAGTCACACATTCATCCTGGATCCTCGTGAAGTTCCCTGTGTCTCCTCTGGTTCCACTATGTTCCCCAACATATAAGTTTGCATTGTTCACTGATGAGTTCAAGCAGAATTTTAGGTGGGTCATGAATGATTCGTAAGTTTTCACTATTGTGGTTTGATACTGAATCAATCCTGTCTTCAAATATATCTTTGATACATACATACATACAATTTTTACAGAGGCCAAGACACCACCACCAATATATAATGTTTACAAACAATTCATATGAGTTAGTGTGCCTGTATGTGGGCATTCACAGTTCATGCCTGAGTACAGCTTGTGATGGTCAGTTCTTTTCAACCTAGGAGTGGAATGTCAGTCCCCAGGTTTGGTGGTAACTGCAGTTATTTCCCAAGCCATCTTGCCTCCCCAGTTTCAAATAGCTTTAAATCCTTCTGATAAAGCCAAGGAGAACATCTGGCAGTTGTATGTTTAATGTGTCTTTACTGAATATCAGCTCATTATTGAACAAAGAAAGGCTGTGGTCTTCACTCAGCCCTGATGGACAGAGGGTCTGGGCTGACTGGGGTCTCCTTGCTTGGCTTTGCTACACCTATGCCAAGCTCTTCTATGGAGGGTTCCATGTTGTCTTTCCCTTTGAAGAAGTGACACAAAGTTTCCCCTGAAGACACATTTGTTTTTCAAATGTGAGCCATTATATAAAAATAGCAAAGAGTAGGTGTGGATGGAAATGACAGAGAAGAAGGAGGAAGAGGGGGAGAGATTTGGCTTGGGGAGCTGGCCCCAGGGTCCCCTCAGATGACACATTTGAAATTCTCAAAGAGGCTCAGATTTCTCATCCCAGAGAGAATTTGTGAGAACCAACCAGACTTTCCAATCTCAAGTCCTCTTCGTGTCTTGGAACTATTTTTGGAAAGCTGAATGACGAGCTGGTATAAAGACTTCTTAATCAGTATGTTATTCGTTTTAATATTAACACTTATGAACCTGGGGTCCATAGATATAAAATAAATAAGCTGAGCCTTTGATAGTAAACCTCACAGTGGTTCTGGACAGGTGTGGCAGCATATGAGGAGAAGAGTCTGGATGCCAGATTTTTGTCTTCCCTGTAGTCATCTTTGCCTCCTTCAGCTAGTGACTACATGCCTGGTTCACCTTTGCCTTAAAAAAAAAAAGTCAGGGTTCAATTATTGGCCTTTTATCAAAGGATCTTGGTGACAGTGCTTTCAGTTGCCATTTGGAATTGCAAGCTGTGTTTGTCCTGCTTTATTGGTATCCTACTAGTTCAACCCAGCTTCAAGGAGGGGAGGGGGGAGGTGGAGGGAAAGAGAGAAGGAGAGAGGTGGGGAGGGAGGAGAGGAAGAGGAAGGAAAGGAGGGAGGGGCAGGGGAAGAGAGAGGAAGGGAAAGGGGGAGGGGGGAGGAGGAGAGGCAGAAGGGGGAGGGAGGGGCGGGGAGATTGGGGAAAGAGTTCAAGGGCAGATAGTAACCAGTCACTGTTGCCAGAAGGCAGAAGGCAGGGGAGGCTGGGTGCAGCTTTGTCCTCCAGCTCTTACTGGCACATCAGGTCAGGCACTTTGCTCTCAGTTGCTTCCTTGTCATGCTGACCACATCTCTGGGGTAGAGAGCTGGAATGTGGAAACGTTCTGTTCCCAGGCACTGGAGGAAGAACCTCCGTCGTGTGCTTGCATCATCCTGTCATTGAGCAAGCTGGGCTTGCCTTCTCTAGGGCAGTAGAACAGCTCCTGGCCTAACCGCCTTCTCCCAGGCACACAGGACACATTGCAGGGTGCTAACTAGTCCTTGAGCTCCAAATTTTGGAATAAGGAGGCCCTGAATGCCCAGTGGGCAATTCTTCCCTGAGCAGGGAGTGCTGAGGCCTTCTTGCCTGTGTTGATGTGGGGAAAGAAGGCTGTGAACAGAAGACAGTGGAAACAAACCCCCAGCACAAAACAAAACAAAAACACGAGAGAAAACATTGCAGATGCTTTGTAACTTCATGTGTGCAGAACAGAGATTAGATAACTGAAGCAAGAGCCAGTGAAGGCTGAGATGTCGCTGTGGAAGGAAGGTTGGCGGTGTCGGTGTAGGGGAGCTGGCAAAGTTTTCTTTATTACCGTTTGAGACAGAGACCAAAAGGCAAATAATGTCACGATGAATAATGCCATTGTCAGAGTCCTGGGGTGTGTCTCTAAAAATATTTCCCCCTCACTTTCAGATTTTGCTTTGGATGACCAGTAGACTGTTATTTTGCCATATGTTACACTAGCAGAATGCAGATTTTTTAAAAAAATTAATTAACCAATTGTAAATGTAAGATGATAGACGCACTACTAAACTCCTTTTCAGTACTTTTTGCTTATTAGGTGTTAAGTAACAGAGAGACCTTCTTCACATGCACCAAAATTAAGTGGTTTAATGATATTATGCTGTCTGTAAAATAAATTCGAGGTAGTGCTTTCCCTGTAGATTGAATCCCTAAACATAGCATTTCTGATAGGGTGTGATAATGCTCCTTCTAACTCTAAGTCAGCTCGCTATGTATGGCAGTTTACATGTGAAGTCAGTCCTCGAAGATTAAATATTTCTTCTTAATGGACATGGTGAATTAATTCACTCTGGCTTTTGCAAAGACACAGTGTCATCCCCACCCCTACCCCCACCCCAGTCCCCAATGCTAATCTCACAAGGAACTCCTGAGCTCTGTAAGGTAGCATCAACTGACTATATGTATCTTTTATTTATTTTAAGGACACTGCCTTCCTGTGGCAGAGTTTGGGTTTTACAGAGTCCTTGAGGGTTCTACCGATGTGTTTGATGGCCCAGTAGGTTTACAGAGGCTTTTATGTAGAGCAAGGAAGCTTGTAGGTTTCCCTACTGGAAGAAACACTGAGAATCAGGATGTATGTTTGACTCGTGTATTTCACTGATAAAAGAAGATGAGCCCAGGAAATGAATGCAGAGTTATTGAAGCATAAAACCATCATAGGCTTTCTCAAAGGCCAGTCCAGATCCAGCCCTGGGTACTTTACACTGAAGCCTGTGTTGGATTTTTTTTGTTGTTGTTATTGTTGTTTTTTATCTGCAAGCCATGGAATAAAAGGGAGTTGCCCAAGGTTGGCCTGCCTCATTTGGGGTGATCTGCTGTTTTTCTTTGGAGGGGGTGCATGTCATTGTATGTTTTCTTTTCTTTTCTTTTCTTTTCCTTTCCCCCTCCCCCCCCCCCCTCTCTCTCTCTCTCTCTCTCTCTGTAATGTCTCCAGGAAGGAGTTAAGCAGATTCACCTTGCTTCACCCTGCCTTCTACAATGAGTGATGGCGGTTGGTAACAGCAAATTGTTGTTTATCCACAAACATGGCATTGTGCAAACAGGCAGGCCGGGTCTCCAACCAGTTGGGTTTCCTGGTGGTCAGCAGCTGATCCGTGTGACTTCAACCTTCCTGCCTCTCTAAATGTCAGAAGAATGAAGGCTTGTGTGGCTTGCCCTCTTCCCAGTTGTTTACTCTGTAATGCATTTACCTCCTCACCGCGACCTTGATTCTAGGGAAGCTACCCCTTTCTCCTCCCCAGTTCTGTTTACTTTACCCTGCCCCTGGTGTCACCTATGAAATCTGTTGATTATTCCACCTGGTTAATGTTAAATTGCTCTGGTAAGATGATGTGTTTGTTCATAAACACAAATGCTGGGCCCCCTGTTTACTGTACCCATGGCAGCAATCGTTATTAAACAAATATTGCTTTGTTTGCGGGTGGAAGCAGCAGTTTATCCTGTAAGGTCTGTTTAAAAAGAAGAAGGAAAAAAAATACACTGCACACAAATACACACATCCAAGACTTAAATGCTAGAATTTCGATAAAGAAAGAAAAGTGGAGCCTGTCCCTGGAATGCGGTTGAAAGCGCCCTAGGTTTGCTTTTCTTATCTCTTGCTTGGATGAAGGGGCTGGGGAGATTAGCGACTTGTTTGGCTTTTCTAAGAGATTTCCTTAGTGTAATGATATCTATGCAGTTGTTTGCTTTCTTCGGAGAGGGGCGAGATCTCCTGAAAGGCCACCAGCTCAGTCATAGAGCATCAGATGGCTAGGAAATTCTTTGTGGAACAAACAAGGACTTAGAAAGTGTAGGGCGGAAAGGCCTGGACAATGAACGAAGGGAGCCCTCGGAAGGTACAGCCTTTGGACTTCATTCCGTCTGTCTCTCTGTCTGTCTCATGTACTATCGTGCGGGGTCGGTTTGATCAGGGCTTGAAGTGTGTTCTCTGTTAAGTCTGAGAAGTGTGTGTGGGAGGTTGGCCTTGTTATGACCTGAAAGGGTCTTACTGTGGCATAACGCTACAGGAACTGCACCTTTAATATGTGTGTTTTACATGTTTGAATGATGGATATTTTTCTCTAACTTGTCGCTCTTCTCTATTCTGTTTTAAGCTGGGTTTGTGCCTCGCACCATATCTAGCTCACTAAATCAAGCTTTGGCGTCTCTTATTTTGTGACTCTTGTCCCTTTGACAACGGGAGCTTCTTTGGATGAGACATTTGTGTTCTGGTGTTTTGTAGACAGCAGAGAAAACTCAGCTCTCACCCCTTTGTTGTTGGGTCTTTTTTTTTAATGATGATCTGTTACCGTTTCTGAATTTTCCTTCCTTCTAATACTGAACTGAACTTCACTGTATTTGCCTGAGTTAGAATGCAGTGGCTAGAGCGAGGGTGGAGACTGGGGGGGTGGGCAGGGTGTTGGGGGTGTGGAGCAGGGTTGCTTCTGACCTTCAATGGCAAAATGGTGTATTTTATCTCAGAGAAACTAATCTGTCCAAGAGCAACTTCCAGGAGCAAGATATATACAAGTGCTTATTAGAGTTTTTGAAGGATAAAATTAAATAATTGTTCCTTTCACACAACAGAGAAACGCAAGCAACAGAGCCCTGATGGCCTTCATTCATTGTGCTGCCATGTTGCTGTGAGCATATTGTTCACCCTGATCACCTGAGCGGCTAGGGGCTACAGGCAAGGAGGCAGACACATGAAGTGTGTCGTCGAACATGCCGCTCATTAGTGGACGATATAAACCTGGCCCTGTGTACATTAAATTATATGAAATATGGAAATGTGGAAGATAGCCGTCTCTGGTTGTTGGTTGCTTTTCTCTGCTGGGCCTTTTATGAGAGGGCTTAGCTATTCAGAGCCTCTAATGATTAAAGTTCAGCAGGCTTTGTGAAGTCCTCAAACTTAAAACCTATTTTCTAGGGTGGAAATGTGTTTTAACTGTGCGCTCTGGAGCACCTGGCCTCTTCATGCCTGACCTTCGGCGGCTTCCTTGTGGCAAAGCAGCCTACCCTAGATTGGCAACATTCCCTTTTGCTCTCATTTAATGATGTGAACAAGGGCGGCTCACTGTGCCAGGGAGTGGACCTGTACTCTCCACTCATTTCTAGTAGGTTGCCCAATGGGGGCCTTTCTCATGGATATTCTGTCTACTGTTGCTATGATTGCAGTACCTCACTTGTAGCCCACCGACAGAAAGGGGGTCGGAGCAATCGGAGTCCAACAACCTCAAACTCTTAGCTAGATATAGCAATTTTCAGAGGCATATGTAGAGGGTGGGGTGGGGATGGGAGCTTGTGGCCTGGACTCATCAGTGACTTATCAAGACCAGGGTCCCGAAAGCTTGTGTACTAAAAGTTCTCAAGTGTACTGCTGGCAGGGTATGGGGAGTCAGAAATCCTTTCTCCTTGGTCATGTGAAGTCTCCTGTTTTCACACTGGAAACCGTCTGGGGAAGAGGAACCTTGGCTTTTGTTAGGGCATTATTTTACTGTCAACCTATTCTGCCAACCTGGTTCTACATCACGCGTTACAAGGAAGTTAAACATCCTATTCTCTACCATTTCCAGTCTACTTGAGTCGCCCTCATGTGTATTCAATGCTCACAACTGTGACATAGACTTAAGCCCCTTCCCCAGGTGACTGTCTTGACTTGAAATCTAGTGGGACTGTGTGGGGTGTGGTGATGCGTGCCTCTCACTCTAGCCTTCCTGAGAACGAGGCAAGAAAATGGCGAGTTTGAGGCTAGCTGGACTACTTAATAAGACCTTGACTCAAACATCTAAAGGTTGAAAATATGTCTTAGTGACAATACTTATCTTACAAAAAGCCATATATTTGATACATTTAATAATCACGACAAAAAAAGAAACGGGAGGAAAAAAAAAAAGACAGTGATTTAATGATAATCTGATTTTTCAACCACAAATTACCCTTTCCAAAGACTTACAGAAAATATACCATTTAAAAAGTAAGTACATAAACTTGGTGGCTAGAATTGATGTCACTTCTGTCTGATCAAGAGGCTAGGCGTGGGCTTTTTAGCATTTAATCACATAGTCAAAACTATAGTAGTTACCTATCAAATTTCTATTATGTGAAAGGAGTACTTGAAGACAGAGAATGTGATAAAAGATGGGTGTTTTAAACAAATGGAGGTTGGTAGGTGTGCGCGTACATGTGTGTTTGTGTGTGTGTGTTTGTTTGTGTGTGTGCATGTGATTCTATGTGTCCCAGTGTTGCAGGCCAGAGGACAACTCATGAGGTACACTGTCCCAGCGGCTCCCAGTGGCCTAGAGCTCTTGCCTAGCTAGCCTGACTGAGCCTGTTGGCTACACCCCAGGGAACAGCCTGTCTCCACTTCCCTAGCACTGGGATTACAAGTGTGTGCAGACATGCCAGGCTTCAGTGTGAACTCTGGAAACTGCTCTCGGACCCTGCTTATAATGCAGGCAGTTGACTAAGTGAGCTGTCTTCCTAGCCCAAAACAGAAACATTTTTGTCGGAGGATCTCTCCCTTCATTTAACTAATAAATGTAAACTCTGAGTTAATCGAGGAGCACAAACTGGTTTTAGTTAGTTCGTTTTCCCTCTTCTAAAGCATAGGAAGGCAGGGGAATCACCAGATCACTACAGCTGGCGTGCTTAGTCTCATAGTCCGAAATGTCCCACACCTGGCCTTTGAGACTCATCCATTCTGTGCCTGTATCTATTCTTTCTTTTCTTTTTCTTTCGTTCGTTCTTTTTTGAGCCAACTCTCCTTGCCCATAGAAAGCTGGAAGGTCACTTCTACAATACCCACCTCTGTTCATGGGGAACTATGGTGATCTGGCTTTGCCCTTTCTTCCCATGTGCCTCAGTAAGAGGTCACATTTGTTTTGTTTTTGTTTTGAGCACGTATTTGACAGTCGCATTTCCTCTGAGCTTTTACCGAAAATCCAGATTTTCACAAGATAGATGGAGACCTCTACAGTGCATGATAAAGTTGATAATACATAAATCATTTTTAACAACAGGTAATATGCATAATTTACGGTGTTACCGTGCTATCTTTTGATATTTATGATGGATAATGCTCAGTTTTTACCCTCATATTACTGCTTTAAATTATACCACAAGAAAATTAATGAGAAAGTAGATTTATGGGTTTCATTTGTTTGTCAATTCGGAAATTAATTGGGTGTTAATTTTAGCCGTCCCTCATCAGACCAGGACTTTAGTACGTGTGCATTACTTTGCATTCATTGTAGCGTACCTCCCATTTACTGTGGGTCACTAGCTTTGCATACATTAAAATAGCCCCGCGGCTCATTCCCTTGATTACTTTTTGAACTGCCATGCATTAGAAAATTTACGCCTTTCTGTTATAATTATGAAAATTTGGTATTGGATGGTAGTGTCTTCAGTACCCCGACTTCGCTTACTACACTTGTGCTTGGGTGGTCTCTCTCTGGACTGGGTCCAGGACAGGCTGTGGGACAAAGAATGCTACCTGAAGGGTTCTCTCATAGCTTGTCAGTGTCATCTCAGAAGAGGAGGGGTCGGCTGCTGCTGTCCTTCCTCTTGTTTGGCTTGTCCTCCTTACCCACTCCTTTTCTTCACCGTGTGGCTCTGCTTGTAGAGAGGAATGCCACATTGTGTGGGTAGTTGAGGTGACTCTGGCATGCCCCTCCTGTTTTGCTTCTTAACCACTGAATGTGACTCCTACTGCTGCCCCGTCCTGTCCCCACTGCTGCCTGTTCCATTGTCAGCAAAGGAAGAGTGCCATGCCTTATGATGGGACCTGTGGCATCCCCAGTCCCCTACAGCCTCCACTGAGGGCCCTTGACTTTCATCTGGGCTGTTCCTTGCCTCTCTTTTGCAAGAGAGCAACCACATGAATGGTTACAGGGTGGGGCTTATTTGATGTCCTGGGCCACCCCACCATGTAGTTGCACCTTGCTCCTTGAAACTCCTTTGTTTGTCTTCTGTTACCATGTAAACCTTGGGTGCATTGTACAGGAACCAGTTCGTTTGCTCAGTGAGACCCTGAAAGGAATACACAGTTGTTTTTTTTAATCTTACTTTCGACAGTCTGTTGGTATTTTCCCCCCTCTGAATGCTAGATGCAAAATCATGAAGGAATTTAAAATTTTGATGCAACATGAGTAATTAAAAAGGTTCATTCCAGAAATGGACGTAGTGCACCCCTCCTTTTGCCTTGCTAACCCCTAAATGTTACATAAGTGATGAGAAAGTGAGAGAGTTTACTGTTTCTGGAATCACAACACTCTTGGTTCTTCCCTTCCTCCCTCCTTTTCTCCCCTCTTAACCTGTGTTGTGTCTCACAGTCTCTGTCTCTTCCTTCTCTGCACCGATGTACAGTAAAGAGGAGGGTTGTCCTTTTTGCATGGATAGAGTGGGAACGCCTAGATCCTCTACTCAGTGTCCTGGAAGTAGCATTGCCCTTAACTTCACTTCTCCCCATAGCAGTAGGAACATGTTCTCCAAAACGGTTTGGTTTAATTTACACATCCCTTTGTGAACAGACCAAGTCCTTTAAGGGCATTTATTCTGCTTCATATAAATAATTGATCAGCCAAGTTAATTTACTTCTGCCTGACTTGGTCAACCTTAATTAACTGCCCTGGAATCAAGACTGAACTTTTTGTTAGCTTAAAAATCTTTCACAGGCGTGATAACAAGGGCTTTTATTTTCCCTAAATTTTCAGCATCAACATTGTAACCAAGGAAATAATCATAATAATAAAGCTGTGTTTTAATTTACTATAAATACGTTGGCCTGGCCGTTATGAATTTTCCAGAAGGTTTCCACAGCATAGCTCTGTTGGCAACAACAATAAATAAGCACGCAAGAGCCAGTTATTGTTATTTTCTGAAGTCCCCCCCTTGAGTTTGGTATCTCTGCCATACTCAGCCCTGGCATGGCAGTGGCAGCCTCGCAGGGTGGCGGTGTGTGAGTAGTCAGATGTCTTAAGCAGGTCGCGGTCATGTGCAAAAGGCATAAGGGAGAAGTAGGGAAGGCTGGGCCCTATTCTCAAGAATGGGCAGGTTGGTTGGTAAGAGGCGCCTGAAGAGTCCATAGACATGTTCCTCACATTCAGGTGTCACGGGCACTTACACAGTGCGTGATGCTTTCGCTCCTCACGGTGCAAGGTGAGTCTTTTCACAAGGAACAGTGGAGGAGAGGAGGGATGGAGGGCAAGCGCAAGGTCTTGGGAGGATTCCCCTCTAAGAAAAGAGTGCAGCGCTCCATGGCAGATAGGATGATGCTTCCCCCAGCCCCAGGCTTGCTCTCTGAAATGGGGGGAACGGTTATCTCTCTCCCAGAGTCTTGGGAGTTTGAGAAATGTCTCAGAGGGCTTTATATGGAGATATGAAAGCTTACGAAGTAGATGGAATGTTTGCTAGAAACTCTCATGGCTCAGAGAGTGTCAGGAATACTCTTAGATGCCCAAAATCATTTTCTATGTGGCCATTTCATGAAGTTGTTTGTCCCTGATTGGTGTTGTAGCTTATGGAAAAGTCCCTCACTTCATGTATCCAGTTAGCACTTGGCTAAAGGACATCCTTAGACCAAAATAATCCTTTATACAGTTTTGGTCCCAAAGCCTGCACTCTTCACAAACCCAACTCATAAGCCAAGTTACTTGGCTGCAGGCCTGCTCAGCTCGTACCGACGGCCTCAGCAGTCTCCTTTGGAGCTGCATGGAGCAAAGGAGATGCCTCTCTTCAAACTGCAGCAGGATGATCTTACTTCACCTACCGCGATGGTGTCAACCAAGGGAACTAAAGCGGGAACAGGCTTTTAGATACCCAAGGTCATGTGGTGTGAAGGCAGCACTTGCACAGGTCTGTTCCCTAAGGACGGAATGTGTGACAGTGTGTGCTCCTGTCCGAGGGCAGGTGTGGAGTACTTATAAAGGCAATTTGCCTGCCCTGTGAGTCTACTCTTCAAGAAGATGGGAAACATATGTTTTATTCAGGTATCTTTTTTTGTAACTAATAATAAAGTGGATTTTATTGCTGAGACATCTATCTATTCCTTTGTTGTTTTGTAGTATGGGAGATTGATTTAGGACCCATTGCATGCAAGGCGCCACTGTTTCACTGAGCTACATCCAGCCAAGAACCTATTCTCTTAAGTGCCCAAACATACCAAAGGGCAAGCATATGATGGAGAAAGTAAAGCAGTAAGAAAGACTCCTAGGCTTGAGCACATTGGATGTTTTGAGATGGAGAAATATTTTCGTGTTACTGTCTCTTGTTGCCTGGCTTGTATCTTTTGGGTGGCGTTTTTGTTTTCTTGGGGTTTGTTCTATTCTGTTCTGTTTCGATAAATTCTTTCCGTGGTGAGAGGCAAGGAACTGCAGGCCATTTCTACAGGATAGCAGCTACTAGAAAGTCAGATCCAGAGGGACATGAGAGATCACATGTTGCTTCTCACTTTGTTTCATACCTGTTAACACAGAATGCCATTCTTCATTAACTCCAGGATTGGATTAACTTTAAAAAAAATGTGTGTGTGTGTATGTATATGTACACACATACATACACACATACATATATACACATATATACATACAAACATACATACAAACATACATACATATATACATACATACGCGCCTTTGGGTTCCTGAAGTCTGCTTTGTAGCTGCAGTGGACTGAAGACGTACCAAAGGCAGATGAGACGCGTTGTTTAAATGGTCATCCTTCTGTTTGGTTTCTAGGCAAGTTGCAGAGAACAGACTTCTGTTAATTCTTAACAAAGCAGAGCCTCCTGAGGGTGTCCAGAATGCTCCAGTTTTGATGTGTTTGTGTCTCTAGTGCAGTGGGAAAGAAATGGGTGGTGCTACCTATGGGTAATTTGAATGAAATGTTTTGTTTTGTCTGGCGTTGGGGAGTCACATTAAAGTCTTAATTATTTAAGCATTTCTCAGCTTTGATGTTTGATGCTGGCTGCTTCCATTAGTGACTAATATTTTTCCTTTCCAAGTCCTAGTCTGTGAACTAGGCTTGTGACACTGTACCTCAGCCTTCAGAAGTCATGCAATAAGTAAGAACTCAGGCACCGAATAGAGTGTCCTGTGCCCACCACAGCTAGCTGTAGCACAGTGGGCATGAAATTAGCTTACAAGGCCTCCCCCACCTGCCCCTCAATTTACCCTTGTTGGAGGCTGGGCTTGTGTGCAGGCATATGCATGGCACTGTGACTGTTTGGAGATCAGAGGATACCCTCTGATGCCAGCCTTCACCCTTCTAACTTGTTTAAGACAGGGTTTCTTCACTGTGGCACAAGCCAGACTAGCTGGCACATAGAGCCCTGGAGAGGTCCCTAATGGGATGTCCAAGTCCTGTTTACTGAGCCCAGCTCTTACCTAGAGTCTGAACTTGGGCCCCCAGGCTTGTGAAGCAAGTGCTCTTTACTCATTGAGCTGTCTCCCAAGCTTGAGGTTTCTTCTCGCTGAAGGGGAACTGGTGATTGTTACTGGAAGCTGGGCAACACCCAAGATTCACCTGCATTACGGCCCAGGTGGTCAGTAACGGTGCTTCGTCCTGATTGGGTAACTAGAGTGGCTCCTCGAGCTAATGTTGTGCTCAGAGAGTAAGAAGAATATAATAGTATAATTAGTGTTAGGTATTGTTTTTGCCCTTAAGGCCAGCACAAGGCTGAGGCAGAAGGATTCCATGATCAAGGCCAGCATGAACTTTATCATAGCACCCTATCTCCAAAAAGGGCCGGGCGGTTCGAGGTGGGGGTGAGGTGGGGCAGAGACAAAACAAAAAACTCTGAAACATAAAAGGAGATAACAGGTTTTTCTCTATTTATTTTCCACTATATATATTTTTTTTCTAGTAGGCATTCTAGTTCTTTAGATTTCTTTTTATTTAACTAACTTATTTTCTGGTGGCGCTAAGGAGTGAATCCAGTATCTCATACATGTTAGGCAAGTGTTGTATCATTGAGCTGTATGCCAAGCTTTTCATTTAGGACTTTAAATAAATTCTGACCTTTTCTGTGGTCTGCCAGGACAATACTTCTCTCCAGAATTAAGAGTATGAAACACCAGCCCTTATACCACCCTGGAAACCAGTCATCTACGACGAGGAAAATTAGCACCGAATGAGTTTCCTCACAAACAATGGCCATAGTCTGAGTACATTCAGTGTCTGAAAAAAGTTCTTCTTGCCTCTCACCCATGCCCCATCAGTGGCCTATCTTACAGGAATGACCGATTTCTAAGTGCCCAGGTGGTACCAGGGATTTAGAATCCTTAAAATGCTTTTGGTGTTTGACTGCAGGATTTCAGCCCTGATTCCCTCACGGGGCCTTGTAGTGATGTGTCTTGTCACTTGAGAGACTGAAGCTGGAGACTATTTCTTCTCTGAGGGTGTTCCATTGCCACAGAGCGTCTGGACTTGATAATATTAAAATTTTATACTTTGTATGGTGACTTCAAGTATTTTGTTTTTTTAGCAAAATATCCAAATCCCATCAAGGGAAATAGCTTCCTAAATTCTTCTTGGATCTCCTGAACCTGTCTATTTTTCCTAAAGGAATGAATGGCATATCTGGAACCATACTGGCACTTGATTGAGAGTGACAGCCTCCTAGTCATAAAGCAGGGGACCGGTCTACTCAGGCAGGAGCAAGGGGTGGGGGGAATGACAACTGCTTACATGCTTACAGAGCTCGGCAGCATGTTAAGGCAGAGCTCCTTTCCTTCTGAACAGCAACTGTTTCAACAGCTGTCTCTCTCTTTCTCTCCCCCCCCCCCACCTTCCCCATCTCTCTCCCTCTCTCCTTCACCCCCTACACCCACCCGCACCCCTCCCTCACTTCTGGAAATGATCCTCTCAGGTTTTTGAGTCATGATGCAAGAATCTGGGTCTGAGACAAAAAGTAACGGATCAGCCATCCAGAACGGGTCCAGCGGTGGCAACCACTTACTAGACTGCGGGGCACTTCGGGACACTCGATCCAACGGGGAGGCCCCGGCAGCGGTGGAGCTGGGGGCAGCCGACCTTGCCCACGTCCAGCAGCAGCAACAGCAGGTACCTGCCTGGGAGCTGGGGTGGTGGGTGGGGGTGGAGCCACTGTCTGTGTTGCAGCCACATCCGCCTGCCTATAAGCAGCATGTTCTTAGGTGTCCAGGGGGCCTCGCTGCTGAGGTTAATTTTTGAAAATCCCAGGGAGGTGCTGTGCCCATCTGGACAGCGAATGTTAGACTTAAAGTTGAATGGACCAGTCTCTTCCTTCCCGGGTCACCTAAACTTTTGCTATTCAATTAAAATGACTTGCGGGAAGAAAATGGTCAATGCTGTAGGTAATTAAATGGTTGAGAAGTAAATTAAATAAAAGCATATGCTTTAAACCTTCTGAAGAGAGAAAACCAGAGCGAAGAGGAGAAGGGCATAAGGACCACATGAGAGGGGAGGAAGTAGTCAAGTAAAGAAAACAGAGACAAATAAAAAAAAAATATAGGTAGGCATGGTTAAATGACAGCCCATTTCTGTAAGACAGAGTATCAGTTTGGGACATGATTTCCTCCTAGTTCTAGGAACTGGGGTGTATGGGTTTGCATGTTTCCTGGAGTCTGACAGCAGAGGGTACAGGCTAAAATCTCAGTGTTTTAACTGACCTCCTATCTCAGCCTCTTTCAACATGTCCCCTGTCCTGGGACACACTTAGTCCCTCTTTGCTCTCCCATGGTGGATGCCAGTCCGTGGGTGTGACTTTTAAAAACATTTCCCGGTAGTGCAGGTGACCTAAGACATGGTATTGTGTTGGTAAAAATTCAAATGTAAATAGCCTTTCCTTGAAGACTGGATTTGGTTTCCCACCCTGTGGGATCAGGAAACATTACGAGTTTTTGCTACTGATAACATGCCAGGTTTTGTCCTTGGTTCATTTATCTAGCGCGTAGTTGTGGTGCCATTTGTAATCAGGTATTTTCGAGGGGAAAAAAAAGAATGAAATATCTTGGGGGAAATTTTGTAACGTTCCCATAGAGAAATTGTTGGGAAATGCCATAAGAGAAAAGGACAGACCTTTCAAACTACATTCTTAAAATTGGATTCAAATTCTTTCTCTTTCTGAGACGGGGTCTCATGTAGCTGAGGCTACCGACTTTGAAATTGCTATGTTGCCAAAGCTGGCCATGAGCTCCAGATCCTCTTGCCGCCATCTTCCAAATAGTTGAATTACAGACATGCGTTGAAATAGGTCCATATTTTACATACAGTATTAAAATACCACAGTAGACTATGAACCCATTAGGTATAGACGGATGCAGCATGAAACCAGGGAACCAGCTGGGAGAAAGGCCTGAGGTAGAAAAAGCAAGAGAAGTTGGCAGAAAAACCAAATCAGATCATGGGGATTTGGGGGGTGTCACCCCAACCATTTCTGCCTCCACCATAGGCGCCCTATCAGCTTATACAGCCTATACAACCACTTGGGCTGTATTAATTTTGTACACTTAAGTTAATGCACAATGGCTGAGTTCTAACCGTCATGGTTGTTAGCAAAACCCAGAAGTCAGTGGCAGGAACACATTTGTGCTAATGTTCATCTATGTGACAGCCTCATCCATGGTTAGATGTGTAGTTAGCATTCTTAGGAAACCATCATCGTCTATGCCATTGCCTTGAGATGGAGCTAATGCAACATGCATCCCAAATAGTTTACATCTAGAGGACATTAGTTAAGTTAGTGAGGGGTTAACTTCTTTTGAACTTTACCTGAAAGACTGACAAATATTCAGAATATTAAAGTATTTAACCAAGGAGCCAGCTGGTAAAAATGCCTGTCACCAAATTTGAGCAAGCTAATTTGGTCCCCAGCACCCACATGACAAGAAAGGAACAAGTTCTGCACAGCCCCCCTCAAATATAATAAGAATAATAAAAGTGGGGCTGGAGAGATGGCTCAGAGGTTAAGAGCACTGGCTGCTCTTCCAAAGGTCCTAAGTTCAATTCCCAGCAACCATATGGTGGCTCACAGCCATCTATAATGAGACCTGGTGTCCTCTTCTGGTATGCAGACAGAACACTGCATACAAAATAAATAAATAAATAAATCTTTAAAAAAAGAATAATAAAAGTTTAAACAAACAACAAAAAAGTGTATTTCTGTTGCATCTTTCTTAAAAATAATGAGTCACCAGCAAGGTACCTGGGCCGGGGCCCTTCTGGAGAATGTACTGTCAAGTGGTCTTTTATACAGTGCTCAAGGACTTGATTTTTGATTCTACTTTGAAACTTGAAAATAAATATTTCACGGCAATTTTCTGTCTATTTGTCACTGATATGTTTGAGGGTGAAAGGCATCCGTTGAGTCTAGGATTGTGGCTAAACCCCCACATATTGTGGTTGGCAAGCCATTTTAGGCCTTATAAAACATCAGCAGCTGCTTTGACTCTCTGCACAAGAGAAGTCCCTGCACAGGTTGGTGAGAGAAGTGGAAATGCGTAAGTGACAGAAGAAAAACTACAGGCTCACAAATGTTCCAGGGGCCCCAAGCTCCCCAAGTTTTCTGCCGCCTGGAAAACAGCAGCAATTAAACTGTACGGGGAAGCTGTGAGTTTCAATGGCGGACCTGCGTGGCTTTCGTCATTTTTCTCCTGCAGGTTTTTACTCGAAGTGAGAATGCGAGCACTGAGAAAATCGCAGCCATGCTGAATTCATTACTGCCGTAGTCACACAAAACCACGGATAAAATTTCAATATCTGCAGGCCACAGTTGAGTAAACAGTTGCACTGAAATTTAATTCCTGTTGACTTTTCCCCCATTCCTCGCCAGGGGCACATTCTGATTCTGTAGTACAAAGACAACAGGGGTTACAGCTTTGATTAATGTAGGACAGTGGAAGAGAGTTAGAACTGTAAAATATGTCAGTGGTCCATGGAGCACAAAGATCTGGCTTCAAGCTGCCTGGTGTAAAAACGAGTTAATTACGCTGTGAGCTACACAGAACGGTCCAGAATATTCTCCTTGCACCAGAGCCTTTTGGTGTTATTCAGCAGAGGCAGGAAAGGGGTGCCTGGTGAGCTCTGTGTCAGGCTCCTTCTTGCCAACTATGACAACAAATTACAGCAAGTGCCCTCTTCACAAACTGCAGCTCTCACAAAGAGCCACTGCCACAGTCACTCCCTTGGTTGCCTCAGTTGAGTCTCGAACAGAATTTGTTTGAAAGAATTATCTAGTTGACAGCCTGGAGAAACGGGGAGGGCTTTGCTTTTCTATCCACTTTCAAAACAGCAAGAGTGTCTGGCAACCTTGGGTGACCGTCCCACAAGGGCAGCAACTGTTGGGAGATGAATTGCTGCTGAAGACGGGGGCCGGCAGCCCTGTGCTTCACTGTGGCCCCATCCAGCAGAGTACTGCCTCTGCCCTCTAGACGAAGCAGCTAGGTCTGTGGGCTAGAAGATGCATCTTCATTCAGAAGCTACCAGCCAAGGGGAGGATGCAGCCATTAGTCAGAGGAGCCCGCCTCACACAAGTGCCCCGTCTACCCTCTTCAAAACAAAGCGTATTGTCTCAATAATGTCCCAACTCTATTTATACCCAGGCCCTGGGACTATTACAATGGCTTTCTAATAATGTAATTTGATAGCGTTGCTGAACGTGCTCTTGCAGCCCTTGAGTAGTTCTTTTACCCTATACCATGACTGCTTTCTACTTCCTATTATGCCTGCCCCCATTTCTGTGTCTCTGAGTTCTGTGTTGGAGAACGACTACTCCATTATGGAACGCAGCAACAGATACTATTATTGATTGTTAACATTATTTTCCCCCCCTTCCTCCTTAAAGGAAGGGTTTTAAAATGTCCAGAGCAATTCCATAAACTGTGTGGATTAATGCATTTGAAAAGTCTTGAATTTTTGAAAGCAGGATTTTATTTCCATATTGCTGCAAATGAGAGCTTTTTCAGATAAGCATATTACATAGAACATAATGTTTAGAAGTTTCTCCATATACAGCATATGCTGGCAGGTCAATTAACAGAATGCATACCAGAAAATGTTTATTCAATAAAAATGAATAGCTGTTAAATAAAACAGCTATTTCTTCACAACATCTCTTTTCTAAAATGATGGGTACTTTCTTGTTTGGGGGGGGGGGTAAATTTTTTTGGTACCGCCCGGCATTTTTTTAAAAATTGTGTGTAAATCAGCAAAAGAAGAGTTTTGGTGGCTGTGGTTTGGGGGCGTGGCTATCATTTTATATGAGGAGAGCGGTTTCCAGAGAGCGGGTGAGAAAGTCATTAAAAAAAGATATGCTGCACTTGCAATTTGAGTGCTTGTCACTTAAGGAGTTTAAGTAAATGAAGGGCTTATTTTTTTGTAGCTCCTCTGACATTCGGTTTAAAATGTTGGAGTTTTTGGTCAAAAGAAAGACTGTATGTTTCAAGTTAACAATGTAAACATAGAGAAAAGAATGTTCGGTGACTGGCAAGGAGTTAAGAGGAGGAGAAAGTGTGGGGAGAGCTTTCAGAAGCACCCTGGGAGGGAGTCACGGGTCCCACTGTGGCTGTGGTGGTGAGGGGGAGGTAAAGCCTGAGGTGACACAGGAGCCTGGGGTCTTGGAGAGAACGGATCAGCTGTTTAGGTAAACCGCGCGGCAGCGTACATCTTTCCAAAGGGGGTGTAGAAAGCACATGATCGGAGGAATCTGGCAGAATCGTAGATACTAACACAGCAGGATTAAGAGCTCCTTGTATGTGTAGTTCTGTTAACAGATTCAACTGTGGGTCTAAGGTTTGGGAGGACAATTGTATCTGAACTGAACATGTCCGTATTTTCTTGTCCTTAGTCCCTAAAGACAGGTAGAGCAACTGCTTATATAGCACTTGCCTGGTGTTTGGGTTTTGTAAGTAATATACGGATACATTTAAAGCATGTGGGAAGAGGGTGTGGGTAGGTTCCATGCAAATGCATCACCATGTCCTACAAGAGGCTTGGGCATCCGTGGATTTGGGTACCATGTTAGTTCCTTTCTCCTGGACATGACAGAATACCTAGAGAAGCAGTGTAAGGGAGGAAGGGTTTGTTATGCATCACAGTTTGGGCATGTGGTCCATCGTGCAGGAAAGTTGCAGTCACAGGAGTGAGGAAGCAGAGAGAGATGGATGTTGGTGCTCAGCTTGCTTTCTCCTGTTTGTTCACTCCGGGACCCTACCCCACCCGCATTTGGGTCTTCCCACCTCCACTAATCTAATCTAGATACCTTCCCAGTCACACCCAGGGAGTTGTCTCCTAGCTGATTATCTGTTCTGTCAGGTTAGCAACTAATATTAACTGTTGCAGTAGCCATATGGGCCCCAGGAGTCTCGCACAGACACCAGAGGATGACTAGGAAAGGACAAATGGGTCTGTGCGTGAGGAAATGGCAGAGGATCTTGGTTTTAGCATAAGAAGAGGTACTCAATTTTTTCCCATCCTTTACTGTCAACATGATGGCTTGAAACTCCTCATTGGTCTTTGTTCCTCAGCTTATGGGTGGACATGATCAGGGAGCGGCCGGCTGCTTCATGTGAAAAGCACATGCCTTGGGTTCTCATGCATACCACCTTCCGTTGGGGGCTATGTGAAAATTCCAGGGGTCATCGTTAGTTCTTGCTTTGCAGAGTGACCTGGACGAAGTGGGTCCAGCAGTGTGTGTGTGTGTGTGTGTGTGTGTGTGTGTGTCTGTCTGTCTGTCTGTCTGTCTGTCTGTCTGTCTGACTGATATCAATCTGCTACTTTTTGACTAAAGTGCCCTGTCCTGTTGTGGCCACCCAGGACAGCTGTTTTGATGCTGTTGATAGGAAAGAAATGATGAGGTCCACAGTGTCCTAGAAGGAAACCTTCTAGGAAGACAGTGTAGAGAAAAGGATTATTAATCCCGAGTGCCCTGCTGGGACCTAGTACAAGTTAGAAGCTAACACACTCCTGAGCAGCTAGGTGAAAGCCCAGTTCTAATTCTAAGGGAATTGCCCTGTTGAGATGCACTTTTACCAGGGACATTGCCCTGGTCAAATTTTACCCCTACACGACAGACACACACACACACATACACACTGACTGTCTGTCTGTCTATCTACTGTTTTGTAGGAACCAGTAATACCAATGTTAGTGAAACCTTGCAAACAAATTGAAACAAAGCAGAGACAGAAATTCAGATAGCTCTGGTAAGTTAAAAAAAAAAAAAAGGCAGCCACAACAAAAACGACTCCCCACACACTTTTTCTTAATTCCTCTGGTGCCCATTTCTGGAAAAACGCATATTTCACCCTGAATGCTAAATTTAGCTCTCTCCTCTGTTAGTTTAGTCCTGCCTTCCATCAAAATAGTGCTTTCAAAGATTTATATAACTTGTGAGCCTTATATGAATTTCTTTTAAGTTGTGATTGCTAAACAGTTATATGTCATTAATCTCTCCACTGGAGATTAAAATGGCCCAAGAGGCCAAAAGTGAAGGGGGACACCCTATATGTAAGAGATCATGGGAACAGAGCCCCAGATGACATCATCTTATTGTGAGTGACATGCCCTCTGTCAGCTTCAAGAGAAAGCTGTGCTGCTCCGAGAAAATAACTTTAGGCCCAGATCTGTGAACGAATAAACAATAAAATAATCCTCCTCCTAGCTTGTCTAATCAAAAGAATCTCTTTTTGAACTCTGAGGAGATAGAATTTCAGTGATAAGCTGTTGACAGTTTAGCGTTTGTGGTTGCATAGTGTTTGCTGTGCAGTGCCAGCGGGCCTCGAGCTGTCCTCTGGAGTCTGGGGACCCACACCAATGTCTGCTAACTGCCTGGCTTATTGACAGCACTGCTGGGGCAGAAGGAGAAGGTGAACTGGAAAGTTTGGATGACGTAAACATACACATAGCCTGATGGAGTCCAGCGTACAGGTCAATTACCTGATAAAAAGTGGCCCACGCTGGCTGGCTGCTTTTATGACAAAGAAGAATGGCATATGAATGCAAGTGGTCCTCAGAGTCACGAGGAAGAAATTGATGGAGACGTCTGAATGCCCCGTTCCAGAGTTTCTTTTCATCCCTGACTTTGAACTCAAGTCTGTTGTAATTACGAAGTGTCATAACGTTCCAGAGACCCTTTGCTAACTAGTGTTTGATTCACTTCACAGAAATAGAGTCTGTGCGGCCCCTTCCCCACTTCTCAGGAGAAAACACGGTCGAGTCAGCTTCCCTGCCTGCCTGTCATGAAGCTTTGCTACACACTTGAAGCAGTAACAGGACCGTGCCCTGTGAGGGGGATGGATGCCGCTGTGATCAGACACCTGCGAGAAACCATGCAGGATGGCCGGAAATGTTTATTTTATCTCACACTTTCAAAGGTTTCCATCCGGAGCCCTTGGCTCACAGTAGGGCAGGCGTCATGGTAGTGGGTGCATCTGGCAGAGCCACTCACTTCCTGGTGGTCAGGAAACAGAGAAGGGGGTTCAGGCCAAGACTCGGTCTGAAGACATGGCCCCAAGCACTACCTCCTCTACCTAGGCCCCATGTCCTAAAGTTTCCAGAACCACCTAGCATAGCGTCACTAGATGAAGCTTTCAGTATAGGATCCTTTGTTGGGGAAGGGACACTTCTTTCTAAATCTTAATAAGATGCAGTGTCAGGAAAGTCCCAAATCCCCATTGGTTTTTTTTTTTTTTCTGAAATCCAAAACTAAAGTCTGATTTGAATGTAAAAAAAAGTTTTAGCTTGGGGACCATGTTGGGTTTGGGAATAATAATAATAATAATAATAATAATAATAATAATAATAATAATAATAATAATAATAAGTGGTAGTAGTAGTTATAATAGTAGTAGTAGTTGTAATAGTAGTAGTAGTAGTTGTTGTTGTTTCTGTTGTTATATCGGAATATTTATCCAGTAAGTCTGTGTAGGTATTTCACAGTAAAACCTTCCAAAATCTGGGACATCTCTTGACCTCCAGCATTTCAGACAAGAGTCATTCACCCTGTATTGATCAGCTCTCACTTCGGCCTGCAGCACTTAATTTGTTCATTTGTTCACATGATTTTTATCCAACTCTTTCTTGCCCACTCCTGTGGTGAAGGCGATGCAGGGACCAGATTGATGTGTATGGGGGCTGGCAAAGGCTGAGTGTCCTGGGCAGGAGTCAGGAGAAAAGCTGAGGCAGCCGAAGAAGCTTCTGGGAAGGCGTGTGGCAGTGTTCCTGTGTGAGGCCTGGGTTCCTACTTTGTAGAAACTCTCAGGAAGGGCCCAGCCGGAAGGGAAGGAATTCCTGGGAGATTGGTAGCCATTATTAGTCTAGCACTTAGTAATGAGTCAGCAACCTTGGACTTGTTTGACTGGCTATCTGTCATGGCTGCCCTCCCCTTCCTCCTTCACTCCAGTGCGTGAGTTCTTTACAAGACCAGTGCTCTAACCCCTGAGCTATGGAGCGGCCACAGTGCATGGCTTCTTTAACATCTCATAAGTCCAACCAGGGAAGGACAGCCGTTCTCTTTCTCTGGTGCTTTCCAGCCAGCTCACAGCCCCTCGATGGCACACTGGGGTGGAAAGACTGGCCTTCTTCTCAGCTGGCTCCCAGTTGTGTCAAGAGGACACTTAAAATTAACCATCATGGCTTCTTAGCAGGGTATAGTGCACATGCCCACCGTCACTTAGGACAGGAGGCAGGAGTCATCCTCAGCTACGTGGCAAGTTAATTTCAGTCCCAGGCCAGCCTGGGCTACTTGAGACTTTGTCCAAGAGAGGGGAGGGTACAAAGAAAGCCCTTTTATATGGCTAAAAGTCACTACAGTGGCTGTGTATGTTTATTCTGATTAATATTATCAGGTACTTTGCTTGCAGCCTTGGCCTGTTACTAGACTCTCTTGCAAACGTCACATGGGGAATGCTGATAAAACGCCTGTGTTCCTATTGATCACAGAGTGGGCTTATCTGTCTCAGAGAACAAAACTAACTAAGCTGGATCTGTGATAAAGTCTTTGTTCCATATTGACACAAGCGTCTTAGAATGAATTTGTTTTTAAAGTGGCAAGGGGGTGGAGGAGGAGCACATAGTGTGTATCTTTTGCTGGGGAAAATAAATGTGTAATTATTAGACAGCTGGGGCAATTGGTAAACTCCTTTAAGTGGCGCAGGTCAAACTGCCCCAGAACGGAAGTCTGCTTACTTGCTGCATTTGAAGTTGAAAAAATGAGGGAAGGTGGATTCAAGGTGTGTTTCCTCTAATCCTTCTAGAAGGCTATTGTATCTTCTGCAGGAACTGTTTATTACTATGTAGGCCACAGTTCTTTTTCTTATTAACTCTAAGTTTTCTCTTGAATTTAGCACTTTATTCCAATTGTTAAATGCTCATGTGTGCGTGTGTGTGTGCGTGTGTGTAGGGTTGCAGGCTGAGACCAGAGCCTTCCTAGCCTCATATGCT
Source organism: Acomys minous (assembly GCF_964271855.1). Lineage (NCBI taxonomy): Eukaryota > Metazoa > Chordata > Mammalia > Rodentia > Muridae > Acomys > Acomys minous. Next base: position 45,064,902 of record NC_140500.1, read on the forward strand.
GTTCTCAATTTTGTCCAACGTAGTTTGTTGTGTTGCTTTTTTTTTTTTTTTATTAAAGATAAGACCTCTCACTAGCCTGGAACTCATAGCACGCAGGCTAGGATGACTGACCCATAAAATAAGTCTTGGAGGTATGCTTGCCTGATCCTCCTCAGCACAAGGATTATAAGCAAGCTACCACACAAGGTTTTTTTTTTTTAATGGATATTGGGGATTGAACTCAGGTCCTCACGTTTGGCAAGAAGTTCACTGATAGCGCCATCTTCCCAGGCCCTACCTTGCTCCTTCTTCTATGGTACTCAAAGAGTAACTTCTGCACACAAACGCATCTTCAACAAGGCTCCTAAAAGTACAGGACTCACACTGCCATTTTTCTTCCTTCCAACCAGGAGTGCATTGCCAGTGTCCTGTGGTGGTCTCTCCGTGAGCCCTTGGGCAAGGCAAGGTGTTTGTCACTCCCACTGAAACCTATTCCCATGGTGCTGTGCCTTGCCCTGAACTTCTGTCTCTCCACAGAGGAGGGAAGGTGACACGATGTCTTTTTAGTCATTCAAATCCAATAACTTTTAATCTGAAGGTTAAGTAGTGAGATATAAACTAAGAGATGATAATATCAATTTTATGTTCACTGAAGGGCACAATATACCTCCTTCTAGTAGAGGGAAAATTGTGCGTAAAATGTCTTTTGCTTTTCCAGAGCAGAGTCATGCCTCTCACAGCCAAGGGAAGAAAGATTTGGGGAAATTTTTAATAAAAGAAGATGTAGCATCATAAAGCAGGGCAAGAGTGGCGTTTTTTCGTGGGTATAATTATTACATATTAATTTTTCAAGGCTGCACGTGTGCAGAGTGGCTCTCTGCAAGGAAGGCTTCCCCCACCGATGCTCATTATCCTCCATACAAACTCAGCAACCTTTCACAAGGTCAAAGACGGAGAGAGAATGACATGATGCTCATTCTTTTCTGACTATTTTTGGTCCTAATGTGTGTGATAAATAACACCCTGGTAATATTGCTTAGCTTCCCTCATTCCGCTCTTTCCTCCTGGTGAGATCTCCATTTCAGTGCAGTAAGCATTCAACGTGCAGAAGCACTGAGTGGAAATGCCTCTACCTGGTGCCTTTTTATTCTGATGTTTAGGTCATGAGACTTATATTTGTCTTGTAAATACAAAGTTTTATGCCATGCACTATGCATCTATATCGTGTATACTTAATGTATGGACTTGCTGTATCATTCATCTACCTGTAATATGGGGAAGACGTCACGCGTGAGGTGTGTAGATAGTCACCATTATCATTGTCAAGGTTATGTTCTGTAATGGGGGGTGATTCCTGACAGTGACTATAAGGGTTGTGTCCTGAAAGGAATCTTCAGCTCACCTCAGCTATTTGTTGGGCAGGTTCTGTGTACGAGGTGCTGTGCTGAGCCTTCAGAGCCAAAGAACTATGGTGCTCAGGCCAAATCCAGCATAGCATTTCATACTGCAGAGAGAGTCCTTTGTAGACGTCACTGCTCCAGTTATTTACCACTGTGTACAGCTGTCTTCGTGACAACATCGCTGTCAGAAACAACTTGAGAATGCAAAGATTAATGTTGCCTCGCAGTTTGTGAGGGTCCATTCTGTGATGGTGAGAAGTCAGAGCCGCAGGAGCATGAGGCATCTGGTCACAGTGCTTCCATAGTCAGGAAACAGGTGAATGGTGATGCACAGCTGGCTTTCTCTTTTAATCCACTCCAGGACCCTGGTCCATGGGATGTTGCTACCCAGATTCATGGTGCTTTTCTTTTTGAAACAACACTGCCCTCATAGGCACACCTCTACAGGTGCATGTCCATGTGATTCTAAACCCCATCAAGTTGACAGTAAAGATTTAACTGTTCCAAGAGCCAGCCAAGGTAACCTATTACAGCAGAGGTTATATGCCCCAGAAACCTTAAAACATGCACGGTCTTGCACTTTACAGAAATAGTAGCCCTCCCATGGGTTATTGAGTAGAATGTGTGGCAGAATTTTCTGCTCTTACTTTATAGTCACAGATGCTTTTTCACATGTGTGTGCGAGTGTTGAGTGTGAGTTTGTGTGTGTGTGTGTGTATGTGTGAGTGTGTGAGAGGGTCCACATACATACACACACAATTTAAAACTTTGGCTTGCAGTTTCTACTTTTTTTGTTGTTTGTTTTTATTTGAGACAGGGTTTCTCTGTGTAACAGTCCTGGCTCTCCTGGACTCACTTTTATAGACCAGGCTGGCCTCGAACTCACAGCGATCCACCTGCCTCTGCTCCCAAGTGCAGGGGTTAAAGGCGTGCGCCACCACGCCCTGCTCTACTTATCCTTATTTTCAGTCATTTAACTGATAGTGTCTTACAAATTAAGAAATTGGACATTAGCCTGCTGAGGAAATGGAAGTTGGACGTACTTGGTGAGTCACTCTGAGACCAGCTTTCCTCTGTCATGGCTCCCTTGTCTACAGCTTTCTCCATTGCTGGTCTCACCACCGGACCACACAGAGAATATTGCCTTCCTTCTCTTCCTTGCATTCTAGGAATTCACAGTCTAATGGAGGGGCAGTAAGGTATAGAAGCGCATACATGAAACATCAGTAGCAGTCTTAGTGCACACCAACGTCAACCGAAGGAGACATGCAGAAGCTAAGCAATCGGTGGAAGAGCGATTTTGGATCATAAATCCTCAGTAGCCTGGAGAGGAAAAATGAGTATCCACATTGGTGGAATTCCTTTTTTAAGACTATGGTGAAATTAGAAAACAGAAACTCCATATGTGAGCATCTGCTGATTTATTTTAAGCCTTTCAGTGGGAAATAATGGATGGGAGGTATATTCCTGAGCTATATAGCCTTGACTTGTGGCTTGGATAATTAAGACTCCAAAGGATTTGTCTTTGACTCTTTTAATTCTGAGATAAGTGAGATTAGATTTGAGCTATGGAGCAACTGCTGGCACGTGGCGAGCTGAAGTCATGTCAGGAGCATCTGAGTTCACTGGGCTGCAGGACATAACTGCTGGACTCTGTTTACATAGCCCATGGTGTGAGTGTGAGATTTCCAGGGATGAGATAGGGCCTGCTAAGTCTGGCTGTTTCCGTGAGAAGGTCTATATTTCCTATACTCTAATATCAAATTCTAGCTACTTACCTCATCCTATACGTAGAATAACTGAAACCTCAGTACCTGATTTGATAATAGTTGGCAAAGCTGAAGGTCGTTGCTCAGTGCACTTGTCTATTTACTGTCTGTATTTCCCAGAAGATGGGGTGGGCTTTTGTATTTCTTATCCTCCTGGGGCCTTTCTTCTTTCCCTTCTTACATTGGTCCTGTTACTACTATCAAACAACCTTGGCGTGTGCGTGCGTGCCTGTGTGCGTGTGTGTGCACGCATTTGTATATAAGAACGTAATTTTGAAGTTCTACACGGGACCCTTCTTATTCACTCGGCACCCATTTTGGTATGTTAACTGGTTCTGTGTTTGGACAAATATTTTTTATACTTTTCCATGATTATTTATGTCAAGTCTTTTAGTAATCTATTTATGACTTGAGGTAGGGCTCCTTTTCTTGTTCCAAGTGTTCAACAACATGTTCCTGGAATTATTTCTTGGGTATCGGAAGGCGTCAATGCTAACTGTGAAAGAAACGCCGGAAGCCATGGGGCCATGTTAAGCCTTGTGCACATTCATTCAGGTGGCAAGATCAACTTGGTACTCTTGCTCTCCTCTCACTGAGAACTCACGTGCCAGAAAGATCTATAGTAAACTCAGCCAGGTTCACAGACATGATACACACAGCAGGGTACCCCCTCTGTGGTGGGCGTGTACAGCCCATTCCCAGACAGTTTGGCCCAGACCTTCAGGAGACTCACACAGCCTACTTGGTTCAGAGATCCACCATTGGCCACCTCCTCTGCAAGGAATTACGTCTTCTTCGGTGGTTCTTGTGGGACTGTGTTTAGGTCTCCTACTTCAGAGTTATCAAGGTCCAGGCTGGGCCCAACAACTTGCTGCTTTGGTTTCTTTAGCGCATCGTCCACTGTTTGGCTGGAGTGACACCCTAGCAGAATGACAGACAGACAGGGCTAGACAGTGAGATGAGGCTCTGGCCCAAGTCACAGTCTTCCCTAGATGAGTTAATTGTGGACATCTGAGAGCGTCTGCACCTCAGTTTACACACCTATCGAATGGGGATAACATTAACACTTACCTTGCCTGAGTATAACATAAAGGCCCGCAGAGACTGTGCATCACGTTGTATTGGTCTGCAGATGTTAAGCTGCTACTTTTATTTTTAACATCATTGCCATCATCAGTAAAAATTTAAACTATAAATATAGTGTGGGTATACAAAGAACCCAGCCATGACAGTGTTTTTTTGTTTTTAATGTAGTGTTTAAAAGATAAACAGTTGAATATTTCCTAAATTTGATGGAAGAAGAAGAGTTCAGTGGGTGGTTTTGACATAAAATCTTGTAGTCATTAAGAATGTCATACTTGGACTGCTAATGTGCCTCCACCTGGTAAAGGCATCTGTCTCCGTAGCATGCAGGAATGTGAGTGTGCATGCATGTGCTCACATACTCATACACATAAAATATATAAAAAATAATAACACTTATGTGTAGGAAGGTGTCTTTGGTCTATTTGTAAGATTCTTGTTTGTTTTGGAATACCTTTTGCTTTTCTGAATATCTCAAGGTTTCCATAGCAACATTGGATCAATAGTAAAAAAGAAAAGGTACTTTAAGTTAAGGCCCATTCACACTGCCACAGGATGCATATGAAATACATACCATGCTCTCGATCCTATACCGTATATCGGTCACATTTTTTTTAAAGAAAAATAAATAATTTTAAGAACTTACCTCTCATTTATGTCTTCAGCCACCACTTGTCTGCTCACTGGGCATATTCTCCAGAGCCACCTGTGTTCTGGATGCTTCCATCATGATCTTTGACAAACAGAAATTATCCTTACTGAACTGCATTCTTCTGTGACAAAAGTCAAAATTCTGTCAATCCCCAGAGATGGCAGATAAAGCAGGACTCCCTCTTTGTTTGGGTTTCCTCCACTCCACTCTCCCTTATCTCACGTGTCTTGCAGTCCCCATGAACACATTTCTGGGATGCTTCCCTTTGGGAACTTGAGGTAGGTGGAACATTTGACTGGAATTCCCTGTTGAAGCCCCACCTCTCACAGTTCCTGCAATAGAGAGGCTGTCAAGTGTGACCAGCTCTCTGTGCCTCCATTTTTTCATCTGTAAAATGGACTGAAAGAAACACATCTTTCTGAAAGAAGTGATGTGATAAATATGCTGTTGAAGCAGCATATTGCCCTTGGGCAAGCAGTCATCTCTTTAAAGTGTGCTCAGCACTGTATTATCAGCCTTCCTCTCCATCTGCTCTGGATGAGCCAAAGCCATGGCCAACATATTAGAGATCTGGTAGGGACTGCGTTATTTCTCTAGTGTGTTCCATTTTTCAGCCTGTCCCACTCATTTTGTATTTAAATGTAATCAGAAGAATACTGAATTCTCCATGTTAGTATCTTCTAAGCACTACCTCCTGCGAGCGCAGGAACCCTTGTGTTCCATGTCATTGGGGTGATTGTCTAAGATCTGTGTCCAGGCTCATCTCTTTATTCACCTCTTCATTTACACTGACCTCAGTGCGAATCTTGTAGAACCAGTCCTTGTAGGCAATTAGTGCCCCAATTTATCGTTTTAGAAAAGAAAACACACACCCTAATCAATATGGAATCTCTACTCCGTACCCAATAGCAAGCATCACCGAAGGGGCCCCAAGCACAAATGTTTTAAATTTGGAGGCAGAGTTAAGGACACAGTTGGCCTCCAGAATCTGAATTGAATCAGGGTTTTATTTCAGATAAAAATCTTTGGGTCTCATAACTTAAAAAACACAACTTTTACTGGCATTACGCAATTTGCCACGGGTCATTTACCAAAATGTTTGTATATGTAAGCCCAGGTTCTTCTCTTTAAAAAAAAGGAAGGGTGGAGGGCAGGGATTGGATTCTGCTAAAATCCAGGTGGCGTTCCAGTTTATATTTAATTTTAATTGGAAATGAAATACAGGCAAAGGAGGGGGAAATCCACCATGTTTACTTTACTACGAGTATCCATTGGGGAGAGGAAGGGTACTGCCAGCCAGATTTTAAGACACAGATTTTTTATTGGCATGTCTATTTTTTTTTCTGGCTGAATTCTTGTGCCTGCATTTTAAAAAAAAAATTAAGTTTTCACACATGGCAGTCATTTTTATGTCTCAGTGCCACTTGCCACCCTCCCTCTGTGTTTTCCATGTAATTAGTACCTAGAACCAGGGAGCACTATTTATACACCACACAGAACCAAGAGCTTTTCCCTGAGTCCTCTGGTGAGCCCCCTTTGAAGCTCCAAATGAGGTAATAGTTAATTCTTGTGGCTCGTTTTGATTTCTGGAAGAGTGTGGTATTTTAGAAGAAAGAAGAAGAAGCAAGAAAAGTTTATTTTAAGCCAGAAGTTAACGGTCCTAAAAAGCACAGGTACATTTTGTGAAACTGCCGTGAAACACCAGCAGAGAGACTGTGACACAGTTAGGAGGTGGCTGTCGCTTGGACAGGCAGGGGTGGTGGGCCAGCTGTGGACTCCACCAGTGCCTGAGATATCCCATGTGCGTAAGAGAACAAAGCCATCTACGTCGGCTCCTTAGTAGAGGTGGGTGTAATCTGACTGTTCTGAACTGGATATTGAATGCCAAATAATTTCAAATTCTATCAAACACAAAATAAGACACAAAAAATTAAAAGATGTGGATAAGGACACAGAAAAAATGAAGTGTGTCAGATAGTCCCGTCCTCTAGCAGTGCTGACTCTTAGCATCCGTTCTCCTTTCACTTCAAAGCCATGTTCTCCTGGTTTCTGTACAACTGTTCCCCTTCCCTCCGAGCGTCACCAATGAGAAAACAGCTAGCGCCAATGCTGTTCAGCGGCCAGCATCCCAGCAGATGAGTTTCCTGGGTGGTAGTTCACCTTTTTAATCTCAATTTTACTTTATGGATAGTGTTAGATTGGCTTTGACTTCCAACCTCAGCATTTATGGTGTAAACAGTGTCATTTTCTTAATACATGCCCCCCCCCCCTTTTCAAGTTTGCCCAGTTTTACCAGATAATTCTTTATCAGGTGCAATTCTTTAAATATTAACTCATGCCTTCATTCACTGGCTGATTTACTTGCTTGTATAGATCTTTGAGACGTAGTCCTGCTGTGTAGCTCAGTGAGGTCATAAACCTAGCACCCCTTCTGCTCTGACGTTCTGAGCTCTGGCATAACAGACATGCTCCGCCACACTTTGCCCTCCCATTGACGGCAAGAGGAAAACTTCAACATGGCCCCAAGACAATTAGGCCATGTTTTCAACCATGAATACATTGCCTTTAGGGGCTCTTTTGCAAGGGGCAGGCAGGGAACATCCCGATCATCTCTGCTGTCATAGACCCATGTAAGTTGGAAGTCCCTGACGGAAGGTGGTAGCTACAGCATTGGAAGTAGCAGCCTTAGAAAGATGGGTCAAAAGCTCATGGTCTTTAGCTTTGTGCTGAATCACTGCATGTGTTCCATGGTGCTCTATCCCACCCCGTGTGTGTGTGTGTGTGTGTGTGTGTGTGTGTGTGTGTGTGTGTGTGTGTGTGTGTTTGTCTGCAGAGGCCAGAAGAGAGCATCAGATTCCCTGGAGCTGGAGTTACAAGTCACTGTGACTGCCTGCCATGAGTTCTGGGGACTGAATTAGGGTGCTGTGCAAAAGCAGTAAACACTGCTAACATCGAAGCCATCTCTCAGGCCAGAACTTGGAACTCTTAACAATCCCCATTCTATATAAGCAGAAACCTAGCTCTTACCCACATCTTTTCACACAAAATATAACTAGGCTAGGCTGGATTTGAACCTGTCTCTTCAGGCTCCAGTGCTTGAGCTGCTCCTTGGAGCTGCTCCTTGGACCAGCTCCTTGGACCACCCCAGCCTTGACTTGGGTATTTGTGGTGTAAATGATCAGTTTGTTCAAATGTTCTTTCCCATGACGCTTGCCTTCTTCCAGTATGGCAGAAGCCTACTCTGTCACGTGTCTTCCATTTCACCCCATTTATGATGTGTCTGGAAAGGAAGTAAAGCAGTATTCCTGAAGACGCAGCTTTTCCACTGCCAACCTTCCTTCTTTTCACACAGAGCCCCCTGGCTTTGAACAACTGTGCCCACAGATCTTAAGCAACTGTGATTTGTGGCTTGTTGGTGTCTTTTTCATTTCAAAGGGAGAGAAACTTGCTCCTCACCTGTTGCTCTGTCCTCCTCCTTGAAGACTCAGGCCTGGTTTACTGAGGAAGACCTTAGCACGCACTTCTGACCCTGAGACACTCCCAGAAATGGCAGAAGCTGGGTCGTGCTTATGGTGAAATTGACAGTATGCTGAGGGCAAGGAATGCATCAGCGGGATTCTGGGAGATTCTGGCCATTTCTCCAAAACCCTCCCAGATTCTGCCTCTTTGAACTATCCAAAGATAAAAAGGCTGCTTTTAAAAATGGGAAGTCTGGAGTTATTAATAAGGCTCTACGTAAGCCATGAACAGTGGTGGTTGCAACATATTTTCTAGACAACTTAAAAGCAGCCCTTCTGAGGTTGACAAGTTCCCGTTTATTGCTCTTGTGTTTTGTCCATGGAACCAGGAGGTTTATACTGCAGACTTTGTCCAGGTGCCCCAAACAGCTGTCATGGACTGACAAGACCAGGGACATACTTTTTGTGTTTTCTTAGTGTTGTGTAACAGGCTTGAACCCCTTTCCCAACCAACAAAAATGTATTTGGTTAAAATATTTCTAGTACTTTGTGTTTCTTGTGGGGGTGGGGGCACATGACTAGCCCAGTCTCTCTGGTGAATGAGTTAAGGCCCCGGAAGAGTCACTGCTCGCTCCCTTCATTGTTTTAATATGTGGAATCGTGGTTTGTTTTGCTTTAAGAATGGTTCACTTTGTTGACAAAATGCCCTTTGCTCCCTGTGAGGTGTTTTGCGTTCATCTCTCAGTGGCTTTCCTGCTCTCGTCATTGACGTGTTCACTACTTACATGCCGCAGAGGACAACTGGTTAGCCGATAAATAAAAGATCGTATACTCACGGAGGATTGTGCTAGGGCGCACGGTGGGGATTTTAAAGATTCATAACCTACAAGTCAAACTATGTACGTTTCCCTGGCAGCAAAATATCTGTTTGTTTCTGGTTTGGGAAACAGACTTCAACATTCATGCCTGATTTTACGGAGTTGGCGCTTGGTGCCAAGTTCTTGCCTTGCGGTTAAGTCAACTAACCTGTTAGCTGGTCTCTGTTGTGCATTAGTGCAAAAGCCCAAGTGCCCGGCTGGAGAGGACACTGTATCTCATTCCCACCTTCAGAAACAAGCTGGTGTGTCTGTTTTTGGCAAGCACAGCAGAGCCGGCTGAGAAACAATCTTTGAAGAAAAGTTATCATTTGGAAATTTCCCACTGTAAAGCTGGGATTGGAGAGGCAGAGAGCCTCCTTTCCCTGAGGTGTCACTGTGGGCTCAATTGTATTGCCGTCACAGCAAAGAGACAGCCTCAGTGTGCCAAGGGGAAAAAAAACCCAAGCAATTTCAGTTCCCAGGAGGAGCTGGGATGGATGGCACTGTGAGGGAGGGGTGCAGGTGGTGTCCTTTGGCTCCTTGCTGTGTTGGGGCATCCGAGCCAGGGCTTTGCACAGAGGAGTCACGTGTGCTGCATCCCCAGCCCAGGCACTGATGCTTGGAAACAGAGGGCTCATGCTCATCCTGAACTCAGAATGCTCTTGCCTCTGCCTTCTAAGTCCTAGGCCTGTGCTATGGGCAGTTCCTCAAGCCACTCTGAAGTATGCCCTTCCAGTGTTGACTATGTGGGCTGACAATTTCTGAGAGGCTTCTTTGGATCTCGATTTCTACTTTTTCATGGTTTAAAAAAAAATAATCCTTTTTCTGGTCCTACACCCCCTGCAAGAATGACAAAGTGACTTCGGTTAACCCTCCATTAGGTACTTCAACTTGATCGCACCTCTGTCCTGCTCACTCCTTTTCCCCCTACCCTGTTTTAAGAACCTGTGTGTGAGATTTTTTGTGTTCATTTTTTCTCCTTGCTCTTTCTCCATAGTCAGGATTTTTAAAATTCTTAGGATGATCCACTCCCACATTTTATGGATGATAAAACTAAGCTCAGACAAAATAAAGGCTTTGCCCTTTGATTAGCGCTCGCGTGCATGCCCCTGATGTGTTCAGAAACTGCCTTGTAGGGCATGCTGGGGATACTGCCATATGTCAGAATGAATGAAGTCAGAAACTGGTCTTGTGGGAACCTGTACTGGGAGCACTGGCACCCAGGCACCGTGCGTTCCTGTGAGGCTGGGCGTGCACAAGCTCAACTGCTAGTATGTTTCTATTTTCAGTAATTGGGAAGTGCGCCTTGTCCGCTTTAGATCAGGGGTTAGCCTACTACAAGTTTAGATTGTGTCCATCCGTCCATCCGTTCATTCATCTTTGCAATGTGTGGGCAGAACCAAATTCAGGCCTTTGTGTGTGCTCTGCCATTTCCGCTATAGCCCCAGACCCAGCCAAGTAAGTCTTCATATTTTAGTGAGATAGTATTTTTAAGATATTATTTTGTGAGGCAGAGGCAGGCGGATTGCTGTGAGTTTGAGGCCAGCCTGGTCTACAAAGCAAGTCCAGGATAGCTGAGGCCAAACAGAGAGACCCTATCTGGGAAAAAAAAAAGATATTATTTTTCAGGCTTTTTAAAATTGTATTTTACTGGGAATGGTGCATGCAAATAAGGAGGTCTGAGGACACCCCAAAAGAGTTGGCTCTCTCTTTTCACCATGGTGGTTCCGGGGATTGAACTCGGATAGTCAGAAAGTGGCAAGCTCCTTTCTTCACTGAGTCTTCACACTGGCCCCAGGTTTGCAGACTCTTCTGACTTTGTTGTCATACCATCATGTTTTCAAACAGTGCCGGTTATTTTGTGTAAACAGGCCTGCCTGTGTTCTGGCTAAACTTCACTGTGTCAGAGGCCTGGCCTTGGCCAGTGGCTTACCCGCTTTCTCCTCGACCACATGTAGATGGTATCTCAAGGCAACATTGTCTGTGCAACAAGGTGGTCAAGCCCCCATGCCGGTCATGTGATTCCTGCAGAGCCTTTCTTCTTGGAAAAAAAGAAAACAAAAGTTCCCAGTTTTGCCTTTCCGGCCATGGTTGGTTTCTCAATTCCCATTCCTCAAGGCCTGGTTCCCTGTGGTTATCCCACAGGATCCTGACTGATGCTGGGAAAGAAGCCGTGTCTTCCCAGAATACACCAGCAGTCCCTAGTGGCATGACCTCAGCCCTCCTCTCTATGTCACATGTCTCATTGTTATCGGCTGGGCCAGAGAGGACCTCTGCCTCATGTTACTGTGTCTTCATCGTCTGCACCTGCACGCCGTCACCCACATCCCCTCTGTCATTTTGGAATTTCATTTTTCTGGGCGTGGTTGTAGTTTCAGGTACTCCGGAGGTTGAGGCAGGAGCTCCCTGAGCCCAGGTTCTAGGCTAGCCTGGGCAACGTGGCAGCGTTCTTGTGTTGATAAAAGAAAGAGAAGCTAGGCTTTTGTTGCGTCTGTGTGAACTGTGAAGCATGCTGCCTTCTGGGCAGACATCCTCCTTGTTCCTGTGTGTAACGTACAGTTTTACTAGCAGTCCACCAGGCACCGGCTGGTGGCCCCACTGCCATGTTCTGTCTAAGGCCATTGTGATAGTTTTATGCAAGTCAAACATTAAAGTTCGAAAAGACAGTTTAACCTTTTGGCTGTTGCCGAGCGGACATGGTTGAGCGGTAAAGACAAGGATAGACTGACTGGGGGTAAGGGGGAAGAGCCAAATGCCTGGCTGGCTGCTTATCCCTATCACACCACGTCAGTCTTGAGAAATCTTTAAGGACAACTGACTCATGCTCTTGGGCAATAGATGGGAAGCTCTTTCTGTGGTAAGAAAAAGGTGATCCCCAGACAGTATGGAGAGTGGTTATGGCTGCTCCAGCGTTCCAGATGCTAGAGATCTCTTGCAAACATGGTGTAGGAACTCTGATGTCCTTAGGCGAAGCAAGCCAGCTGCCCTATGAGCCTCTAGCTTCTGGTTCATTGGAATGGGTTCCTTTGTTCCTGTGCTTGGAAATGACTCCAAACACATAGTTTTTGCCTGTTGGGGTGTGTGTGTGTGTGTGTGTGTGTGTGTGTATGTGTGTGTGTGTGTGTGTGTGTGTGTGTTGCTTTGTGTGAGGGTAGCCAACTTATCAGACACTGTGTTTGAAAACATGGGAATAGCCTGCGCAGCTTCTCAGACCGCTCCCCCCCCCACTTATGGCTGTGTGAGTTACTGACCTCAGCTGCTGGACTTCATACATAAGAACTCAGGAGATAAAACAGCACTTGGAGGCCTGAGGCCGTGTCAACCACTTCTTGAGGTGAAAAGCCCTGTGACACAGTGATGTTCTATTGGCCTTGCATCTTCGATCTCTCACTGGCCCTGGCATTGCCCTCTGATGTGTTGTGAATGTCTCTTCTGGCAAACAAGAACATCCATACTCAGTATTACTCGTGTGACAGTGGACTTTAACAGCAGGGCCTCGTTGCTCTCTGGCCACTGTAACTCATCTCTAGTGTCTGCTGCCTGTGAGGTTTGTTTGACGTATTTCCCCCTCTCTCAGCAACAGGAGCCTAAGGAAAAGCTCTCTTTATGTGAGTTGGTACCTCATAGCCACACACTTTAGCCACCTCTGTTTCTTCACTGTTTACAGCATCCAAAACTCAGACGATGTTTCTCCCCTCCCTAGCTCCAGATTTAGCAGAATGCTGCGTCCCTTGTAGACAATCTGTGTCTGGGGCCTTTGGGGCTTCTGAAACAATTAATGACATTTCTAAATGACCAAACCAAAACAAGCCAGGAAGAGGGAGGATGGTGGGAGAAATCATGGCACTAGACCTAGGACCTGGGGTACGGAACTCAGGGGGAGAAAACACTTGAGTGTGTAGTGTGGCCTGGCAGACTGGCCTCAGTTTCTCCATCTGTAAAAAAGATGGGTCCTGGGTATTGTGTGGAGAAGTGGAACTCAACACTCACAGACAGTGAATCGCAGTGGGTGTAGAACTCCTCATGGTGAGGTGATCATAGTGTTCCTTGAAGCAGGCATCTCTCCCAAACTGAATAGATGTCTTCGGGGTCACTTGTAGCCCATGGTACTGTGGGGACCTGATTTCTTCGGATGTCCCTTTTCAGAAAAAAGGAACCTCATGAGTGGAATTTTGAAAGCTCACATGCCCTGGTGTTTCAGAGTCTTCATTTCTGTTCTTTTCTTTCTTCAGCATAGTACTTACAAGAACGGTTACGTTTACCTCTGTGGGAACAGCAAGGCGGGACTGAGCGTGTCCCGAACATGGAAGCCTGGGCCCACGCTGCGAAGTCCAGGAAGCTACATGATGCTTGACAGGAAGGGAAACTGCTAGGACTGTTACTTATCAAAGGCATGTTTGCTGTTGGCCTTAGTATAATAATGTTAATGAGATTATTAAGTGGGGGATATTTTTGATAAATAATTAATAAGGATTAGAAAGTGCCTTTTCTGCAAATAAACTTCAGAATAATTAATATTCATGGACTCTGTTTGTCAACAGAAAAATGTAAATGAAGAGCTGGTCCCCTTACCAGACTCCAGGCCTGAAGGACATCCATGAGACAGGGGTTAAGGAGAGAAAAGGCTAACTTTACAGTCTGGCCTCATGCAGGCCCATATTCCTTTTCATGTCTCTGCACACGCATTCTGCAGCCTGCCTATCCCTCTTTAAGACCCTGGGCAATGAGGTTTGTAAGAGGTGCAGGTTGTAGGGTACGGAGGGCGGTAGGCAGTAAGAGGCAAGGCAACTTGGATGACGCAAAGGCAGTGTACTGAAAGCCACTTTTATTTCTTATTTATAATCTCAGCGCACACTCTGGATAATAGATGACACCACTCATTCAGCCCTCTCACTTCAAAGCAGCGAGAAGGCATGGATGACAGAGCGGGGAGTGGGAATACAAAGGTACTAACAACAAGAGGAAAAATGCCTGTTTACAGGATCACATTTGTTAGCAGGCGCTCTTCTGATATTGCTCCCGCAGGAATAGCAGGAAGATGTGCAGCGCGAGCGATGATTTAACATCTGAAAATGGTACTTAAAGAGGTTCTGCCTGGTAGGAATGTGTCAGAGGCTTCTGAAGGGAACCTGGGGACTTCATTTCTTCTATTTATCTCTATGTCTCTCTGGTTTTAGTCAACCATAATTGCATATTTAACCTCTCACATAGCTTTAACCCCTAACATGCCAACATTTTACCAGATTCAAAATGTACTTTTATAAGACATCAGAATTCTTTTACTATAAATTATTTAGTACATTAAAAAAAAAACCACATTGTGGATTGTGTTTCCTTGGACAGATGGATGCGTGGATGGATGGAGAAGGAATGCCAGCATTTTGTAATTGAATACAGGTAGAGAGGCAAAGCTATTCTTTCCTTCTTTGGGAAAGGGGAGAAAAGGCAGTTAAAACAGGCATGAAGAAGAATGCAGACAGGGAAAACAATAATAAAACAGTAGCCACTACAACCCTGTTTTTGCTTCAAACTCATCACGGTTTGGGCTGAGGAAAATCCACTGTAGGCGCCCTGCACAGAAGCTGGAGGTGGATGGGGTCAAGGGGGTGAATTTGTCACTTACTACTGCAACCCAGTTTTCTTGCTCAGTGGCCTTTCACAGAGGCCCCTTAACAGCTTATGTGAAACAAATATTAACACAAATTGTATAATTATACCAAAATCCCCAATTCCTCAACGATGCAAAAACAGCTTTCCGCTAAGAATCCTCCATCAATAAAACATCCTATAGTGGAAGCCGAGTACTCCCAGGAAACCCCAAGATGGGATCTGAGCGACTTTCACAGTTTATTTTCATGGTATTTAAATTATGATACCAGTGGGTATTTTTAATTAGTGTGCACTTGTCTCCATAAGCCATGTTGGCAAATTTGACTCATTCATACAGTAGTTGCTGGAAAAGAGGCCAGCACAGCCTGCAGGAATTAAAATAAAAAGTTTCTGCAAGCTGTTATCGACATGACCATATCTCATTAACTTTCAAAATGGAGATTATTTGCCTGAAAGCTTGATTTGACTAGCAGTAATCAAATATTAGGCCCAACGGAGTACGGGGTGGGCTTTGGGGGGGGGGAGCTCTTCATTGTTGTGATATATACCACCAAGTGTTCTGCAGTTCACTTTAAATAGCAGTATAAGATCTTTGTTTTGACAAAAAGCAATAGGGAAGAGAAACACAGACATATGGCCCCTGAAGTATTATTAGGACAGTTTTGTTTTAGATGAGGACTCATTATTTACTAAGGTTCCTGGAAGAGAAATATGAACGTGCTGATTACTGATTTCTTCTGTCATTAAGGATATAGACGAGCATGTGGAATGGCATCCTCCCCCCCCCCCCCATCCTCCCTGACCCGGGTCAAAGTTTAAGCTTTGGAAACAGGCCTGTCTTGTGATTACTTTTTCTTGTCTCAATGGGTTTAATTACCATGAACCTTAAATGTATATGTTGGATGTCCCCATTGTTTTAACTAAATATGATAAAGGAGGTTGCAAAATTATGCACCAAAGGAGAAAAACATCGAAGAGCCTTCTTATCCCCTCTGTGCTTTTTGGAGCATCTTACTTGAAGTGGGTATCTGGCCAGTCATTAAGGAGTCTAGTTCTGAAAACCTGAAGTTCCCAAAGCAGGTTAGACACTGTCTCATTTCAGATCTTGTATATTTTCTCATCCACAAAGGAGCATTTGTCCTGGGTAAGGGTAAACTGTAAGATGAAGATGTGTTGCGGGTGGGGGTGACAGGCAAAGAGAAAGGTTCAGTTAAACAAAAGACAGGAGATAAAGTCTTTGCCTTTTTAATGCCTTTGAACTGAGAACACGGTCTGCATTTTACTGCAGAACAAGGCTACAGTGTAAGTAACTGGTTTTTGCATTAGGCTCTCCCTGGAGGTAGCAGAAAAATATCATGTCCCTGCATGAAATGTGAATGTGAAATCTACCAGAAAGAAATATTTATGACCATTTCATGCTTGATTAGGCTTGGATGACATCTGTTAGCAGACAGGAGCTGGACAAAGAGAGAGACGCTCGGGGGCAAATGTTAACGGAGTTGTTTAGACGATGTGAGGGCAGAGGCGTCCATTTACTGCCAGGCAAAACACAGGAACTGTGTTAGCCACAGTGCAGCTGACAAGCATCCACTGGGATGGGGACCCTGGAAAATGAGTCGATGAACGCTCACATGCAGCTGTCGATACTCACTATGCTGCCTCAGTTTACATCACTTACTTAACATCTGGGTAGCTGGCATCTTTAAAAGGTACATATACCTGACACAGGGATATACAGAAATTCTCTTCCCTTTCTCCCAGTGATTTTCACACCCTGTCCCCACTTTTCTCAGTGGAAGAATGCATTAACTCTCAGGGCTACCTAATTTTTTTTTATCTTAGTTTCCATTATTAATGTTTTGTTGTTGTTTTGTTTTTGTTAACGTAGACCCCTTGGTTCTAACTTAAACATGTGTGACTTTAAAACTAGGCAAAACTTTGCCTAAGATGAGAAGAAAAAGTAGTTTTCCAGGGCGTATTATCGGTCATTAAATGAGTCGAAGTGGGTGCTGTCCGTCTCAGCCGTGGCTCCTGGGAGTGGAGGGATGCGGGAAACTCCATCTCCTTCTGGTTCTTTTCCCAGCCTCCTTTCCTGTAACTTCTCTCTGTCTGGAATGCTGATGGGGAGTGTTGTTTTGTTTTTGTTTGCAGCAGGTCTGTTGTTTTGATTTTGTCTGAGTGGTATGGAAAACAGTACGTCACTTAGAGTGGGTGTTTTGTGTACCGGCCATTTGGCCGTTGCACATATATTTCTCATGCTTATTACATGATGACAAGGGAACCAAAAAGACACAAGTTTTCCAACTGAATTTTTTTGTTTCCAGCTTAATAATAGTGAAAAAAGAAAAAAGAAAAACAAAGTTAATAGGTTTAGCAGATTGATGGTGCTGACACTGTTATCGCTGACTTCAGTTTTGTGTTCCCCCCCTCCCTTTTTTTTCAGAGAACTTTTTCATTCCTTGTGGTGAGGAAGGTATTTAGGCGAAGGTCAAGTTAATGCACAGATCAGCTTCTGAAGCTGCATGTGGATAGCATTTCACATTTTGCATAGACTTGTGCAATGTTGTAATTTAAGTAGGAAAAATGCATAAAAGGATAATAAACAATCTTAACATCATTCCTGTGATTAGTCTGAGATTCCCACCCCCCTCCCGCCTCCGTTTGGTTTGGGGCCACATGTAACAAACCCTCTACCAATACATGTATTTTAATTACAATGATTCAGGATGAAATTTGGATGGAAACCCAAAACACAAATCTCAGGGACTAACGTGAGGCTGCCCACTGGCTCTGTGTGGACATGCTTCATCTGGAAGCCTCCTCAGCATGAAGGTTGCATCCTGCAAGAGTGTAGAAGTTAGCACTCTAACTAAGTAATTTTTGGTGTAATACAAAAATATAAAATGGAAACGATGATTAATTTTTCAATTCTCTATGCAGTTATCTAATCATTGTACCCATGGACCGCCAACGGCGCCCATTAAAGATTTAAAAATGCAAGAGGAAGGTAGAATCCAAAAGATGAGATTTGGGATTAAATAATGTAGAATTGCTGCAGGGCAGCTATGAAGCTCTTCTCACAGTAAGATTTTTCTCAGACCCTTTGGAGAGCCACTTAAAATATTGACATGACTTACACACTGTGTCCTAGCCCTGGTGTTAATCAAATTATGTATTAAAGTGATAAAATTAAGCCAATGTTTTTTGTCTTTCAGATAGTAGCTCATGCTAATAATGAACAACAACAAAGTGTCGCACATGCTTACTTGTGCTTTAAATAGTGCCCTCCTGTTACAGGGTTTCTTGGAACGTTACATCCATCTAAATATACCATATATACCGTATCTTCCTGGAGCCTTTCCATTGTAGCTGGGGAAATGCTGTGTTTGATGGTTGCCTGTGTATGTACACTGTGATTTTCTTCAATTCAAGACAACTTTTATAATCCTGGAAGAAGGAGACCTCTCCGCCTCAGTATATAAAAGCTGTCAGGAAGGTCCAGCCGGGCTTCTCTGAGCTCCGCCGCGCTCTTTATCACTTTGCTCAGCCCCACATAATAACATCTTCATCTGAGATTGCCGTGGCACAGGGGAGCCGCATTTGTTGATCAAATTTGGCTGGCTAACACTGTGATCTCCTATCCTGAAGTGCGGAGATGTGCCTGGAATATGTAAGTGCAAAGCCTGCCTCCTGATTGATTGGTTCTGCCTGTCACAGAACAAGATAACCGGATCAGTAAATACCCTGTGCATTCACCATCATCTCCACAATCAAAAGTGAGGGCATCGTGGGGCTGGAAAACACTGGGGCATGATGGGAATGCACACATTTCCAAAGGGATAGGCAGGAACACATCCACAGACACACATCCACACAAGCACAAAGAAACAGGAGTGCTTTGTGTGTGGCTTCTTGCAAGGGAGCCATGTGAAAGAGAGAGAGAGAGAGAGAGAGAGAGAGAGAGAGAGAGAGAGAGAGAGAGAGAGAGAAGAAAGAAAAAGTATTGTCTGTGTGCTTAGAATGCTTCCTGGTTGTAAACCTGGAGTTTATTTTGTAACTGTCATCTTGGAGGTGTTGGACATTTGTCATAAAAAGTTGTTATTTGAGCGCTGTTTACAGAGGAGATTGAGAGTGCGATTAGGGGCCCAGAACCAATAAGAGGTCAGTAATGGTCTCCCCCACACAGGGAGCCTTTTCCCAAGACTTGCTACCTATTAAAATAAACTTTTTGTTGAAACAGATGGGCCAAACACATGTAAACAAATTGTTTAAACTTTCACTAAATTCCCAGGGAGTTCCTTTCAAAAGTAGCACAAGGTTGCCAGATTTGGTGTTTAATTATCCAGAGTTCAGAAAGAGTTGAAAGAACTGAGCTCTGTGAATGTTGGGAGATGGGTGCTGCTGACAGGTCACACTGGGGTCACACTTTCATGGCGGCAGGATGGTCTCTCTAATGGCTCTTGTCACCATCTTGCTTAGGTTGTCACTTCTCTGTTTGTTTCTACCTCCCATAAGAGTTTAAGTTCCTGGGAGACGGGGGGGGGGGGGGGGGGTAGGTATCATGTGTTCTTACCCCGTGTACCTGTGTCCCTGTTGTCCTACAAGATGACAGTGTACGTCAGTCATACCCAAGATGTCGCAACTAAGGGAAGGTGGGACCAGGTATTGGGCTTCCTTTAATTCATCTGGGGTTATTCTTCTCCTGAGATGTAACTGGACTCTGGAATCTGAACGGAATTCCAGCTTAGTACTTTTGGGAAAGTGTAACTGTTTTCCACTAGTCAGTCAGTTCCTTGAGCCCTGTCCAGTCCTCTGCTCCCTTGTGGAGTGGGAGAGGCAGACGGCATGCTGAGACAGGGTGCTTATTTTACTACTGGCCGCACAAAGTTCCTTGATGAAAATGTTGCCTCCTGTTCTGCCACATCAGCTACTGACAGATGGAACCTGGTTCCTTGACTGGATTTTGTATAAACCTCTAAGTGGCTTGTAGCGTGCCATGTGGACCTGTTGCCTTGCATGCCTCTGGGGTGGACGATGTCTCGACCGTTCTAGCCGAGGCATTTCTTACTTTTCCCTTCTGTTTTATTTGGCTCAAATCAGTGCCTACCCACTTCAGATGCTATAGTTTGGCCCACACGGGTCACCCCCATGGCATATTTAAGCAAGGTAGGGCTTAGCAGCAAACAAGAAGTCAAGAAATGTGTCTCTGAAGAGAGCCCCTCCTTGGAAGGTGTGTATGAGCTAAGGGCTACACCGTGGAGTCTTTCACACATTGAAACCAGTGCTCATACTTCAGAAAGAATTATTACCATGTGTGAGATGTCTGCTTAGTCCTTTGTGACTTAGTTATTTTTTTATTTGAAATGATTAAAAATGCCTTTTGGCGGAATTGGCCTCCTTTCTTAATTTTCTGAACACAAAGCTTAAATGAGTTTAATGTTCTTGAGGAAAAAAAAAAAGGAAGTGAGGTACTGATGGTCTTAGAGAAGGTGTTCTGAGAACTGGGTTTTGATTTTTTTCTTCAAAAAAATTTTTTTTCAAAAGCCAAGAGCGGCATTCCCCTTCATTTGGCAAAAGCTCTTCCTAGTAACGTTTTATAAAATCATTTTCTTCTCAGGGTGTGTTTTATTTCCTTTCCTTCCCTTTCAGGAAAGGGAACGTGTTTTATTGGATATTTTTGTTCCAGTCCTTGTTTCCATTATTTTTGCCAAAATTCATGGGAGTTCACTTTCCATTTGAATGCCTGAAATATTCCTTGAAGAATCTGCATTTGGGGACAGCTAGGGAAAGGGCTATGCAAATTGATTTAGTGGTCTTAGTAACCACTGTTCTTTAATTTACTGAGAATTTTAGAGGCAAATACTTTCATGGGGGAGGGTTCCTTTGAGTCTAACGTTCAAAAGAAATTCCTTTGCTCTGGCTTGTATGGTGTCGTCCCTTAGTTTCCAAGGGAAGGGACAAAGTTTCAGCCTTAATTCATCTCAAGAAAGAAACAGTAAATAGATTTGTTATCGAAAGACAAAAACAAGTCCCTAAGATGTTACTCTCCCCTGCATGTGAAGCAGCCTTAGCTACAAGGCTATAAGGAGACTGTATAGACGTTTCTCTTGGGAGTTAGTATTAGATGTTTTATCTTCTGGTACTGTTATCTGATCCTAGTCAGGTGTGTTGGTGTGTTTTCTGCTGTGGAGTGAACGGCGCTTTCATCCCTTTAACCTCAGCCGTCTAGGCTCCTAAGCAGCACCCTGGTTACATATGGTCCTTACATGGAAAATAAACCATCCAACCAAGCCAGCCAAGTTATTCTTTGTTTCTAAATCAAACCTAAGGATTTCTTTATTTGGGGTTAGGCTGATGGAGCAGGTTTATCTTCTGTCTGGGGAGAGTTTTTACAGACAGATCCAGGGCAGGTCTGGCAGCCACTGGGTTCTCTATCTTCCCGTGTCCACTGGGGAGAAGACTGGGCCTCTCCTCAGGACTCTGGGCTGTTGCCGGATGCTTGTATTTTGTTGGGTGGGATTTTGAAAGCCTGCTTATGAATGAGTGTCTGGGGCCACTGTGGCTTCTGCTGCTCCAGACCTTGAGCCATTATTGTTGTTGTTGTTGTTGTCATCGTTGTAATCGTCGTCATTGTCATTGTCCTTGTTTTCTTTGTTGTCTGGCCTCTGTGGCCAGACTGACATATTTTGCATGCTAGTTGGAATTTTACATATCTGAACTATGAACTAAACAGAAAACAAAGGGTAGCCATAGTTTCCCAGCTCCTTATGAAGTGTGAGAAAACAGACAAAATAAATTTCAGCATGGGCACCCCCTGGTTGGCTACCCCCCATTCATAAATGGCCTAATTCCGTGATGATGCTGGAAACTCCGACCCAGAACAGTTAACCTTCCAGAGATTAATAGCGCATTGACCTTGCTGGAGGAAGGCTTTTATAGACCATAGCCTGTGTTTCAGCCACCTGAGTCACAGAGCAATCAGTGGTTGTCTGCTTCATATCTCAGACAGATACTAAGAGGTGAGCGGCTAGGATCACAGCCATGAAGCCCTGCTTCCCAAGATCACACAAAGGAAGTGAACTCTTAAAAATGTTGCCTTTGCCTTTGTCACACGGTCCTTTTAAGTATTTAACACCTGTTTAGCCTATAAATCAGTGCTAGCTTGGTTTTTCTTTGAGGAGTCAGTTTAAGACGTCACCTGGATATGCCTGAGCATCCTCTGTCTAAGACCTTCATCTTTGTCAAAGTTAGTGCTTCTTTGACTCTCAGTTTGTGTGACATGACAGGCTGGGATCAACCATCTACTTAGTACTGCTAGCTCTTTTCTACTGCTGTGTGCCCTAACACAAAGGACACATGGGAGGTGGGGAGATGCTCCAGAGAAGGTACCACTCCGGAACCTAAATGACACATATTACCAGGAAGAGTTTATGAAGTGCTTAAAGAAAAAAAGGAGGAATTTTCCTCAAGCGGAAATAGCTTGTGCTGAAACATTGGTGCATAGCATCTTGTCTCTAAGTCCATCCCAGGGCTCGAATTCAACAATAGCAGAGTGTGGATTAAAGGGGCATTGCATTCCACAGGAAACTTTTGGGGCTGCTGTCATCTGCTGGAGAAGGCAGTGGATAAGTCTGAGGTTGCTTGTTTCCTAAGCTCTCTAAAATGTGGGGTTCTGCCCTGTCTCAGCCCCTATTTCTTACAGCTTGAGGGCCTTGAGCAGAGACCCAGAGAAAATAAGCTAACGAGGCCCAAAGAAAATACAAGAAATTAAAAAAAAAAAGTATATGAAATGAGTGTGATTGGGTTGGATGCTGTGACATTCCCAAATAATAATGTTGGGGGAAGAAAAGAAATTGATATGGATGGGTGAATCAGTGATCAACTGTCAGCTATCAGAGATGTGTGGCTCTCTTTGTTCCCTCAGCCTGAGGGTGCCCTCGTGGTCCTAGCTGAAGTACTGCCTTTTGCACACATGCACCGGCCACCGTCCCATCTTCTTGCAAAGCACCATCATGCTGTCTCTCATGGATGGAGTTACCTTATGAGGATTTGTGGTAATTTACCTCTTACCGCTGGCAATACATTCCAACAAGAGGGAGACTTTGCTTAGTCCATGCTCTGCTGTCCCCCTAAGTGCCTGCTAGCATAGCAGGAACTCAGTATTTTCCTGGCAAAGGCAGGCATTCCTCAATCTTACTTATGCTGTTCCAATACCAGCCCCTTTAATGTGCCTGGCTCCCTCTTACCTAGACCAGAACTTCTGAAAGGACCCAACTGATTGATAATTCCACTCCAGAAGGGATGTGAGAAACAAAGGCTACGAAAAGCAATGGTTAATCGGAATTCCAGACTAGTATTTAGCTGCATTTGTCCTAGTGTTTTGGCCCAGTTTCAGTTAGCTAAGCATCTCTCATACCCTGTAATTTAGTATATTGTTTCAGCTTTCCAAATAATGGCTTGCTAATGGTAAATGTTGTTTAACTTTCTGATTCCGAGTAGCTACCTGTTCAGCAGAATTTTAAAATTGCAAGTGATGATTGAAGGCAGGTTAAAAAGCACTTAGGGAACATTTGGCTGTATGTTTGGCGTCAGCTCCAATCGGCCCTTGACTGTCATTATTCTTTTTGAATCTGAACATATACACCATAGGAAGAGGCCTTGTTTGATTGGCCCGAATACTAAAACCCATCTTTTCCAAGCCACTTCTTCCTTTTTAGGTCAACAGTCCTTTGAGTGACTCTGGCTTGGATGTTGCCTCAGTTTCTCCCATTGCTCTCAACTAAGGGCTTTCCTAGCTGTCTTTACAGCCTTCGGTGTGTGCACGGTGGGTGTGAGAGTATAGGTATGTGCTTGTGGTGTGTCAGCTTTCACCTTCCACCTGGGTGTGAGACAGGGCCTTGTCTTGTTTGAGGCCTGCATAGTATACCAAGCAGCTGACTTGTGAGTTTAGGGGGCTTTTCCTGCCTGTCCCGTTCTCGCCACAGAAGCACGAGGATGCTGGACACATGCTACCACATCTCACTTTATGTGGGTGCAGGAATTCTCAAGCAAGTGCTTTACCCCCGAACCATCTACCCAGCTCCTTTATGGCCTATTCTTAAGTACCTATAGCTTTCATTAGGCCCAGTCACTTTTCTCTTAAGTCTTCCTAGCCCCGCCCCATACCCCCAAGCCCCCACGGCTGTAGAGTGGAATTAAAGCAACATTGACATGAGTCGATTCAGGCTGTGCTCAGCATCCATTGTGTGTGTGTAAGGGGATTTTGGTCACTGGTGGACCATGGGTATATGGCGACCATCGCCTAAGTCTACACCAGCTAGTATACTTGTAGCTTGTGAGTCTCTGCACGTCTGTGCAGCCACCTAGCAGCAGCACACTTCTCAGAATGTATGTCCGTGATTAAGCTATGTGCCACCTCATGTGGATGGCACTGTTCTCCATGCATATTATTTTCCATAGCCATGAAGTTTTCAGGATGATTCCTCAGGCCTCTTCCTGACATCCATACCCTAGAGGAGAGCTGCGTGGTAGAGGGCTGTGCAGTAGGGGTAATGTTCCTCTCTGTTTAGGAGCCAACTAGTGCTGAAAATTTGGCCAGGGCAAGGAGTTGAGGAGCTGACCTTCCTTTAATTGTAATTCATTTAAATGTGGTTTTTGAGGAGTGCTTAATTGCTAGTAATTGGTGTAGGTGGGGCCTGGAATTGAGTGAAAATATATTTTTTAGTTAATGCTCATTGAAGTGTATTGCTTTTTTTTTTTTTTTTTTGAGGTGAGGGGTGTTTTGTTTCTGGGGGCTGTGGGTTGGTGGGTGTGATTTTTCTTTTTTTAATTAATTAATTAGAAATTAATTTTTCTTAATTAATTTGGGGAGGTTTTTGTCTTCTTTTTAAGTGAGTTTTTACTATATAGCCCAGGCTGGCCTTGAGTTCATTATTCTCCTGTCTCAGCTTTTCAAGTGTTTGGGGTTATATATTGTCTTTGTGCCTGATTCTCACAAGCTTATCAAGACTTGCTCTTCAGGGCCCTGCAGAGCTGGACCATGCCATTGTGAGTCCCCAAGTATCAGCCCCAGAATTTGTACATCTAAAATAAAACAAACAAACAAAAATTAGATATGGCAGTGTGATCTTGTAGTGCCAGCATAAAGGAGGCAGGGACAGATGGATCCCTGCCACTCACTGGCCAGTCAGCATAGTTTAATTCAAATTGTGAAGAGAAAGAATGAGGAGAGACACCTGTATTGGTTGCTTTTTATTGCTGTGATAAAACATCCATGCAAAGGCAGCTCATAAAGGGAAAAGGGTTTATTTGGGGCACATGGCTCCAGAGAATAAGTCCATCATGGCAGAGGGATTATGGCCGCAGCTGGCAGACATGGCAGCTGGAACAGCTGAGCGCTCACATCTCAAACCGCAAAGAGGATCGGAGAGAACACATTCAAAACGGCTGCTTTTGAAACCTCAAAGCCTTTGCCCAGGGGCGCACTTCCTCCCAGCAAGGCCAGACCCCTGCTTCTCCCCAGCCAGCCACCAACCGAGGACCAAGTATTCAGATGCCTGAGAATATGGGAGCATCTCATTCAAACCAGCAAAATACCCCAGAACGGCTTGTGTGCCCCCCACATGTGCCTGTGTGCCCCTGACATGTATGTACATGCATATGTACATGTACACAAACTTGCTCTTCAGAACCACAGACTCAAATGAATCCATTGATGTAGCTTCTAATTGTCCCTATTTTAACAATAATTCTATTTTCAATCATACTTTGCATTTAGTACTTTCCCTTGGACCAAGAGCCAGAGAGACAGCCACTTTTCCTCAGAGAGTACGAATCCTGAGAAAGCTCCAGTAGTCCCAGTGTGAGGAAAATAACACACACACACACACACACACACACACACACACACACACACACACACACACCAGTGTCAATTGAAAACCAGCCGAGTGGCAAGCACTGCACAGTGTAGTGGGAATAGTGCCGCCTTCGGCCCTTTGGGTGATTGGGGACACAGTAGAGATATTGTGAAATTACCTTTTTTATTGGTTCTTGAGCCTTCCGCAGTAAATGCCTCTTCTTGAAGGAAGTGAAGAGAATCTGTGTGTGCAGCTTGAACTTGGCATGCGTGTGTGACGGTTCTCCTCCGTCTATTATTTAGCAGAGTTAAAGCTTGAGTGTTTCTTGCACTGGGCTAATTTCCCTTGTGAGCATCATTATGTTAATCAGGCTGCCTCTTTCTTGCTTCTGTTTACTGTGATTTTACTGTATCAGTGGAACAGTCTTATCTGTTCTATTGCATTTTGAAATACCATCTTTGGAAAAGCTGCCTTGTGGATCTTGCTAGATCTTTGATTTTTGTTTTCTGCCCCCTGCCAGGTCAGAAGTGGCATATTGGTACTGCTAGGTCAGAAGTGGCATACTGGTAAAGCCTTACTGTATTTTAAGAACCCAGAGTTGGAATACCATAGAAAGAACCACAAAAGATCATTTTGTCTCTGCCCTGCCTCTTCTCCTCCAATCAGAGTTGTTTGTCATCAAACAAATATGGATTGCTTGTGCAAAATCCTCCATGGGAAAAGTCACTGAGGCCTCCTCTGTGAAGTCAGGTGGGTCCACTCCTCTGTCTCTAGACTCACTTGGTGTATGCTAGCTTCTGCTGCAGTGTAAGACTATTTCCACTGGCCTTCCCTGCTTACAGAAAATAACTTGGTGGCATCTCCTTTGTATCGACTATCATATACTTGAAATCAGTAAGTTGCCCCCTTGTCTTCTCTTTGCCAGGCTAAACCATGGTAACCCTTTTAAACTTTCCTCCAAGGTGCCGTTTTCCACTCCTTCGTCCTTTTTGCTTGCCCTTCTCTGGGTTCCCTCTAGCCTTTTACATCTCTCTGAAAACACAGGGACTAAGGCGAGTCCTCATCCTCTCCTGGGTTTCTGCGGGTCAGGAGCCCTCAATGGAGCATTCTTGTTTGATCTAAGTGGACTTTTTGTTTTCCCACCTCACCTTCCCAGCCCTGAAATGCGAGTGGTTGTGAGAACCATTTACATTTGGTTTAGAGTGCAGTCTGTAGGCTAAATGAGAGATTTAAAAGCTAACCACACTCTTTCTTTGCTTATCTGTGTTGTCGTTTGGGGTGCTTTCTGTTGTGTTGTTTTTATGAGGAATCTCTCCATTTCCTGTGTCATGGGAAAAGTTAAGGCTCAGCAAAGATAATAGTGACAAGTGTGCAAATTCTCGATCCCTGCCCACCCAGTCCTCCGTCACTTAAACTTTAGTTCAGAGGCCTGAGCCAGGGCCTGACTCACTTTCATCTTCAAATGATTAGTTTAATAATCTCAGGCTCTACATTTACTATTTTCAATTTTTAATATTTTTTTATTTTTCTATGTGTGGTGCGCGCACACACACACACAACACACACACACACACACACACACACACACAACCTGAGCACTTATCTATGTGTCCTACCTGCCCGCAGGAGTCTCTGGAGGCCTACTGAGGTGTTGGGCCACCTGGGACTAGAGTTACAGGGTTGTGAGTTGCCGTGCACATAGTGGGAATGGAACTGGGGCCCTTGGGAAGAGCAGTGACTGCCTTTAACCACCCAGCCTTCCCTCCAGTCCCCCTATCCCTACATTTTAACTTTTCAAAAATCTCCTCGATTCTTAGCTTCTCATGCCTGAATAGGAACTGCCTGAGGCCTCCTAACTTTACCGGTTTATTACACAGCTTGTACCAAATGAACAAAGATGTCGTGATACAGGTAGGGATGAAGGGTAGCTGGGCATCATAAGGCTGATGTTCCTACCTTAGGTGTGCCTCTGATTGACTGAGAGACCTCGGGGTCACTGACATAAAGTGTATTTAACAAATGGGTTCACTTCTACATGCCCAGTAGTGGAAAAGAGGATTAGAAAAGAGCAGAGTAGGAGAGTGGTCCCTAGAGTCTGGGCATGGGGTGGCAGAAAGGAGGCAGGTAAGAGTGCCAAGAGAGCGCTAACCCTGGTTCGCACAGCACAGTGAAGTTACTGTCGAGTGTAGCACAGTTCACCATGACTAAGAGTATGAGGCATCCTAATGCCCAGAGACAATTCATGCCTGACAGCACAGAACCATGCATTTGCTCCTGACACACTATTTATGTGTTGCACTGTACCCCATAAAGAAATATTAATGTCATGTCTCCATTGAAACAGTTAATGCTTTACAAATGTAAATTCTTCCCCTTTCAACTCTTGTCAGATTGAATGACTTGGCTGGATTCTGCTGTTCCTGGGGTACAGGGGTGTGGGGAGTATTTCTGTCTAAATGCATTGCCACCTTACCTTTTCAGTGTTTTGATATTAGTCTTGCCCCAGACCCACAGTACCATTTTAGTAAGGCTGTTCAGGATCTGGAGTCATTTCTAGATTCTTTTCTCCTTCTGCCATCTCTGCAGTGTTATCAGCAGTCTCCTTAGCTCCGTGTTCCAACTCTCCAGAAGCATCTCTGGCCATCTCTCTGATTGTTATTCTGTTAACATTCTGCTGAGGGTCCAGAGCCGTGCTTACACCCCAACCTGAAGCCACATGACGTAAAGATGGCTGCACATGTGCACTCACTTTGCTCTTCCTCCTCCCCCTGGAACCAACCAGCCTTTCTTTATGGCAGACCTGAGAGCTAGCCTGTCTCATCATCCTACTGTGGGGCTCTCCCATCTTCCCATTTCTGCCTCCCATGTGAAGCTTCCTGTGACCTCAGGACAGAGTGCCTGTGCAAGTTTTGGGCGAGCATCCTAAGCAAAGGCCGGGAGTGCTACATGCCAAGAAAGTACACAGCAAGTCTTTGTAGCTGCGCAGAGGACACTATACTGTAGCAGAGCAGAAGAGGCAAGGGCTTGTCACCGCTCCAAACCAAAGGCCTGTTGGGTGGACATTTGGAGTACAAGGGTGGCGCAAGCATTTCTTATTGATGCTGTTCGAGTGACTATTGCAATGAAGTATTCACAGTACACTATCCAGCGTGTGAGCCGTAAGCCCTGTGTGGACAGGGAGCCTGGACTGAGATGCACTGTAAAGGAAAAATGCTAGGCTTTCTTCCTCTCAATGCTGGTGATGGACCCCTGGGCTTTAGTATTCTGAGCTAGAACCCCCGAGGCTCAGTGCCCTGGGTTTTAAACACCTAATAATCTTAGTATTTTAGGAAATAGAAAGCATCTCATTAGCACTTTGATGTTGATTATGCATCAGATAGCACTTGAGACATACTATCTTCTGTAAGTACAGGTTAAATGGAATACCTCCAGCATCCATTTTGCCCATTTTGTTTTACTATTTTAAACATGCTCATTAAATGCTTCACCGGTGTACTTGGCTCATGCTGCATTTTTCTGGGAGGGTGCACACTCAAGGCTAGGCTATGAGGTTTGTTTTGATTGAGCCTGAAGACTGCTTCTCTACTATGGCATTTCTAATCATCCTTCGTTTGGAACACTGAATTTGCTGTTGGATTCTACACTATGATAATGACACAGACTTTCCACCAAGGCACCCCTGGTTTTTGAGCCCAGCTCTTTACTCGTGGACTGCACTGTATGTCTAGAATCGCCCGGATGTAAGTTTCCTCGTCTGTAGACATCACATTCTGCTTCCCTCACCTCACTGTGGGCAGGTGCTGGGATTGCACAGGAGTGTTCTGTCAACGTTTTAAATCATTTTGTTGTGATGACTGAAGAATTGTATTTTACCCCAATTAGCAAAGGAAATATTTCTATTTTGAAATTTTATTGCAAATGTAAAACAGAAACCCACCCCTTGGCTCCTATTACAGTAGGCTTGCCAGCTAGCAATAATGAAACTGTGATCGCCAACATTCCGGGAGAGCGCCCTGCCAGGCAGTCTGCTTTCCAGGAATTACCTCAGTTGATCTTGACGAACGATTCCAAAAGCAAAGACTCAGTCACCTCCATTTTACACCTGCAGCAACTGAAGCCCAGACAGGTGAGGTGACTTTTCCAGAGTCACAAACAAAGAAGGCAGATCAGCCAGGCATTGAGTATGTGTGACTCAAGAGCCACAGGATGGTCATAGCGTTCCACTCTTCCCATTGTCATCCATCTATGAGAAAATGACAGGACTAAAAGTAAATGGGTATTTGCAGGAGGCCTGCTTTTGATGGAGTCTAGTAACATTTATTATTTAAGCCTACAGTATACTGTCTTAGAATGCTTTCCTCTTTTCCTCACCTTTCAGGGTGTAGAAATGGATATTGGCTTTGCCTTTGATCCTAGGCCCTTGCGGCCTATCAGGGTTTGTTTCAAGACAGAAGAAAAATTAAGTTTTAGTGATCAGTCATGTAGCTTGGTAAGCACAGCTAATAATTATTGAAAGAATAGATTCTAAATATTCACACCCACCCACCCCAATATCAGAGGTGTATAAATTGAGCTGATTTACTTTTTCTTTTTTTTTGTTTTTGTTTTTGGGTTTTTTTGGGGGGGGGTTGTTTGTTTGTGTTTGTGGGGGTTTTTTGTTGTTGTTTTTGTTTTTTTTGAGACAAGGTTTCTCTGTTTAGCCTTCATTATCCTGGATTTGCTTTGTAGGCAGGCTGGCCTTGAACTCATAGAGATCTGCATGCCTCTGCCTCCCTGAGTAGTGACATTACAGGTGTGCACCACCACACCCAGCTTGATTTACTTTTTTTATGTGTATATGCATGTATCAAACCCATCCATATATACTCCACAAATATATACAGTTCTTATACAGTAATTTTAAAAAATGTAAAGGGGAAATAGAAATTCTCAGGTAAAATTATATAGGAATTAAAGTGGGTTACACAATATCTAAACAAACAGTAAACCTTTTGTTCCCCAAGGCCTTGTCTTAGCTGTATGCAGTCAGTACAACCCTTAGCACTCTGTGTCCCCAGTGTGTATAGTGAGGGCTCAATAAATGTTATTTATTAATGTTTATTGCTGTACTTCTGAAAACATGTCTTTGGAAAGGAGAAGCACACTGTGCTTAAAGCTGTCACTCAGAACATTGTGATGTGGACACATTAACTCATCATAAGAGATTGTCTCTCAGAATAAGCGCCTTTGATTAGAGAGACGCGTTAAGTGGATTAATGTTTGTTGGGCTGGACCACCTCTTTGCCTGATGAGCCACACCTATGCCCCAGCAGATACAGCGGGCTTGGTCACCGATGTCTATCTTTCTTTGCTGTTCCCTGTTTAATCAAGGGGATTAGAAGGCATTGATGTAGTATTTTCTTTTCAAGTTAGGCCCTAATACCTCAGTGGGGTGGGGATCCATGGGAGGTGGTGTCAGGAGTCTGTGGTCAAAGTTCAAAGCTGTCATGGCTTTTAGAAAACTTAAATGTGCCTTTGCACTGAGTTCTAGTCTAAAACCACGAAGAGTAAGCTCCTTTGGGCCTGGAAATGTCCTGAAGAGTGTTTTGTTCACTGGGGAAGTTCAGGCTGATGAGAGCTGAAATGCTCTATTGCAGCAGTGGCATTCGACTCACTTCTGTTCACTGTTCTTGGCCTCTGACTGCACTCTCTGGCCTAAGCTGTGCTCAGGAGATCTGACTAGGTGGCGAATCTCACATGTGGGTGTGGGGGAGCCACCTCTAGCAGACCCAAGGTCATGGCCACATCCACCTCCTCCATGCCTTTAGCTGGTGGGCCTACAGAAAACAGGACCTGCTTATCTAAACAGTGACAGCAGTTGTAAACACCCAGTCACAAAGTTCAGTCTCTATGAATGGATGTTTAGATGGGGACAGAATAGGGCTGTGGAAGCTGGTGACAAGGAGTGCCTACCATGGGCCTGGGTGGAGAACGGGTGACAATGTTTACAGAGGGATAGTAGAGTCGTTAGGCAGAGACCTCATACATCAGAGCAGGAAGGAAGCACAGAGCTTTGCCACACCAAACACTTCGCTGTTGCAACTAGGTAAATGAGGCCTGCTGAGCAGGCAAGTGGACTTGAATGGTATCATGGCCACAGGCTGCAAGTAAAAGGGTAAAGACCCTCTGTGCAGTGTGGCCCTAGATACCTTCTGCTACCCATGAGGTGAGCATTTCTCTTTATTGCTAGTTTAGCAGAAAGGAAACAGCATCTCCAGGCGCTGCTCCTTCTTCAGCCCAGCACGTTGCGGAGCGTGACGTTGCAGTGGGCCTCCCATCCCTGCCCCTGTGGTTCCCTGCCACACACGAGGTTCCCCTTTGTGTCTCTCAGGCCTTGCTCATCTCTCTCCTCTTATAGGGTCCAGTTATACACTATGCGTAGTTTCTCATGCGTATGTGACTGATCCTGAGAGACTGACAGCTGAGAAACTTATAGCATGTAGTCACAGTCACAGTTGCTGTGGGATGTAGTTAT
Organism: Acomys minous; assembly: GCF_964271855.1. Classification (NCBI taxonomy): domain Eukaryota; kingdom Metazoa; phylum Chordata; class Mammalia; order Rodentia; family Muridae; genus Acomys; species Acomys minous. Next base: position 45,097,083 of record NC_140500.1, read on the forward strand.
GGATTGTCAGTGAATTTTGACCCAAACACTTTTCAGTCTATAACTTGAATGCCTGTCGATTCTGATGTCTCTGTCATGCAGTGTGTGTGTGTGTGTGTGTGTGTGTGTGTGTGTGTGTGTGTGTGTGACTTCAGTTCAATGAAACTGTAAGACTGGGAAAGAACCCATCAAGACCGCTGCTTCCTGCCATGCCACCCTGTCTCAACATGGCTCTTCCTGTCATCAGGGCCACAAGGGAATAAATAATCTCTATATTCTCAAGGAGAGCCTTCAAGCCTTTGATAAAGAGACTTAATCAGTAGGCCAGGCTCACCAAGCAACATCTCTGATTTTCTCTGGTTGTTGACTATAAACTGCACTTGCAAATTTTCTTTTGCCATACCACATAGTGCCATCAGTTGAGTGCTGTCCTCTTGCTCTCATGTTTGCTGCATAGTCACTGGTATTGTGTCTGTCAATGTTGCTGTTATTCATGGATTTATCTTCGGCTTCCTGGAGGAAAGACAGCATCAGTTGCATCTGGGAAGGTCCGGGATGGCTGTGGTAGGGGAAAGCCGCGAGGATAGGATAAGAGAAAGCTGAGGAGCACAGAAGAGGATGCATGAGCTGCACCCCTGTCTCCACAGCTAGCCTTCACTGATCTACAGGCGTGCGCCACACATACCTTGCAGATGAGGGGACTCTCCAGTGTTCCTTAGTGACCAGTGACACAGTCAGAATAAAATGGAGCTCTGCCTATAGTGAAAGAGCTTGTCACACAGTCCCACTGTCACGCTGATGTCCTCAGTCTTGAGGATATGTGGAAATAGTTGTTTTTTGGGTTGTTTGTTTGTTTGTTTTTACTTGCAGGAGCTGGTCTGTCTTGGTGAGATTTCTGGGAGCTTCTAAGTAAAAAGGAGCAAGCAGTTGCTTTGAGGTCTTTGTCTACTACGTGAACCAAATAAGCAGAACTCACAGTGCCCTTGCCCTCTTCATATTCACATTTTCCTTTTGCCCTTTTTCTTTTCTTCTTCTTGCGCAAGGCCGCCTTCCAGTTGTAGTCTAGATACTAATGTATATACTAGTAATAGCTGCCGATTCACTCTAATAAAACACGGAGCAGGGAACAGACACTCATCTTATAGTCCTTGCAAGAGCTCGGCTGTATTCAAGCTGCAGTCACATTCAAGCCCTTGGTCAAAGCAGTTCTACTTCATGCTTGGGGCCTTGAGGTTGGAGCAGTGTGCTAAGCACGTAGATAACCCAGCTATGACCCACACTAAGGCCGGTGCCCTGATCCATTGAGGAAGCTAACTGGTATATTGTCAATAATTTAAAACATGGAGCCTGTTCTTGGCTGGCGGCCGCATTGTCTGTTTTTCCCATCGCTATTCCATATAACTCATAACCCGGTGCGGTTGTGGAAAGCTGAACTAGAAAGCTGGCTGAGGGCTGGGGAGGGGGCTCAAGCGCTAAGGAGCAATTGCTCTGCCAGTATGAGGACCTGAGATGGAATCCCCAGCAACTACATAAAAAGCTGGATAAGACCAAGTGCGTCTTTAGCTCCAGCACTCAGACTAGGGGTCGGGGAATACACTGGGCCTTGCTGGCTGGAGCTTCAATGACAGACCCTGTCTCAGGAGAACGGAGAGGGAAAAAACAGGAGAACCCAGTGCCTCTGGCCTCCACACATGCAGCCCCCCCCCCACATACATGTGCCCGTACTTGGATGGACCACATAGAGAAGGAGAGAGAGAGAGAAGGAAGAAAAGCTAGATCTGTGAACTAGAGTCAGACAAAGTGGCCTTCTAGGACATTACAAAAAGGGTTAGGTGGGGGGGGGCCCTAAAAGGCGAGGCCAAACTTCCATGCAAAGGTGTCGGCAGTGAATGAATCCAGAGCGCACCGCATTACAAAGGCTACTTGTAATCAGCTTGTGGAAAGATTCGTACCTGGAAAATGAACATGGGACAGTCTTCCTTGGAGTGTAAACCTAGCTCATTAATTTAAATTATAGCACTCCATTTTAACAAGGGGTGAAGGCATCGCAGTAATAACAAGTGCTGTTCCTGGAGGGGCTGTGAGAGTTAGAAGTGTACATTTTGGGAAGCTGGAGAACGCACTTAACAGTTGAGGATTCATTTCACCCACAGAGATCAAAAAGGTCTTTATGGATAAGGTACGTATTGAGTTTCAGGACTGTCCTCTTTTTTCCCCTCCTACCAGACTGTCTGAAACTTATCTCAAGTATCGTGGTAAAAAGAGAAGTGGTGGGGAGACACAAAAATGTAATAGATACGTTTTAGGGGTGGAATATGAACTGCCTTCCTAAATGCACATCAGAAGGAAAATTTATTCCACTTGAGTAGGTTTAATGATATGATTTCCCATATTAAATCATAATTGTTCTTTAAAAGAAAATAGAGTCTCTTGCCTTGTCACTGCCCTGGTGTCCATTGTCAATGCCCTGGTGTCCATCCCATTGCCTACCAATTGCACCCCCTGGGGCTTGTTGATTTTGCCCACAGCCTTAGTGTCGCTGTGGAAATGGGTTGTGCAGAGGCAATAAAGAGAGGCAACGTCAAGCCGTGGCCTTAGCATTGGCAGGCCCATGTCCTGCCTAGGAAAAGATGGCACCTCTGTCGATGTCCAGGGATGAATTACTTCTCAGAATTAGATCCTAAAAGTCAGATGTGGCCCCAAGTGTCTCTTGTCCCCTCTCCTCCAGAGACCAAAACAGGAAGATTGTTTGAGACCAGGAGCTCAAGGCCAGCCTCCCTTGGCAACATCTTTAAAAGGGAGTGGAAAGGAGAAAGGGAGGGAGGAGGTGGGGAGAAGGGGGGTGGAGGCAAGGAAAGGTTTGGATCAAAGCGATTGAGATGCCTGGATTGCTTAGGACTAACTAACTTGCGTCTTTGGATGTTTGTCGTTTAATAAAGTCTTATCACTGATTGTCTGGGTGAATGGTTTGCAATTCTCCTATTCCCTCCACTTCAAAAGGGGGAGGAGGTAAAAAGAGAACAGGAAAATGCTGGAAACCTGCGTTGATTCCCCGGAGGGTTTTTTGTTTTGTTTGTAATGCTTTATTTTATTTTTATTTTACCCGTGTGAGTGTTTTGCCTACATGTGTGCTTGTTTACTGCATGTGTCCAGTGCCTGAAGAGCCAGAAGAGAGTGTTGGATACCCTGGAACTGGAGTTACAGTGATGAACCACCATGTGGGTGCTGGGAACTGAACCCGTGTTCTCTGGAAGAGCAGCCAGTGCTCTCAACTGCTTAGCCTTCTTTCCAGACCCTAATACGTGTTTGAGTAAAAATGGACTTGTGGTTCATGAAGGCATTTTCTTTTCTTTTCTTTTTTTTTTTTTTTTCTTTTTCCTTTTTCTTTTTTTGGTTTTTCAAGACAGGGTTTCTCTGTGTAGCCTTGTCCTGGACTCGCTTTGTAGACTAGACTGGCCTTGAACTCACTGCGATTCACCTGCCTCTGCCTCCCAAGTGCTGGGATTAAAGGCATGCGCCACCATGCCCGGCTCATGAAGGCATTTTCTTTAGGCCAATTCTGATTTTTTTTTAATCATCATCTGAATTTGATAAAGATCCACCACATTGATAAGGAACTGCCTTTAGCTTGTGGGTGGACTGCCATTTATGCCTCAGCCTGATACCCCAAAATGCAGGAGTTAGCTACTTTAACCAATAAATGTCTTTCGTTGGTGGTGGCACTTTGATGCAGTCTCACAGAATGTTCATAAATTGAGGTCTGCTATGTAACAGATGCTGCTTAACAGAGAGAAACTGAGGCTAGCTTTCTTAGTGTAATTGCTGAAGTAATACATTTGTGTCTGAAGAGGAAAAACTGGGTCCTGCCTCCGTGGATAGTGCTCTTGCAGTAAGCGTGGGAACCGGAATTTGGGTAGCCAGAAACCCGTGACCACCTGGAGGTTTGTGCCTGCCCTTAACCCCAGCAGTCAGCAGGTGAACTGCTAGTTAGGTAAGCCAGCATCTGTGAACTCCTGGTTCAGGAAAGACCCTGCCTATTTAAAATGAAATGTGGAGCATGGTGGAGGAAGACACTCAGTGTCAGCGTGGGACCTGCACACACATACATGCACATATTCACACACACATGCATTTTTTAGTATCACACACATGTACACAAAAATCATTTCTACCTGTTTGTAAAGGGATTGGGGCATGCCATGCCCCAATCAGAGTGGTTTTTCCTTCGTGTGTTGCAGTGTTCCTATCATAGGGGCCTTGTGGATGTGCTTTAGAGAGATGTAGGGTAAAGAGAAAGAACACATAAGAAAAAGCACAAGTTCTTCCTAAGAATAAAGTTGATTATTTAAAATTTTTTGAGACCTCTGTGTTTTCTTTCATATTTGCTCTCTGCATTTCTAGTGCATATATTCTTATTTATTTATAATGCTTTTTATGTACCGTTAAAAAGTTGGCCTGACTTCTAAGGTCTGGCATGCAAATATTTCCATCTCTTTTTTTCTGTTACATGAGTTTTAGTCACATTCAATTTTAATGTAATTTTATTGTACTAGTTATTTCCGTATGGTTGATGAGGTTTTTGTAATTATATTTGGAAATGCATTCTCACTTCTGAAATGATTTCTTTAAAAAAATAATTTTTTAAAAAATAAGCCAGGCATGGTGGTGCACACCTGTAATAATCCCTGCACTCAGGAGGCTACAGCAGGAAGTGCATGAATTGGAGGCTAGCCTGGGTGTTGAAGCAAGGGCTGGGCTCTGTGTAGAAACATCAAGCAAAATTTAGCAAGAAGACTAAAAGGGTGTTTTTTAAGTTAATATAAGTAAAGCTGTATTCTTAGACCCACATTGCGTTTTTGGATAAAAATGTACTTGTGGCTCATGCATGTGTTTTGCTTCATTGGTGCGCCTTCATATAATTATCAGTTGTTTGTTCAGGCAATACTCATGGGCAGAAATGAATAAAGCCAGAAAATAATAATCTTTGTTTCAGAAAAGGTACAGTCTGTAGCAGAAGATGAATAGGAAACAGGTTAGGAGACTGCCATGCTTATTCTAAAACGGTGGGATTGCTTGGGGACTGTGGAGCAGAGGCTAAGATACAGAGGACAGTGTGCAGACGTGGAATGTCCCATCAAATCCCTCCCTTCAAGGTTCAGGGTTCTGGGCAGAGGAGGAGAAGAACCAGAGGTGGTGACGGACTCCAGGGAGACAGTATCATGCAGACACAACAGGAGAGATTGTGACAGCATGCACTGAACCGTCGCTGTTTTAAACCAGACAGAATCCCGCTATGAACAGAGGGAAGTGCACGCAAGCTCCACTCCTAACCAAGAAGCTTTTTGTAAGAAGAATATAGGGCTGAGGAGTCTCTGAGCCCCCAGGGGGAGGATTTCTCCTGGCAGCCCAGGAATCCCAAGTGTCTGCATGCAAAGAAGGTCATTCCTGGTAGAGAACACAGCCATGTACACGGGAAAGAGTTTGGAAGACCCCTCGGTGGCAGGATGCTAACTGATGTATCCCCTGAGGTGAAGGCAGGGTGAAGAGGGCAGGTTCCTTCTCCTGAAGGGTGTGAGCTTCCCTTGTCCTTTCCAGAGACCCTTTGCACCACGGGGCAGATGCCACCCTTTGTTTAGTTTGTGGTGTAGGCCATCAGGTGAGCCTTGCCCATCCCTGGGCTCTTGCTCACCCCTGAGCCCCACCCCTAGCCCTTGTTTTTCTAAACATGGTCTTGGAATTCCTGTGACATGATCAGTTAGCTCTTGGCAGTTACAGGAGATTACAGGGCCTCCTTATGTAGCCCAGGCTGGCCTAAACCCTCTTTATCTTGTAACCTCAGCTCTCCCACATTAGAGGTTGATTCCACCATATTGACCAGAGAAGAGATTTGTAAGGTGCTTGAAGAAAAACAAAGAGAGTCAGTGTCTGTTTGTCTGTCTGTCTGTCTGTCTGTCTGTCTGTGTCTGTCTGTCTGTCTGTCTGTCTGTCTGTCTCTCTCTCTCTCTCTCTCTCTCTCTCTCTCTCTCTCTCTCTCTCTCTCTCTCACACACACACACACACACACACACACACTCACTCACACACACGGGAATATGTGCCCTCTTAGGACTGTGATCTGTTGATCCAGGCCCTGCTTATCATGGCTACAGTGCTCAGCCATGCTGGAAGCTATAACATAACGGGACTGCCACCAGTAAGGCAGCACCTGCAGTCACCTGGCTTGCTTGGTGCCAGCAGGTAGAGCTGGCTCTCGCTGGTGGTGATGGATGACTTTGTATTGTACCTGAGTGGTGCTCAGAGGAGAGTCCATCCTAAAACCCCTGGGAACTGAGACAAAGAGGCATCCCCAGGCTTTCCTCTGCTTTGCTTCTCCTGAGTATTATAGCCACACTCCGTAGCCGTCATACAACATGCACAATACAGGCTGTCCTCTTGTTAGATAGGCCTCTACTTACGTTTTGACACATTTTAAACTCCACGTGTGTGAGTTCCTTGTAGAGCCTAGTCGATCTTTTGACTTGAGAGAGTGGCCATGGGATGTGGTGTCACTATAATCCTCCCTTTGGTGGAGATTCAGGGATAATACATGCTATTTTTGATTTGGGCAAGCAGCATTTAAATTAATGAGTTGACCTTGCTCTTTATTTTATAAGCTCTTCCTCCTGATGACACCCCAGTCTTAGGAAACAGCACAGTTTCCCTAGAAAGTACCCAGGGTGAACTGGCCCTGTGTGTGTGTGTGTGTGTGTGTGTGTGTGTGTGTGTGTGTGTGTGTGTGCGCGCGCGCGCGCGCTCTATCCAGGACATCCTGGAGAAAATGGCTACCATTGCTAAGTCATTTTTTAATATAAGGAGGACCATGTTTGGGCATTGAAATTAATTTCCCTTATCTCACCATACAAATAGCCACCATGGCTTGTTTGATTTATTACCTGGGATGGTTCAGTGGCACTAAAAACAGAGGACAAGAAGACATCACCTTTACACGGCATCATTAGTCACAGCTTTAAAAGCATCACCCTGAAGGGACTGCTTCCCCAGCCACTGAGGCTGTGATGATAACCTGTCCTCCTCTGTGCCAGAGACATCAGGCCCAATTATAGTGTCTGCCTTGCACTTATTATTTCCTAGAAAATTGCTTCAAACATCCATTCAGTCTTTATATAAAATAATTTTTAAAAATGTAAATATAGTCCTCCATTAAAGATGAGTTAACAACTGGGAGAAAATGTTGTTAAGTTGCGTCTTCTAAAGGACCCGCACGTCTGAAAACACTAAAGTGAAGAACTAACTGGTGTACAGCTCACAGATGGCAGAGGACGTGAGCGGCTGCTTACCAAACTGCGTGTGAGCAAATAAATGTCATAGTTAGCGACATACACCTTGGGAGTCAGAGGCAGGTGTAGCCCCAAGCTTGAGGCCCACCTGGTCTACATAGTAAGTTTCAGACGGCCAGAAATTCATAATGAGACCCTGTCTTTAAAAATTAAAAAACCTGTTCTTGGGACTAAAATATAGCTGAGTCGGTAGATTGACTGCCTGGCCAGGAGGAAGCCCTCCCTGTGTTCAGTCCCCAGAACCACACAAAAGCAGGCACAGTGGCACATGCTTCTGGTCCCAGCTCTAGTGGATTACAAGTGGGAAAAAGAGAAGTTCAAGGTCTTTCTCAGCTACGTAGAGAGTTCTGGGCCAGACTGCTATGTGAGACCAGACTCAAAACAAACAAGCAAACAAACAAACAATTGTTTGTATTACTTTGTGATAAAGTCTAGTTAGAGGAAAAGGGGAATGACGTCACAGTGAGATTGGTGCTCGGTGCTTATGGAACTAGCTGGAAGAAAGACTTCGGTGCTCCAGCTGCAGCAATGGGAGACAGAATAAAGTCTTGTATTTTGCTGGTGGAAATGCAAAAGGCATGGGCACTTTGGAGAACAGTTTCTTTAAAAAAAAAAAAAGGAGGAGGAGGAGGAAGAGGAGAAAGTAACAGCTATCACATTGTCAAGCATTCATGCCCTGGGTTGTCTTTTTGAATTTTTGGTTTTTGTTTTTCCTTTTGTCCTAAAGAAGTGTGTGCATGCATGTGCATGTAAATATATGTGTGTGTGCCTGTGTAAATATACACAGAATAATGTGTGAGACCTCTTAGAAGCCTTGTTTATAGTTGTCCCAAGCTGAAAACATCACAGATATGCTTCCCTGGATGAGCAGGTGCAGGTACTCTGAGACCCCTCTACAGAGGAGGATGCTTCGAACAGGAGATGGGCCACTAGTCCCTCAACAACCAGAGCAATCTTAGAGCACTCTGGTGAGTAACAGAAGCTGTGTTCACCATCTTTTCATTGCTGTAACACAAGCCCGAGGAAAACACCTTTCAGAGGGAAGGTTCATGCATGTCTGGTGAGGCAGAGCCTCATAGCAGCAGGACCATGGCAGGGAAGAATGACTCACTTCACAGCCACTGGGAAGCTGAGAGGGTGGAAAGGGAAGAAGGGATGGTGATGATGATGATGTGTGTCCTCCCCTGCCTCACCCCTACTTCCCCCAACTAGACTTCGCCTCCCAGTGTTTCCATCACCTCCCATAATGGCACCAGGTAGCAAACTTTCTAGGTGAGCCCATGCATGTGGCATCCCTCAAAACCATAGCTATAGAAACTTGGTTGATGGTTGCCAGGGGAAGAGGGAAGAATGTAGCTCTGATGGGGCGCTTCCAGGAGTATAGAAGAAGGAGACAGTTTTATTATTCCTCCTGGTGGTGCTGGTGATCCTGCAGATGTGTTCATGTCACAGCTCTTGGAGTGTGTGCTTTTTCCTGTCAAGTCTGTAACCTTGTAGGTTGGAACTTCTGCACATACTCTGTGTCCGGATTTCCTCTCTATCACTCTGATAAACAAGACAAGAAAAAAGAAAAAGAAAGAAAGAAAGAAAGAAAAAAGAAAAAAAGCAAGTTTGGGAAGGAAAGGATTCATTTGGCTTACAGGCTGCAATCTGTCATTGAGGGAAGTCAAGGCAGGGATCCAAGGAGGGTCCTTGGAGCAGAGATGGAAGGAGAGACTATGGAATACCACTGCTTGCTCTCTTGGACATTTTGGACCTCATCCTAGTGCCCACCTCATGCCCACAGTGGTGGCTTCTGGTCTGTCTTGCATGTGAGGATGGGGAGACCTCGTCCTACTGTTTATTGTCCCACTTGGTAGAGAGGCCTGGGATTCAGGAAGTGCACATGAGGGCAGCCACCCTTGGTCTTTTGTGAGTCTTGACTTCGTACTTTGGATGTCTCTGTTTCTGACCCGCTTGCTGAAATATCTTACAATTTCTTCATCAAGGAAGTTCTCTTCGCTCTTTTGCTCAAACTCCTTATTAAGAAACAGTAAAGATTTAAAGTCCTGAATGCAACTTGGGAGCAGAGGCAGGAGGATCTCTGTGAATTTAAGATCAGCCTGGTCTATAGAGAACAACCCAGGCTACATAGAGAGAGACCCTCTCTCAAAAAACAAGCAAAAGATTTGAATGTAGTAGTTGCCCCTCACCTTGGGGTTGACTTCCAAGACTCCCAGGTGATGCGTGAAGCTGACCATCGTCCCCATCCCTGCATACTTTGTGCCTGTTATAGTTCATCTGCTAATTAGTCAAGTGAACGATGAATGCTCCTGCTAATAAAATGGAATATTTCTAAGATGATGATGGAATAAAAGTCATACGAAAGTCCCTTCTGTCTTTGTCAAGGGATCTCACTGTGGTTTTACCTTTTCTCATTTAGAGTAAATAGTTTACAGTTTCCTCTTGGGCTATCTGAATTGTCAGCATCACCGCTCTGTTAGTAAGTGTAACAAGGGTCTGGCAAGAACAAGCAGTCCGAAATCACAGTAACTGCAATGGCTTCTGGCTGAGACCAATGGGCGGGTAGTATCTATAGCATAGATACACTGCACAAATGGATGGCTCCTAAGTAGGGTGGGTGGAGCAAGAGTCCTTGAGAGTTCTTCACACTGCTGAGACTAACATGCGGTTTAAAGTCTATGAACTGGCCAGTCATTGTGGCACATGCCTTTAACTTCAGCACTGGGGAGCCAGAGGCAGGTGAATCTCTAGGAGTTTAGGGCCAGCCTGGTCTACAGAGTGAGTTCCAGTATGGGCAGGGCTTTGTAGAAACCTTGTTTCAAAAAAAAAAAAATCTCATAATTTGTGAATGATGTATTTTTTAAATGTTTTCTACTTAATATTTTCAAGTGATTGTTGACTGCAAGTTATTGGACTGAAGGAAGGCAGAATATCAGATACATGGGAATACCTCTCCCTCTCCTCCTTTGAAAATACATAAAATTATAGGGCAGCACAGGACCAGAATTGTGGTCTCACTTTTTCATCAGAGTTTTGGTGGTTTCATTATGTCCCTAAAAGGCATTAGTGTTAGAATCCTGTTCACAAGTTCATTTTTACATATTTACTGAGTACCGCCTTCCAAATTTTCTTGACAACAACTTTTGGGTTGGGTGGGGCAACTTTTATTTTGTAGCCCACAGCAATAGTAAAAGCAAAAACTAATACCATTGTTATTTATTTATTTATTTATTTATTTATTTATTTATTTATTTTACGTGGTTTCCCCCAGGGCTTGAGACAGTTTTTAAGAAGCTCCATATCATTTTAAACCACTTAACTTATCACCACAGCTGTACCAGGGGATGTTAAGGCACCGTATCCTGTTCATACTTAAGCAGTGCAGAGTGGACTGCTCCTTTGCCTGAGGTCAGGTGTGGAGCTTGAACCTGCAGCCAGGCAAATTCTACACCACCTTCCACAGTACCCTGTGCCAGCCTGGAGGGGAGGCGGGCAGCATGGTCGCCACCTCCCACCCATCTTCTCCTTTCGCAGGAGAATAGCTTCTCCTACCCCGTGCTTGGGCTGCCAGAAACATCAAGAAAGGGTTACTTGTGCCCCTTCTCTTTTGCTTTTGAATTTGCGTCTTGATCATTATTAGCATAGGTAATTAGAATAATGGGAAGAGGATGCTCGTTATCTAGTGGCTCCTGAAGGAAATAGTACAAAATAAAATCCAGTGTGGGGGCTGCGACATAGGTCAGTTGGGAAGGTACTTGCCCAGCACGCATGAAACACTACGATCGTTCTTAGCCCTGTGCCAACCAAAGTTGGTGGCCCATGCCTGTATCCCAGCACTTTAGAAGTGGAGGCAGGATGGGCAAAGTCATCTTTGCCTACAATAGTGGCTATGAGGTCAACCCAGGCTACGTGAGAGGCTACCTCAACCCACAGAAACACCTAAAATGCACCTACCAGAATATCTTCACCTTTGTCTCCTCCCAAGATTCTGCTCACCACCACATTTCCTGTTGCTACCTTCTTACAGCTGAGGGGAGTGGGACCCATCGGGAGGTGACTGGGCTGGGATGCAGCATTCCTCTGATACTTTAATGGATGGTATCACCAGATACCTGACAGAAAGCAACCTAAACAAGGCAAGACTCATTGTGGGTTCTGGTTCAAGGGGACATACTTGATCATGGCATGAAAGGCATGGCTGGGAATAGCGAGGGACTATGGAGAGAGGACTGTGGCGCTGGCTGTTCACGTGGTGTGTTCCTTGGTAGACAAGGAAGCAGTCTTTATCCATAAGACTTGCCACCCAGAGAAGTGCTTCCTGCAGCTACAGCCCAACTCAGAACGATTCTGCAGTCTCCAACATGGGCACCACCACCCCAGGGCCAAGTGTTCAAACATGTGAGCCCATGCGGAACATTTTTCAGTCAGACTGTCATGGTCCCCCATGGTGCTCCACAAGGGCCCAGAATGCAGGCTCTCACTCCCCACTCCCCGTTTCTCTCTCCAGCGTGAGTCAAGAAGGAGCCCCTTTCAGGGACTGTAGAGATGGCGCAGCAGCTAAGAGCTCTGGCTGCTTTTGGCAGAGAATCCACGTTCCATGTTAGATTCCCAGCATGCACGGGGAGGCTCACAACCATGTGTAACTCTACTTTCAGCTGACCTCACCTCCCCCTCAGGGACTACATGCATGCAGTACACATACTTACACTCAGGCGCACAGAAACGTACAGATAAAATTAAAGAAATGTCTTTTTAAAAGCACCTTTTTTAGACATAGGCAACAAGGCTTTTTTTTTTTTTCCTCCTTCATGTCTTTTGTTGCTACTTTACATATTGCCACCCATCTGGCAGCTTGAGCATGCCCTTGGTGTCTTCTGCATGTGTAGGTCAGGAAGGCAGGTGATGATCTCCTGGGCTATGTACTCAGGAGACCAGCAGGCTGAGATGAAGGTCTTGGCTGCCCTGGATTCCTGCTGAAGATTGCTGTGTACTCACACAGCTAAGGACAGTTCTTCACAGTTGAAGGGCTAAGGTCCTGATACCCTTGCTGGTTATTGGTTGGCCCGAGGCTGCAGCCATCTCTAGGGTCTCCGGTCCTCTCTTGCCCTATGACCAGCTCCTCACAAAGCCAGCAACAGTGTAGTCTATCTTTCTTACACTTCCGATCTCTTGACATCCTCTGTCTCTGATCTCAAAGTGCCAGTTTACGGAGTTCATGTGATGCTGGCAGGGCCCTTCAGATAAGCTCCTATCTTAAGGCCTCCTGATCTATGACCTGTTTACAGCCGCAGATTCCCTCCGCATCAACACCTCCATTGTGACTGACTGACTTCCTGGCAAAGGGTGAGTGCCTATCCCGGAGGTAGGGGTATGTGCCAGGGGTCATCTTAGAATTCCACCTACCCTGTTCAATGGTGACTTGAAAAAAAGTTAAAGACAGAAACAAGAGCTGACCTGGAGCTATTTATGTTTCCATGGTAATTATGTAAATGCTTTCAGGAGGTGTTTCTGTTTCTCTCATCAAGATGTGTTTTGCACTTATTAGATCATTTAATAAAAAGCTCACTTGTGATCTGTGTGTGTCTGTGTGCTCTAAGAGAACAAGATGTTGTATTAGGTGACCCGGACAGTGGTGTGTTACTAACTGTTCAGCAAGTTTATCTCTTCTTTGTTATCTCTGCTCCAGCTCCCAGGACCTTCCCTCTGCTCCTTTTCCGGTCCAGTTCCTTCTCTGCTCTATCTTAAATATCACCTACTCCCGGGTGACTTACCACCATTAGGGTAAAATTCAGGCAGTGGGGCAAGTTGTTCTCGGGTTGTGGTTCTCTTATCTTTCTTAGGAGCAGGACTCTACCCTCATCTTAACGCTCACCACAGCTGGACCATGTGAGGTGTCAAGAGAGCAAAGTCCAGCTCTGTCCTCCTCTCATTTCGAAGGCCCATGCTCAGCCTGCTGTAGATATGCAGCCTTCTGTGATTAATGACCTGTGAAGTCGGGGATGACTCCTGGACTGGAGAACTGTTAACGGGACCACGGGCTGTAAGAGGCTGCTAGAATCTGAAACCAAGTTACTTGTGAGGTCATTGCTAAAGCAGTTACTGTTTGCCAAGAGCCTGATTGACAGTCATAAAGCACTCAAATGGGAGATTCTGCAGAGGGAGGCTGAGAGGAACAATGTCTGCATTGTGCTGCAGAACCTGGGGTGCCCCAGGAAGGAGGCAGGTGGTGAGCCTCAGTATCTTGAGTTGGCCCATATTCGAATCATAATTCATGGCCCTATTTTACTTTTTTGTTTGTTTGTTTATAAACTTCTTCTGTAGCCCAGACTGTCCTCCAACTCACCAGTTAGCCCAGGTTGCCCTAGAGCTTGCTGTCCTCCCAACTCAGCCTCTCAAGTGCTAGGATTCCAGGTACTTTGTATTTAGTGGTTTTAGTGCCCTATCTCTGACACCTCTGTCTTCTTCCACACCCACACCTGTTTTGTGTCTTGAGGCAACCATAGCAGAGACCCACAGAGAAGCTGTGGGGAGCTCTGGAGTTGACCATCTAAGCACCCTTAGCTGAACCTGAAAGCAGTGCCACCATCTGGGAACCAAGCATTCAAACACTCAAACCCAGCCAGAACCTGATTCCCTCTGTGAAATAGGTAGATGACTCCCAGCATGCAGGGTAGCCGGACAGTGAACACAAAGTCTGGGTACACTCTTGGGATGAAAAAAATAACTCTCAACATGAATATTAAGCTGAGTTATCTTAAGCATGGCCCTGTGCATCTGGTATGGAATTGGGGTATTCGTTTTAACAGCAGACAGTTTGGGGAAGTTACTATTTTAAAGTTGTGGTAGACGTTAAGATTGCTAGAAATACTCTGCTTTAGCTCCTAGGACCTTCCCTCTGCCACTTCTGAGTGCTCTCTTTAGTTGATTTTCCCCTCCATATATGTTAAATTGGGACTGCCTGTGTTCACATCTTCTGTAGATAAGCACATTTCACACGATGACACAACACGGAGCAAAGCTTATCGGTGTCTCTTTATGATTCAGAGGGCACTTTGGAACCCGCAGCCTCTGGTTTTCAGTAGGAATTCCAGTTAGCGTTTTATCGTAGCTGTTTAGAAGCATTGGTTTTGAGCCAGCTTGGAAAGCAACCTCCACTCTCCTCCTTTTCCCATTCTGTAGCACATGCTCTAAAAATAGTCAGGTTCAATAAATCCAGAGCAGCTCGCTTCTGCCAGGCCCCAACACGCTTGCTCAGTGTCACCGGCGTAAAGACCCTGGTGCCCTGGCCGGTGAGGGAGGAGATTGAGCCAGTGGAGGAGCACCAGGATGCTGGAGACCAGTCCTATGGGGGATCACCATTGCTCGTAGGGGACTAGAATTTGCTCCAGCTGGTCTGGCTGACAGCTGGATGAGGCCACTTTAGGGAAGAATGACCGAGCTGATCACTTTTTTCTTTCCCATCACTCTAGAGCAGTGGCTCTCAACCTTCCTAATGCTGCGGCCCTTTAAAATAGTTCCTCATCTTGTGGTGACCCCAACCACATTTTGTTGCTACTTCATAACTGCAATTTTGCTACTGTTATGGACCTTAATGTAAGTATCTGATGTGTCACCTCTGTGAAAGGGTCATTTGATCCCTCAAAGGGGTTGTGACCCACAAGTTGAGGGCCACTACTCTAAAAGGACACAGCTAGTACATTGTCACAACAGGTTGGACATTCCTAACAAATCTGACGTGGGAAGAATGGAGGGAGCCTGTGCTGTAAATATCCATTATGGGTGCCATTTCCACACTGGGCTCTACACTGCTACTGTTTCCTTTCTTCTGCCTGCCTTTTAATTCTCTGGATGTGATTTAGGGAAATCTGGAGTGCCAGTTGTTACCAGTGCATAGACAGAGAGCCCAGTCTGGGAGTGAATTCCATCCGTGCACCATCCATAACAGAGGAGATGTGAGGCTGCTATCCCCCAAATCAGCTGAGGTTATAAATGGTCTATTCCAGAGCTTTCTGTGTACCCCAGTTTCTCCCCTAAACTGGAACTGCGACTGCTTAGCATGGAAAGAAACGTCTGATGCATGGGAAGAAGATTTAAGCAATTGTGCAAATGCTTTCCTTCTTATTTTTATTTGAACAAATTAATATTCGAAGTCGGGGTGCCGGTTTTAGAGTCGCTGGCATTATTTGGTTAGATTCCTAGGTGAAGTATGTGAAAGTGATTATAGATAATAAATATCTTTTTTAAGAAATACTTATTGCAGAGGCAGTTTTTCCACTGTTAATGAGGGCAATTTGACTTGGTTGAGGGATCGCAGTTCTTAAGAATTAATGCAGTAATCCAATTCAGAGATTTAAAGAGATCTCAGATTTTTCACAGGTCGCGTGCTAGCGAATGTGCTGCTATCACATAGCAGCTAATGGGCTTGAACGCCAGCCTGTCATTTACTGTTCCTCACTGCACTGCAGCTTTGCCCTTGGTAGGAAGTGTACTTTCTCCCAGTGTTGCAGGTTATTTAGAAGTGTGGTGTATTTGTAACACTTTGGAGAGAGAGTATTCTATTACCCAAAGCCTCTAATGACTATGAAAACTGGGGTTATCTTTCTTAATTACATGTTTGAATCCAAATCGCTGAAGGTCTGATGAACGCTGGGCTCGGAGGAGCTGCCTCCTTGCCTTCCCTTTCCTATGAGGTCCTTTTATTTGATTATTTTTTTCAGTGTAGTTTTAAAAACTAATTCATGTATCATTGTATCCACGCATAGGGGTTAATTGTCATGAACACAAAGGTTACAGGCATCGCAGTCACAACTTTGCATTTTTGATAATGGTGTGTTTATTATGAGCAGCTAACTATGTTTTTTGAAGGCTCGTTAGTAAGGGATGGTGGAAATGCTCCTAGTTCCTGATCCTATTGTGGTCCTAAATCTTAAGAATTCCATGGAGGGCATTAGAAGCATTCCCATCTCCCCAGGTGTGTTCCCTCATGTTCTGTGAGCAGAAAGACCTTTGTCCTCTAATTACAGAAGGGACAAGAGGTCATTAATTGCCGTTCTAAGCAGTATCAGTTCCAACAAGAGGTTCACCTATTCCGAGGGGGCTCCCTGCATTCACCAGGCCACAAAAAGACCAGTCAATAGCAAGGGGTCCTATCAGGCTGTTCTGACCTGGACTGTGCTCAACAACCTAGCTGGCTATTGATGAAATTTGAAAACAAACTGTCTTCCAGATGCCAGGGGCAGGGAGAGTGAAGGCAGAGTCCGACAGAATCTAGAACCTCACTTTAGTTTAACGCCTATTTTCTTCCAGAAAGTGAACAATATAAGATCTCTTTATGGTTTCTTAGTACGTTTGTAGACTCTGTCTAGAAGCATTTAGAGGCTGCTGAGTGACTGTGGGTGCCTTGTCAACAAATTTTACAGAGGGTCGATGCCTGCAATAATTTGTACACCAATTTTTACTGCTACCCTGGGGTAAGGGAGAAATAGTCAGAGTTATAGAAACCGACACCCAAACTGAATCTGAATTGAATCAGTTCCAGCAGAAACTTCCAATCTCACAAAAGTGGGCATTTCTTCTCCACCCAGGAAACCCCACAGCCATGGTGTGTCTCTGGCCTTTTTATTCCCAGTACCCATGACTGGCCCCTATAGCTGATGAGGGTCACGGTTGCAGTGGGAAAGAAAGGTGAGTAACTTTGCCTCCACAAAATGACCTCAGACTTCACTAAATAGAAAAGGTTGTTCTGGGGCTGGGCTAGGGGGTGCTGTTGAGCATGTTTTGAAATAAAAGGCTGTGGAGAAGCAGGCGTGGGGGCAGCGAGTTTCAGTTCTCCCTGAGGTCTGTCAGGTGGCTAGCTCTGGAAGGACACCAGGACCAATGGGCTATGGTGGGGTCTCCGCCATCAACCCCACACACTCAGTTCTTGCTCTCTGTCTCCTTCCACTTTGGCTAAAGCATGAGTTGCCCATGGCGCCATAATGGTAGTGAACGACATTATCAACAAGAGAGCTTCATAAAGGAAGCAGGGGTCTGGCCTGACATCCCAGTGCTCACAACTGCCAGAAAAGGTGAATGTAGAAACAAATATCTCTTCCCCCAGATGCCCTACCTGGTGAGGAGGCAGGTCTAACTCGCTATGTGTAATTTTTTTTCCACCAGTAATCAGGTTTTTTTTTTTTAATGTTCTATTTCTCAGGGAAAGAAAAATAGATTTTAAAATGTAAAAACCTGTTCTTCAATTGAGTATGCAAAAATCTCATTGCAGTATTTATTCCAAACCTGCTCTCATAATGTTCAGTCAAGGAGAAAACAGCGAAAAACAGTTGTTGATGGACTTAGCTCAGAACTGGATTAAATAAGCATTAGTCTAGTGCCGCTGATTACAGGAATATGAAAATGCGGTATCTTAATGGTACATATTTTTATGTGGCAGCTCAGTTGCCTTTCATTTTGCAGCTAATATGTCTATTCTTATGAGTCATTTACTTCCTTAATTACCTTTTGCAGGCAAGGCACCATGGTATATTAATGTGAATGATTTTTACTGCCAGTTTATCATACAATGCCCCAGAAGTTGAAAGGCGTAATTGACTTGGAAGAACAGCTCGTGAAGGAAACAATATTTAGTTGACAGTTTTCCTTGTACTCTCTGTTGACGTTTATGAGTTTACACTATGCTAAAGGAGTCATAAACACAATTTTCTTTCAATAACAGCAAAGGGTAGCTTCTAAAATACATTTGTGGAAAACACATTTGTTCATTTCTTGAATAATAGGAAAATAACACATTTCTAGTGATAAGACCTCTCCAATTGCCAATTGAATTAAACCTTTGGAGGTGTATTTATAACCTGTCTCCATGCATTAGAAGAGACTAGGATTCGGTGGGATTGAATCGGCTTAATGAATATTTAAATTATACACAGATTTGGGTAAGTCGTATTTAAATCTAGGTGTTGGGGTGAGACTGATGCAGTCCCGCCAGCTTCCTGAGGAAAGGGGCGGCAGGAAGGGAGCTTGGGAATTGGGAATTGTCTGGAAGATCTTTCTCTGTGAAGGGGAAGAAAGTCTGTTGCCGCATTTTGGGAAAATAAAATCCAAGAAGGCACAATGGGTACAGCACCTTATAAGGCCTGGCCTTGGAACGGTTAAAATAGAGCCTCTGGTAGTTCTCCATAGCTCACCAGCCTCAAAGGGTGGTTTCTGCTGAGCTCTGCTTGGCAGGTTCTGCCTTCAGCCTGCTTCTGCAAGCCCCGAGGCCTGTGTGGGCTCTGGCACATTGGTTCAGAGGGAGTTAAACTTTTTCACAGTTTTCTGGATTGTTTGCAGTTCAGTCCTGTGCAACATAATGAAAGTTTTCTAGCCATCTGTTGTTAAGCTGGCGGTGAGCAAGGCCAGTATATCCAAACAAAGTCCTGGCCGCTGTAAACTGAACCTGTCAGCTTAGCACAGCTCTGCTGACCCTTCCAGCTCACAGGGCAGCCCTCCGCCGCCGTACCAGGCACTCACTGCTGAGAGCTTTCAAAGGGAAACTATTTTGGGGGTAGGCAGTGGGGCCTGTTTACTTTTCCCTCTGTGTACCTCTCGCTGGCTTGGACTAGTTTATATGTAATGTTTAAATGGATACTGTCTTCCCTTCTTTTCTCAGAGGGAAGGGCATTACTTCTTACCAGGCAGCGAATTTCACTTTTAAGGAAAGGGTGTATGTGTTGATGAATATGTGCAGGGCAGCTATGGTTCAAAAGGCTATTTTATGCAAGTATTTTGGTTTCACTATTTTGTCTCTGCTGTTTGGGGAACAAATCATTCGGGCAAAGAAACTTCTAAGTTTATTACATAGCTTATAGCATTTAAAACTGTTTATGGCTTTAAAAGGACTTTTATTCCTGTTTTCTTTCCTCCTGCAATTTGTATTTCTTTGTCACAAGTTAATGGGCAGCGTTACTTCCCTAAACAGTACTTACACAATGCTCCCTGCTGTATGGAGGAGAACCTCCTTGTCTGAACTCATTTACAAGGCTTCTCTGTTGCCCCAAATTGCCTAGCTTAACCCTAAACTCCTTGTGTCATTTTCTGACACTTTTCCCTTCTGCAGCAGCGAACTATTCATAACTACTTTGAAGTATTCCTACACAGGTGAATCCTGTATGTATGTGTATATACATATGCGCAGGATATCTGTCTACATACACACACATGCGTGAACTTATATTTATGTGTGTATCTACTGCATATATAAAGAATATTTAGTCACCTTTATAAGCCTGTTCCTTCTTAACCTTTGTGGGTTTGACTATGACATACACACATTTCCTGTCATACACTGATTATATGTGTGCCCCCATTAGAAGACAGACCTTGGTGTCCACTTGAAGCCATTAAAACATCAAGGCAGTATGGCCGCCACTGTTGAATGGCCAGTCCACGGTCCTTCTGAGTCCCTCCTCATGAGAAGCAGACCCCAAGGTCACACAACAAGAGGACAAGCAGGAAGGAGATGGACTTTTGTGCGTAACGTGGGTGTGAAAGAGTTTGGCCTCAACTCTATAATCAAAGTGCAAGAGATGGGAAGCCCTAACTGGAAGTGAGGGGGGCACGTAAGCCTTCCCCACTAAGGGACAAGGGAATCTTATACTACTGGAAAAATACGCAGTTTAAAATTTAAATTAATGTGCTTACTTAAAAATACCATAGAGCCCTAGCTTGTTTAGAAGGTGACTGACATATAAAGTACTTTTTTTTTTTTTTTTTAATTTTCTTAAGTGTAGCATTTGGGGTAGAAATGTCAGGTACTGGGTAATAACCTTGGTTTTTAGGATATCCCCTTTCAGAACATGACATTGGATTTGGTTGTGTGTCCTTATTATTATTATTATTATTATTTTATTTTATTTTAGAGGAGGACTACATTAAGAGGTCACCAATTAGCTGTGTTCTTGCTGTCTTAAACTCGGCCCTTCTGTCTGTTAAAATCAAACCACTGTGTCAACATTCCAGTGTTGTTCTTGGTCTCTACAGTGGCTGCCAGATCGGGTTTCACCTGCCTGCACATCTTCAAGCAATTAAAGCAATTAGTGAAGCCATTTCACATTCAAAGATTCAAGGTCTATGGTGACATTCAAGTCCAGCAGAAGTCTGAAAGGGGAGAGAGGGAGGGGCCTGAAGCATGGCTACCATTCCATGGCCCTGAACAGGCAGTCTCCCTGTTAAAAATGGGAGTTCTTTAATGGTGTTATTATGAGGTTTTAAAATGACATCTCAAAAGTTGTTTATATCAAAAAAGCCCAACAGTCATTTAATTATACTAATGAAGGCCTTCTTACTTGGCAGTTTTTTTTGTTGTTTTTTTTTTTAAGAGCTTTAATGTCCCAAGAATGGAATGTTACATCTTGCATCAAAGTGGAGGCAACTGCATTCTTTGTGGAGGAAAAAATCTATTTTCTAATCTACAAGGGAAATTGCATTTCACTTTTATGGTAAACCTCCCTTGTTTGGGGGTAAATTACAGTAATGTGGAATATCGAAGTTGAGAAATTTGGGGAGTAAATGTTGAAAGCAGCTACATTGCTCCTCTGTTGGTGGTGTCAGAATAATATAGGAGTCTAACTTGTTTGATCTAGAACAATTGAAAGCAAAATCGTCCAGTCTGGGTATAAGACATGTCTTTGGAATGGGGCAGAGATGATGGAGTTTGCTGTTGTTTGTTTGTTTGTTTGTTGTGTTAGGAATGTTTCTTGTGTAACCTGGAAACTATGCTGACAACACATCATGTTGTTTTGAACTAAGGATTTGTTTTGACAAAATAAATGTAAACATGTTTTGACTTAAAGGGTATTATTGTTGTAAAAGGAGGAAAATATTTACAAACTCTGTGAACATACAACATGTTTTGATTGTGAACAAAACAGAAAAAATATTTATGTAAAAAGTGTACAAAATATTTACCCCCAAGTCAAACATGTGGCAAGCCTGATACTCCACATGTTGACACACCCAAAAGGGTTTAAGAACTGGACCTGGACACTGGCCCCCAGGATTGGACTGCTGTACTCCTAAGACATACCATCTCAAGCCTCTGGGCCCATCCCTGTTGCAAAGGGACTTTAACACTGCCCCCTGTGTGGCTGTTCAGCGCCATTGTTGAATTCACACATACCTGTCTACCAGTGGTAGCCACTGACCACTGTTGCCAAGGACCTTCTGGAGTTTCTAACAGTGTCATCCTCCTGACCTGTCATAGCTAAAGGACCTCCCAGTGGAGCTGTTTGAGCTTGCTCCCTAGCAAAAGCCTGCCCCATTTCTTTCCCAAGGGTCTCTATGCAGCTGGGTAAGATGATGAGGCTACCGTAATCTTTATAATAGCATGGTTTCGTAAGGGATGTTTTTGTCGATAAACTGATGATATATTTGAAAGGCAGATCTCATGTGGACATTGCTGACTGCTGAGGGCCTCACGGTGTACCAGCCTTGCTCCTCATAGTTTGTTTTCACATTTGTATCTCAGTTACCCAGGAATCCTGCTGGTACAAAGCAAACCATAAACTGATTACATCTTTGAAAATTGTATATTTTTAAATCCATATTTTCCTGAGAGCTTACTATGGATTTAAGGGAGGGGGAATGAGGGAGGGAGGGAGGGAGGGAGGGAGAAGGACAGAAATGAAGTAACTTTTAAAAGCCTAGTACAGTATGAAAAAGAAAAAGAGAATCCCAATTTTCCAGTCCCAGAAGAAACTCACAATTTTGAAAGAAGCACAGGGTAAATTTTGTAGAATTCTGGTGTCACAAGGGACACCATTAAAAAATTAAAAATTGTATGCCTCTAAGAAAAATTTCTTAAACATTTTTTATGCCCAGGAAAGAGTTCTTACAATAATCCCACTAAGAGCCTGGCCTACTAGGCTTCAAAGCTCCTAGGGTTGGAAGAGTGACATCTCTCTGGGACTGGAGGAGCCTGACCACATGTGTGACTGCAGGTGGGGCTCTTGCATTTAGTCACTGCCTGCTCATCTTAGGAGCATGCTAGCCCCATCGCTGCTTAGTCTGCAGGAGAGCCTCCTGACTGCCCTCCTCCTGGGCCAGGCATTTGGGAACTGAAGCAGGAATGGCAGTACACCGTAGTTCAGGGGGGCTAGGTACGAACCTTCCTCTTCCTCCTGCCCCTTGAAACAGATTGTAGGCAAACACTTTAGCACCTCTATAAATGGACCAGCCCAGTTAGAGAAGAACCTCTGCAGGGAAGAGGCACACGTGGAGGCTTAGGAATGAGGTGAGGCAGAAAAAAACAGACTGACCCCGCCCCCACCCCCGTG
The DNA here is from genome assembly GCF_964271855.1 of Acomys minous. NCBI lineage: Eukaryota > Metazoa > Chordata > Mammalia > Rodentia > Muridae > Acomys > Acomys minous. The sequence goes on from NC_140500.1 coordinate 45,119,713, forward strand.
CACCCCCCCCCCTCCCTGTCCCTCGCCTAGTCCTGTTTCTGTGATCTGCCTTTTGAACTGTTTGTGGCTGATCAGTTCCACCTAATATGTCTCTTGATTTCTGCTATTGTAATACTCGGGCGACATGCTGTTCTCTTCATTTTTGTAAGCTTTAGATGCTTCTGCCTGTCATATTCTGGCGGTTTATCTTCAGCGTCTGGATTTGCTTTCAGACTTGAATGTCTATCAAGCTGCCGTTGCTTTGAATGTGAGATCAAAAGAAGATGAATTCCAGTAAAAAAAAAATCCTTCTATGAAGAAAAGATTGGGGCCTATGTAAACATCTCACTGACAGCTCCCAATGAGTTATTTTAGCCGAGTATTAGCACCTGCCTGACAGACAGGCCAGCGTTCTGCGCTCAATAACAAATCAGACGCTTCTGGGGCAGGGGAACTCAGCCACAGAGGCAGTACGTTTTAGAAAGGAAGCCTTCGCAGTCTCCTTGTTTTCAGTTGAATGTGGCTGTTGGACTCTTCCTCTCATTTTTCAAGCTGACCTGCCACCCCTCCTGCCGTTCACTTTTTTAATGGTGCCTGTCAGGTTCTACTGGTGACTGACGACAGGACCGCAATAATCAGTTTAGGACAGTGGAAGGAGTGTCCCAGTGGGCAAGTGGGTGCCACGCAATAGACGGGTAGTTTCCCCTGATAGCAGAGGAGGTTGATACAAAGGAAAAGCAATCAAACCAGATAGAGGGCACATGCTGGATGCTTTTTACAAATATGTGTGACCAAATCCTCTAAGGTCAGCAAAGTCTGAATATTTTCTCTCCCTCTCTCTTTCTCTCTCTGTCTCTCTCTCTCTCTCTCTGTGTCTGTCTCTCTCTCTCTCTCTCTCTCTCTCTCTCTCTCTCTCTCTCTCTCTCTCTCTCTCTTTTTCATCTTGCCTATGTAAATGTCACCACAAAAAATATCTCACGAACAGGTTTGCTGAAACCCTGTTGGTGTGCACTTGCCTGCGTGCAGGAGCTGTGTTTGGCTAGGGTTTGGTCTGCAGGGCACACCATGTGTGCTGTGTCCCTGCTTGCTATCCTGGGGTGATTTAGATACGTTGAACATTAATAGATTTCTTTAAGTGCTGCGTGCAACTTTGAAAATTACCTGCAAGCTCCAACTGATCTCCCAGCTTTGAAAGTGAAGAATTACTTGAGGAATTTCTTGTGGTTTCCTTGTCATTGAGTGAGAGCCCAGCCAGCTACTGTGGAGACAGCCCTCCCTGAGGTTGCCTACAAAGGGCAGTGTTCCAGTGCGTTCTCTCCTCGAGTGTGCTTCAGCCCCTCAGCACTTCCTGTTTATTCAAACATCTCTTTTACCACTCGGCAAACCCCCGCTTCACAGAAGCAGCCCGAGCTCATCCACAGCAAGACGGAACTGCAAAGGCAGCCGGCGTGGACTCACTCTGTCAAACTCTTCTTTTTCTCTGTAAGTGTCCAGAGTGGGGGGTAAAAAAAAAAAAAAAAGAACATTTTCAATGGGCTAAACTTTTAAGCTAGGATATTTGCTTGGGCAGACAGGCTGTAAAGGGCAAACTGTGAGATGCTTTCAGTTGCTGTTTACTGTGTTTCCTTCCCTTCCTCTTCTCTTCAGCTAAGCTTTTTTCTTCTTCTCCCTTTTTTCACCGTAGAGATTTGAGAGGACGTGGAATGCTGATAACTCCTTGTTAATTCTCTCTTGATTTCACATGTGGCTTTGGCTCCAATCAGGAAGAACCAGCCAGTGTTGCCAGACACTTTTACAGGCTGAATGCAGATTGTAACTTTCCCTCTGCTTGTATGTGCCGCCTGCTTTTTCCCCCCTCCCTATTATGTTATCTCAAACCCTGAGAGAGTGTGGGGACGGGTGTCTGTGACACTCTGCAGAGTTGTCCTAGGAGCTTGACATCATGAAACCGTCATCATGGGCGAATCAGTCTTGATAATATTTGTACCAATTTCATGCCAATAAAAGTCAGACTGCCGAAACACGCACGGTCATTATCTCATTCAAATTACCATTGTTTAAACGGAGTGGGCTTCGAAGAGAAAGAGCCTGCCTTGCTTCCAGCAATGGTCGTTAACTTTGATGTCGGACCCTCTTCTGACTATTCTCACTCTGGCTAGTTACGATGGTAGCAAGCCCAGGCACCGGGGCTGGCAGAGCCTCACTACTCCTGGGCTCTTCAGGAGAAATGACTTTCAAACACATGGTATGAGCTTTTACAAATGGTTCCACCTTTTCCTGCCCTGGTCCACCCTCTGGCCTCCCTCCCCTCCCTCTCCACCCGCCTCTAGCCCTGTTCTTAGGCTTCGCTATAATTGGCAAGCCAGGTGTTATTTTTTTTTTAAGCTATGTACTGATGAGGGAATAGACAGGAAGTAGAAAATTGGCTCTTTTGATCTTAGGAGAATTGCTGTTATTCTGAACTTGGTTAGTCCTCAGACTAAATATCTATACACTTCAATATTTTCAACAGCATCTGTTAGGCTAGGGAAAGAAGTAGGATCTTCTTAGTTGTACAGTGTCTAATAGGAGAAACAGCTCCACAAATAAACAGGTCTCTGTTTCTGTGTGCACTGCTGTGGCCGAGATGGCTTTTTTTAATGTCCAGAAGTTGTTCTGCTTTGCAAGAGAGAGAGAGAGAGAAAAAAAAATGTTTGTGCCGACTGCCTTAAGGACAATTTGTTTAACAGTAGGAGTGATTGTAGGGAAGATGGAAAGAGTGAGCGGGGCTGTTTACCCAGATGTTGGTGTAGGTGTGGGGGCCCAGCAGCAGTGTGGGAACAGTGGGCTGCTTTTCTCGCTATCTCAGCCTGTTTGATGACCATCGAATTTCCCAGCTCGCTGATTTTGTTTTTTCTGGATGGCATGTTTGATTATTTATCAGAAGGGAAGGGAGGAGGCGAGGCAAATAAACATGTGACCAGAGTCTGTTTTGTTTTCCACTCTGAAAGCCATGCCCTTTACCAGATACATAGAAAATAATAAATGCATTGTTTTAGGATAAAAAGAAATTATACATTCCCCCTCCATCCCTGACCCCCCCTCCCTTTTAAAAAAAAAAAGACAAGTGAGTTAACCCTTCAGGCTCAGGAGCTCTTTCTTCTCTTTCTTTCTCTCTCTCTCTCTCTCTCTCTCTCTCTCTCTCTCTCTCTCTCTCTCTCTTTGTTCCCCCCCCTTCTTTTAAATTTCCTTCTGATACTTTGCCAGGCTTTGTAGTAAGGATGGATTTGACAGTGGATGGATACTCTTTCCCAGGACTAGTTGTTCAATGGCTTGGAAGGCCTAGATGCCTGACTCAGTGGCACCACACTATGCTGTGTTGTGGCTCACTTTAATAGGAACCCCATGGCGATGATGAATAGCTATTACAGTTTTGGTGAAAGCAAACACTTACTTATTTACGTATCAGGGATGTTTGTCTTTTTCCGGGATTGGGGTTTGAGCACAGGGCCTCTGGTATATGCATCCCCTGGCCTGTCATCCACAGGCTGTCTTGGGGGTTTGAGATGTCAACCCCCAACAGCGCAGCTCTTTAGTGGATCTTTAGTGTCGATGGCTAGGGAAGACCATAGCTTAATGCCAGGCAGTCTTTGGCTCCTCCCTAAAAGCTGTCATATGCTGTGAGAGAAAAGGTCTACATGGGCCTTTGTGTTCCTCAAAACTTCCTTTTAGGGCTGGAAACAGTTGTGTGCTTGCCTAGCATACATAAGGCACAGAATAGAATCCCCAGCACTGCCAAATGGTGTGTGTGTGTGTGTGTGTGTGTGTGTGTGTGTGTGTGTGTGTGTGTATGTGTGTGTGTATTCATACATACATATTCTAATATTGTTATACTAGACTCTGCAATAATATATTTTCCACAGTCTTAAAGATTGTTACATTCTTGCACGTACTCCAGTGTCCAGGGGAAAGCCCCAAGCCTAGATTCAGGGTAGACTTAAAAACAAGCCAGCTAATATTCTCTTTTCATTTTATCCTTTCAGTTTTCAAATGGGGTTGATTGATATGGTTGCCTGCCGACATTTCCCAGGCATAGGCATACCTGCCAGCACCTTCTGTACAAAAGGAAGCAGGGTTCTCAAAGATTCACCCTCATTCAGTCTCGTCCTATAGCAGGGATGTGCGTGGTCCTAACCTGGTGACTGGCCCAGGCAGAGGCAGCCCTGTAAATCACAGCTGAAATCTGTGTGTTTGCCTATACTGTTTGGGAATGTGAACTGAAAATATGCACACATAGGGATCCCCTCTCCGTTGCCTATATAAGGGAAGAGTGCAGCCAAGTTCAGAGACAGCATGGCTTCCACTTGGCTGGCCCTGCCTTGAGCTTGGGGGGTTGTGGGGAGCTTTGCTTTCTGGGAGGGCAACAGTGGGAACCCATAGCCTGTTTGCCACCTCGCTTGTCACCTAGGGTATTCCACGAAGGTCGCTGGCTTAGATAATCACACTTTGTAGTTCCACGGGGCCTTTTGTTTGTAAAAATCAAGATGTCTGACTAATGTGAACTTGTTGATACCCAGAACACCCTTGGGACATCAGTAGGCTGAAAAGGTGATCCTACTTTTGAGGTGGGAAAAACGTCCTGTCGTTAAAATGTTTTACAATTCCTAGGTGTTTGTGTCTGTGTGAGTACTCAGACTGCACGTGCCCATGGGCGACTGGAAAAGCTTTTTTTTTGTTTGTTTTTTGTTTTTATCCTGAGACAGGCTTCTTCTGACTATAGATCACCTCATGAGAAAATGTTCTGCCCTGAAAAGAAACTGGCCCAGAATGTGTAGCTAGTTTGTGATGTGACAGTGATGAGCACTAAGGACAGGTCTTGCTAAATTTTCATCTATTTATGGTCAGAGTTGGAATGTAATTGAAAAAAATTTAATATTCGGTATGAGCTGTATATCCTAAACTAAAAAAAAAAAAATGATGTTAGCGACTTAAGCGCCACCCCCCCACACAAATGAAGTTAGTCTGCCTTTGCAAAGACACAAGTCTGTTAGCTATACAGAGTTGCAAGTTGCTATGTTTTTTATTACTTTGTGGATGAAACATGTGAACCGTTTTGTTTACCCTGGATGTTCTGAGTGACTGAGGCCCCAAGATGCAGTGACCTCCTTTCTGTAGCTCCCAAGCACATAGTAAGAATGAGGTGCTGTTTGCTGTTCTGAGCCCCAGAGGGACAGAAGTTTGCAGTGTCCACTCCACTCCTTAGGTTATTCTTAGGTTCCTAATAACGTTTGTTGGAACCTGGGTATGCAAATTCGATCTGAAAAATCTCTACATTTAAGAAGGAACTCTCGTGATTCTAGGACCCTGTCTTTCCAGCGGGCCATCACATGTTTGCAGTGTGTCCTGGGCAGGCAATGGTGTCCTACATGGGTTTTATTGTTTTTTTCCTAGCTTGGTCACTTTTTTTTTCCTGTGTTAACTATGGCACAGATTCTGTAATTTACTTCTGTTCTCGCTGATGAAGAAGCTACAGCAGGAGTAGGTTAAGTCTCTTGCCCAGGCTCACACAAGCTGACAGGTGGTAAAGCGGCCCTCCAGGGCCAGGCACAGTGACCGGTTGATAGATAGCCACCCTGCGTGCTGCTTCTGTGGAGACACCGTGTTTGCAAAAGCAGGGTTGCCTGGTTTTAGAGGTGTGATGATTCTCCACGGGTCAGTAATTTCCCCGAAATTCCCAACAAATCGTTGTTTCTTCATGGAGTCTCGATCAAGTTTAACTGTCCCTCCCTGAACTTAACCCTGAGCCCAACTATGCATCTCACAAGCCCCCTGTAGTTTTTAATGTTCCTGCCACTTTTATATCAAGCAGTGTCTCACTGTGTCGCCCCAAATCAGGCCTTAACCCTAACACTAAGCCTCTTGCCTTGGACTTTTATTTACTAAGGATGTCAGGCATGTGCTACCATTTCTTGTTTGGCTTTAGTTTTAGGCTTTTACTTTAAATTTTTAAATTATGTGTATATGTGGGGATGAGGAGTGGGTTTTGCATTGAATTCAGAGCCTGAGCTGTGGGCAGTTATAACGTACCAGTTTGGGTGCTGGGAATCAAGCCTGTGTCTTCTAGAAGAACAGTATGAGCTGTTAACTGCTGAGCTACCTTGCCAGCCCTGCCTGGTTTGTTTTCATTTTGTCTTCCAAAGACACTTTTAAAAAATTCTTTGAGCAATAGCTACCCCTCCTCTGCCCCACATCTAGTTTTTTTCTTTTGCTGCCTTCTATATCTGCCATAAGGATAGAATCTTTTAAAAATAACTTCACTGTATAGTTGCTTTTGAGATGGAGGGAGGCGTAACACAGTGGTAGAGAGCTGGCCTAGCCTGTGTGAAGCTCAGATTCCATTCCTAGGGGAGGGAGGGAAAGTTGCTTTTGAGTAACCTTTTTTTTAAAATTTTTATTTTTAAAGTGTGTGTGCGTGTGTATGTGTGTGTGTGTGTGTGTGTGTGTGTGTGTGTGTGTGTGTGTATTAGTTATACCTCTTACTGTGGGTGTGCCCATAGGTATGTAAAGGCCAGAGATTAATGTTAACTATAATATTTGATCACTCCACTTTTTGGAGACAGGGTTTCTCACCAAACCTGGAGCTCACCTACTGTCTATAACAACTGGACCAAAGACCTAGGGCAGCTTCCTGCCTCGCTTTCCCAACCTTTGCCCTCAACACTGGGGTTACAGACGTGTGTCACCTGCACGCCCATTATGTAGGTTCTGGATAGCCAAGCTTGAGACCTCATGTTTGCATAGCATATACTTTATTGACTGAGCCATGGACCTTGATAGGCTTTTAGTATGCTCTCAGCCCCCTCAACATACTCTACATGTGCCTTGATTTGTCTTAAAGATTCTGTCAGGCCAGGCCAATAGTTGCATCTCCATGTGAGTGGAAGAAGGCCACATCTATGCATCATTATGGGACACAGAGCACGCCCAGTGGTGCCCTTTTGGCAGGACTATGGAGGGATTCTCTGTAGCCATGCCACCTTGGCCACAGGGTGTGAAGCAGTTTAGAACCAACCTAGACACAGAATTGGCACTGAGGAAGTGGATAACTGATGCCCTTAGTTCTCCATCAGGTGTCTCTGTCAGTACAGTCACCTCTGTCTGCTGGCACTCACTCCTAGGCAGTCCTGTTGTTTTTCAAAAAGCGTCTTTGCTTTTTTTAATAGCTGCATAGATTCTTCTGTGTGTGCAATGCACTAACGGCGTCTATTCATTATGTGATGCCCTCAGCCCTGCCGAGGACCTTCCGTGTGCATATCTGATGATCTTTACAGCTTCCCCACGTTCTGTTTTCTCATCTGCTACTAACTGCACATAGTGATTCCTCGTAGAATGGTGACAATTAAATGCGGCGGTGAGCCGTCGCTGCTTGGTGCTCCGCGGTGAAAACACACAGCACTTGCACAGCTGGGTGGGACTGCTTTCTGATGTGGATGGAATAAAGGTCTGCTAAGTCCCAGCTGGCCTTGAGGCCGCTGTGCAGCCTGGGGTGTCCTTGAACAACAGCTCCTGTGTATACCCCTCAATTGCTGAGATTCCACATATCACCATGCCTGCTCTACGTGGTGCTGAGAACTAAACTCAGGGCTTCGAGCCAGCTAGCTGTGAGCTACACCAGCTGAGCTACCTCCTGTCCCCTGCACTTTTGAAGCCATCTTCTTTACCCTCAATGGCCAAGGCTCAGAGAAAGCCTAAGAATGTAGCTATTTAATAATTCCTACATCCACCATTCATCTGTGTATGTCTGTATAAGCATATGTACATTTTAGCATATCACTATAATAGAGTGTGGGAATACACAATGAATTCAAAACCAGGGCTATGCCAGGCATGGTGGCACATATTTTTAATCCTAGCACTGGAGAGGCAGAGGCAAGCAAATCTCTGATTTTGAACCCCTCCTTTTCTATATAATGAATTCCAGGGCAGCCAAATAAAAATAAAAATTAATTAATTAAGAAGATGATTTAAAAAAAAAAAGATGATGATGAAGTCTGGGCTAGGGTAACAGCTTACTGTGTAAAGTGCTTGCAAGCCATACCAGCATTATGACTTAAGCTCAGGTCCCAAAATCCACATAGAGTGCAGTGCAGTAGCAAGTATTTGTAATTCCAGAGCCATTAGGTCAAGATGGGGAGCAAAGACAGGAGAGCCTCCACAGATTGAAGGGCCAAATAGCCTGGCATACTCAGAAGGAAGAATAACAGAGAGTCCGTAGCTCAAGGCACAAGGTGTGGTTGACACCTGAGGTTGCCCACTCACCTCCACATGTATGCTGTGCTAAAGATGTACCCAAACTCATTAACATGGACTGGGGGAGAGACCAGACACACACACACACACACACACACACACACACACACACACACACACACACACGGAAGGGGGGACTGGAATTTCTTTTTCCCTTAAAGCCAGATCACGTGTGTCCAGAGAGGTGAATGAAAGTATAACATAGAAAACAGTCTAGGCTCTATGAGATCTGTGTAAGTTGTGTGATGCAGTCCCTCCTGGTGATGATGATGTGTCTGTTTTTAAAAGGCAGGGGACTTTCGTAATAAATACCACATATGATCAAAACAAAAGCAAAAACAAAACAAAACAAAACAAAACAAAACAGTCAAGTGCAGGAACTGTTACTAGGCTTCAGGGAAATTGTTACTTAAAAACAAAAACAAAAAACCTGTGGTCTAAGGCTGGGAAGGTAACTTAGTTGTTAAAATGATTGTTAATCCCCAGATCTCACATTTAAGAATACTTTTTAAATGTTTTAAAAGCCAAGTGTGAGATGTGTACTTGTAAATGCAGTGTTAGAGTGGCTGGGGCAGGAGGGTCCCTGGGGCCCCCTGGCCAGCTAGCCTAGCCTATTTGGTGACCTCCAGGCCAGTGAGAGACTCTACCTCAAAGACAAAGGTGAGAAGTGCTTGAGAAGTGACATTTGAGGTTGCCTCTAGCCTTGGCATGCATGCACAGGCATGCACACTCAAACACAAACCATCTGTGATCTCTTTGGCCTTGCCTTAGGAAAGGGCTTCTGGGTTGTTGTTATGTTTTGTTGTTGTTTTGAATTTTGAAACTTAGCTGGGTATGGTGGTGCATGCCTTTCATCTTAGCACTCAGGAGGCAGAGGCAGATGATCTCTGTGATTCTACATAGTGAGTTCCAGGACAGTCACGGCTATGTAGGAGACCCTGTCTCAAGCAAGTAAGGAAGTGAATAAATAAATATAAAAATGTAAATGTTTTGAGAACTTCATACATGAGTACTATATTCCCACCCCCCTTTTCTCTTCCCGTGCCCACTCCACCTTGAATTTATGGCCTCTTCCTCTATATTGCTGTTTTTCCCTCTGTCTGTCTGTTCGTCTGTTCGTCTGTCCGTCCGTCCAATCCCCACCCCGCCTCTCTCTCTCTCTCCTGAGACCATTTAGTGTTGCTCTTATATATGTGTGTTTAAAGATGACCACTTGGAGTTGGGTTACCTATCAGAGGCCCATCATACAAAACTCTTCTCCCTCTTTTAGCTGCCACCACTGCTTGTTGCTCTTCGTCTTGGTGCAGAGCTTGTAAAGCTCCTCCCGTCCACGCTGGCATATCAGGTGTGGCCATCACTGTGCAGGGCTTGTGCAGGCTGCCGTACTGTTGTGATTTCATGGGTGCAGAAATGTCAGGAAGACACTCTTACAGTAAATCCTGCTTCCTGTCACAGCAGGAGAATTCAGGCTGCTGCTGGGATCAGAGCAGTGTTGGTCTCCTGGGTCTGAGGATGTCGTGAAACTCTGCTGTTTGATGGAACTGGCTTGCAAGCAAGGAGAGGTGGAGTGGAGATGGGTGTCTGATGACCCAGGAGAGAAAACCAAAAGTGTGGGCAGGCCTGCCAGAGTGACCATCACTCTTGAGCATCCTGGGAGTGGGAGGATTGGTTGAAAAACAAAACAAAACAAAGCAAAACTTTTTCTGTGGAGGAAAGAAAGGCTGTAAATTTCAAAAGTGTGGTACCATAAAAAGACCACCCCCTATCCTGAACATAAAAGGACCAAGGTCATTTCTGTCTCCCCATGACCTCATGTCCATGTGCCAGATTCCTGGTCACCGCCATCTTTGGCCAGCTAATCAGTGACCTTGGGTACAGTGTGAATATCTAGCTCTCTGGAGACAATGTTTGTTTGTTTTTGTTTTTCTGCCCTGCTGCTCAGTACATTTGTGACCTTGAGCAAGTCACATTCTTTGTTTTTCCACTTTGAATCAAGAATTATGAAACTTTCCCCACCTCCCTGAGAGTGGCAGAGAACAGGAGATAAAACAGCAGGGAAACAGCACACAGCAGAGTGTGGTCCCTGGTGGCCAGGCTGTCTTCAGCTAGGCTCCCTGTGTATAGCCCTGGTGGCCCGTTCCTCTCCATGTCCTAGGGCCTGTTTTGTTGTTTGTGTCTTGGCTGGGGAGTAGACTCACAGCCCTTTTGAGGCCAGTGCACAATCACCCTACTGTAACCCCAGTCCAAGAAGCTTTACCCAGACAGCATCCCTGCTGTTTTCTTTTCGTGAGCTCAAGACAGGGTTTCTCTGTGTAGCCCTGGCTGTCCTAGAACTCACTCAGTAGACCAGGCTAGCCTTGAACTCAGGGACCCACCAGTCTCAGCCTCCAGAGTGCTGGGATTAAAGGCATGTGCCACCAATGCCCTGCATCACCGCTGCTTTCAATACTGCCTTAGGCAGTGCAGGAGACTCGAGAGCACTGGGGGGTTTCTCCTTGCCTTCAAACACTTCAGCATCCTTCTTGTTTGGGCATCTCTTCTCACTGTTGGTTGTGTTTTATTTGCCTGTTTTCCTCTTTCTTTCTTTTTAAAATGATTTATTTATTTTTATTTTATGTGCATTGATATTTTACCTCCATGCATATCTGTGTGAGGGTGTCTGATCTCCTGGAACTGGAGTTACAGACAGTTGTGAGTTGCCATATGGGTGCTGGGAATTGAACCTGGGTCCTCTGGAAGAACAGCCAGGGCTCTTAACTGCTGAGCCATCTCTCCAGCCCCCTGTTTATTTTCTATCTCAGCTAGAATGTTGTTCTAAGCCATTTCACTCTTTGCATTTTTTTCCTTTCTTTCTCCTCTTCCTCCTCCGTTTTAAATTCAGATTTTAGGCAAGAGAAAGAAGGCCTTTGGGTAGCAAAACCTTCACAGGTGTTAGCTCTCCTCTCCCCTTCCTTTCCCTCCCCTCTCCTCCCCTCTCCTCCCCTCCCCTTCCTTTCCCTCCCTTCCCTGTCTCTGACTCTTTCTCCTTTCTCACTTTTCTCTTTCCTCTCTCTTCTTTCCTTAGCCTCTCTTTTTCTCTGTTCTCTCCTCTTTCTCTATCTCCTTTACCCCCTCTCTTTTTCCTCCCCACCCCTTCTAGAAAAATGTCCATAATTTGTTTTTAGTCAAGTATGGAAAATCCACTATGCTTTCAGGCACACTTTAGCCAGACTCTTCTTCAAGCTTCTGCATTAGCAAATCTGAATCTAAGGCCTAAAAAGATGTGAATCTTTATTTGTCATAATGAGTTGCTGAGACACAATCTCATAAAAAGTACAAGTAGGAAACAGTGGGTTAGTATCATGAGTTATAGATCCCCTCAACGATTTGTCCTCACATCTGATCCCTGTATTTTGTCTCTTGAGCACTAAAGAAGGACTATACCATGTATTCAGCTACTTAACAGAACAAAAATACCTCTGGACTTTAAGGGGAAAGCAGGGCTTCCTGCAACACCCAAGCCCATGTTTATTTACTTAATGTGTGTGTGTGTATGTGTGTGTGTGTATGTGTGTGTGTGTGTATGTGTGTGTGTGTGTGTGTCTGGTGTATACATGGAGGTGTAAACTATTCCATTTGTAAGGTCAGAGATTGATACCAGGTGTCATCTTTTTTCTGTAACTGTCTATGTTCTTTCTTTTTCTTATTTGTTTTGTGTTTCAGTGCTTTGTCTACATATGTCTGTGTATCACATGCATGAGTTACAGTTGTGAGCCAACGTATGAGTACTGGGAACTGAACATGGGTCCACTGCAAGTGTAGTCAGTGCTCTCAACCACCTAGTGATCTTTCCATGCCCTATGGTATTTCTTGAGACAGGATCTCTCACTGAACATGGGGCCTGCTGTTTTGGCTAGGCCCACTTGGCTAGTGAAATCCAGGGATCCTACTGTCTTGTATCTGGATTACAGACTTGAGCTACTGTACCTGACTTCTGTGTTGATACTGGGCATCTGGCCTCTGGTCCTTGTGCTTGCCTGCTGGAGAGATGCCCCCAAGCCCACATTTTAGATGGTTCCTAATAAACATGAGTCCCATGTTTCACCCTAGTGATTGCATTGCCTAAAGCTGGTAGCCCCCAGGCTGTGATCTTGTCCAACTCCCATGAGTTCAGCAGGCTAGCAGTTGGGCAATGCTGAAGTGAAGTCTCTCCAAAGACAACTCAGGTGCAGGAGCCTTGGCTGGTGACTCAGAGTCTGGCACTGGCTGCAGTAAAGAGCAGCCAGCCAGGACTCCAACAAGATGGTTGTAGGTTCCCGTGTTTAGACGAGGAGGAGGAGGAGGAGGAGGAGGAAGAAAATGGGCTGGTATTTTCCTTCTTTCTTACCACCTCTCTTATGAGACTTCAAACAGGCTTCCAAAACTTATTTCACTCAGTTTTGCAAGAAGATCATAGAGTTTTTTTTTTAAGTCTCATGAAAATTCTTATTCTTTGGTGGGAAGTATCCTCTATGTGCCTTCCAAATAAAAAAGTGTTAGTCATAATTGCTGGTGAATACAAGGTAGGCCAACCCTGCCTGCTTCCCAGATCTCCATTAGGCACGTGGCTTGTAGGATGCTTTTGTTTGTTTGTTTGCTTGGTTGTTGAGATACGATTTCTCTGTGTAGCCTTGGCTGTCCTGGACTCACTTTGTGGACCAAGCTGGCCTCGAACTCACAGAGATCTGCCTGCCTCTGCCCTCCCGAGTGCTGGGATTAAAGGCATTCACCACTGTGCCCGTCTCTAAGATATTTAAATTTTTTTTCTGTGTTGAGACAGAATCTGCGTTACTCTGGCTGCTCTAGAACTCACAGAGCTCTGCTTGCCTCTGCCTCCCCAGCATGAGGATTAAAGGCATGCTCCCAAGAAGTGTTAGTTGAAATGCTGCTGAGATGGACTTGTGGCCTAACTTTTCACTGTGTCTGTCTTCATGCTGTCTCCTCATCGCCTTTGCAAAGACTGTGTGCCATTTTAGGAAACCCACACAGAATGCCCTGTCTATTGTTCTACTGTTGAAGCTTGTGCAGAAATCTTAGGGTACTTGCCCCAGCTCTCAGGACTTTGGGAAAGAGGATGCTGAGAAAATCTTCGGCCTCTAAGTAGCTAGGTCACAGGAGTGCCCCCAGTTAATCTGAGGATGTACTATGCTTCAGATGCTACAGAGATTTGAGTCCACTGGATTAACTACAAGTGGTTGTCTGAAGTCCATACCCCTGTGTGAGTATTGTAGAGCAGATAGTATTGGCTGGTGTGAGGGCATCCCGAGAGACTCTGGTACATGACTGTTACCCGCCCAGACTTGTGGAGAGGACATTTTGTTTTGTTTGGAGCATCAGTAACAGGATCTCATGGTTTGTTGAGGGACTTTCTTGCCCCATGTGTCTAATACTCCCAGTCATCTGCATTGTCAGGTTTCCTTGGACATCTGTTACTTTCCAGTGACTAGAATGCTGGTATGAGATCGGCTTGCTTTCCCATTGTTCAGTGATAACCAAGACTCCATTTGTAATGCATAGTCAAAATGTCTTTAAAAGTCCAGTTTGGAGGGGCTGGTCAGGATCATCCAGCACAATCTTTGCTCTGGGAACACAAGGGACCCGAGTTCTGTCTCTTAACTATCACCCAAGTGTTGGGCAAGGAGTGGGTGTTGTACTGGGGAAGCGATCCTTGAGGGTTGCTGAATCCCTGAACTTCAGGTTCAGTGAGGAGCCCTATCTTAAAATAAGCAGATGGTGATTGAGGAAGATGATTTATATAAATGTGTGGCTTCTACCTATACACGCACACGTAAGCAAACACATGTATGTGCATACCCCCCATAAACACACCACACACACACACACACACACACACACACACACACACACACACCCCTATTTGGAGAATTTGCTGCTTCAGAACGCTGTTGAACCCATAGACACTGTAAGCCATTGCTGTTTCTTGGTTCTTTCCTGTGGAAGGAACTCAGCAGAACAGATGAGGGACCAAATTTGGGCTACAGGCTATAGTATGTGCCTGTGACCCAAAACTTTTCAGATAGTTACTTGTTTGTTTGTTTTGGAGGCCCTCTGTGTGTCAGTCCCATCTGAGAGCCGACAAAGGGTGTTACGTAAACTCTCCTCTGAAAGGTTTCCTTTCCCCCCTCCAGCTTGCTGTACGTATGTGTGTGTGCTTGCAGGAACTATGTTTTATGTAAACATGCTAGTATTTCTTTAAAAGTGGTAAACATGTTTTTGAGTACCTGCTACCTTGATAAACATGCTAAACATAGGATTAACCAGGCCCTCATCTAAGCACCTGCTATGAACCTGAGACACAAATAGCTGAAACACGGTAAACATGCCTAAGTAAAACATCATTTGTAAGAAGCAGATGGCACTCATTTACTTAGAAAGCGAAGGCATTGTTGAGAATGGAACCATCTTGAATCCAGGGAATGAAGACATATTGCAAATGCCCAGGTTCCTGGTTACTATGGAAATATAGCCTGGCAAAGTAATAACCCATCCCATAGTTCAGTTCGCAGGCTCTGTGTAGACCTCAGTGATGGCCCCTGGACCTTAGTGTCTCTGATCCCTTTTGCAGATGGGGTCTTAGAGAAGAGTCAAAGTGAAGGGGCACCCGGGCAGTCTGTCTGGGTGAAGGTTTTGCACATGTGCACTCCCATTTCTATAAGTTCAGAGAGCTGTTGCTAAGTGCAGGCTTTATCAGCTGCTTCTGCTGGGTGACACCCTCCAACTGAGCCTTTATTGTAACCTGATCTCAGCGCTCAAATACAGCACAGAGTCATCCAGTGCCAGGCAATTGTCACATCTTTTATAAAGGAAGTGTTGATTCAACCCAGCCCAGGAAGAGCCACCAAGAGTAAAAGGTCTCCAGAGATGGGATTGGGCCTTTTAAGTTATTTACATTAGCGCTTGGCCTGGAACATGAGCCAGAGGCGCTGCGTGCTGTAAAAGAGAAGTTCTTTGATTTATTCATGTCCTCGCACATAAATGCTCTCACCTTTTCTTCTCTTCCCTTTCCTCCCTTTCCTGTTCTTTCTTCTTCATCATCCTCCTGTCCTCCCCATCCCTCTCTCATGTGTACACAAACACACATCCACACGCTTAGTTTATTTCCAGCAAGTCTAATTTTATCTTCTATCAGCCCACGAAAATCTTTTCTTCAGTTGTCATCGAGCCACTATTAGGAGAGTAAGATCTGTCCTTTCTCATTCTCTGTGGGACCAGAATAAAGGTCATCTCCAGGGCTCAAGTGCTGGAAGCTGAGTTAAAGGGTGTTAATGTGTGCTGGTACACATCATGGCTCAAAATGGTGGTTAAGTTCTAGTGCTTGGGAAGCATCCTGAACACAGGCTGCGGACCAGTCTTTTCCTCAGACCAACCCTAAGCATACTAGCTGGCGGTGGCCTTGAACTCCTGACTCTCCACCTCCCAGACCTGGGATTGCAGGTGGGTCTTGTCATACCAAGTGGAATCCAAAACCTTAAGCATTAAAGCTTTGGGATCCCTTTTGTGCCTGGACAACTTAAACACTGGATTGCAGAGACTCAGGTAATACGAAACTTACAAAAACACCCCTTAGTGGCTGATTTCAAAGCATATTACACATTCAGACCAATTAGGTCTTAAAATTCTTGTTGAGATACATGCTGGTTTTTAGTTTATTTTTTTTTGAAAGTGATATTTCCCCCCAACTGTTGCTAGCGTTTTTATAAGGCAAGAGAATTATCATGGAATATTTGTAACAGTTTATGCTCAGATGATTTATTCTCTGTGCTTGTGTTCTCTCTATCTAAAATACTTGAAATTTCTTTACCTGCTATTATTCACTTGTGGACTGAACCCCAAAAGCCATTCTGTACAGCTTCGCCTTGTCCCTTTCTGTCTTCAGTAGATTCAGTGACATTTCCTTTGTAGACATACACATTCCTACAGCCTTTCTGTGTTGCTGTCTTCCCATCCCTTCCATAGTGAGGCTCCATGTGAATTATGTGGGGAGCCTGGAGTTCATCATATGAGCAGATTAAGTTCATATACCCCATGTTGGGTCTGAAAAAGACGTCACAGAGTTGTCAGCATGGCTCGGTGGGTAAGAGCGCTTGCTCCGCAGGCCTGAAGAGTTGAGTTCCATCCCTGGAACCCATGTAAAGGTGGAAGAACTGATGTCACAAAATAGCGTCTGGCCTCCACAAGTGGTACCCTACCCATCATATATATGCTAATAATAGTAGTAGTAGTAATAGTAACAACAACAACACAATAATAATAATAACAGTAGTAGTAGTAATAGAAAAGAAATATAAAAATAATTTTTAAAAATATCAACTATATGAATCACCCTTTTACCCACTTGAAACTGTCGGGGTAAGCCTGAAGATTCCTATAGTTAACCCTGAATGTATAATAACCGTCTAGAGTGTATAGACTATATAGATTGGGGTTGCTCTCCCTGCCTTCTGCTAAGATACATGTGTGTGCTTGTGAGAGTCACGCTGTGTGTGAGTGCTTTTTCATGGGTGATATCTTCCCCATGAGGAATAACCTATATTGGTTTTAGAGAATGCAGTTGTTTAAAAGCCAAAAGGTTGGTCTCTTAGTAATTTGTGAATCGGGAAATCACGCAGTTGTGGCTTTCTTTGCCTTCACACTGCACATAGGTAGTCTTTCTCATTTTCTGCTGTATTTCTCTGCAATATCTCCCAGTGTCTGCTACAGTCTGCTTCTACCTGACTGCCGGAGCCTCCTTTTGGGATTAGCCTTTACCCTGAAGAATCTGATGATAAGGCTTATGGTGTAGAATAGGTTCCTGTCCTGGATGAAAAGCCTGGGAGCTTTATGTGAAACAGCTAAGGGAATGCGGACAGTATGGGAGGCATGTGCTCCCGCGGGCACCTTGCACAGGGGACTATTTTTCTTATATGATATAAATGAAATCTTCACTCTGCCCACTTTTCCGCCTACGCTTGTACCAAGCGTCTCCAAGGAGACGAGGAAACCCAGAGTCCAGCGATGGTGAATCCTCTACCGAGACAGCAGGCTGGAGTCTCAGACAACTCTCCCAGGCGTCTTGCCTTCCAGCTGCCCCTCTCAGACAGCTTTCCTTCCGAACAGGCTTTCTCAAATGTGCCTCCTCTTTCCAGGCAAAAGAGCTTGGGCACTCTGTGTGCAGGTCTCTTGGGGTGCACTCAGTAGCAGATGGCCAACCCTGGAAGCGGAGGATGGATGCTCAGGTGGTTACACAGGCATCCTCCACCTCTGAGGACAAAAGTGCCCCTTTGTCTCTTGCCGTTCAGTGCTTCTGTTTGTCTGCGCTCGCTCCTCTGCACCTCTTAGACACAAGCGCCCAGCTCAGTCATAAGAACTGTCCTAAAAGTTCTTGTAACAGCAGACCTTTCTTTCGGAGCTCTGCTGAGTGAGCTTGTCATGGAAGTCAGCCCACCTTTCCTAGGTGTCTGCTCAAGTGCAGGAAGCCCTCCCCTGTTTCTCATTTACCTCTTTTCCTGAGTACAGTTCATAGATGCCCCGGCCTTCTGCCCCACCCTGCCCTCAGCTTGTCACTTTACTATTCAAGCAACCTGGCTCTTCTTCTCTGAGGAAGCCAGTACCGTGTCAGTCTTTTCTTTTTTTAAGATTTATTTATTTATTATGAATACAGTGTTGTCCTTGCATGTACACCTGCACACCAGAAGAGGGCATTAGACCACATTACAGATGGTTGTGAGCTGCCATGTGGTGGCTGGGAACTGAGCTCAGGGCCTCTGGAAGAGCAAACAGTGCTCTTAACCTTTGAACCATCTCGCCAGCCCCTCCCATGTCAGTCTTTTATGGTCACTTCCTAAGCCCAAAGTATCAGATTTTGTTTGAGGCATTGAACACATCTGTGTGTACCTTTTCCTTGAGACACAAATTAATATAAGTGGCCATATATATGTGACTCAAGAAATGGTTTAGTGATTAAGAGCACTTTCTACTGTTCTTATACTCAGCTTTCTGACAGGAAGTACTGGTCATATCTGTGCTGCTAATACTTTTTTCTTCCCTTAAACTTTTTAAAACCGGCGTGGGCGTTACTCAGTCATATGTTCACCCTTTGGAGGTCTTTTTGTGTGCCTCTTGTCTGATTGCCAATTTACACCACTTCCATAACTGCTACCTTGAAAAAGAACCTTCCCATAAAAGGCTTGAAAGAGCCATTTAAACTAACAAGCTTGGTTCTTGGGTTCATAGTGGAAAGTGAGATGCCCACAAGTCACCCCTGCTAAACTTTCCTTTTATTTTATCTCTGTCTGTTGGACTATATAGGATAGGTCAGGTTGGACTCAATCTCTCATAATGACCTTGCATATCTGAGATATTTTGTAGATACCATAACCAAAAATTTTAATGTTGGGAAGAAGAACATCTATGTATAATCATTGTCCTAGGAGCACACACACACACACCTCAAGATGCCCTTGAACTTTGACCTTTTAGCTTCTCCCTCCTAAGTGCTAGGGTTACTAGGGTGACCATGTATGCCACCATGCCCATTTCATTTGGTACTAGAAGTCAGACCCAGTGCTTTGTGTGTGCTAGGCAAGCCCTCTATCATCTGGGAGATATCCTCGCCCATAGGTTTTTCTTCTCCGTCTTCCGGGGTGGTCATTCCAGATGTACGTCCATCTGCTGTAAGCTGTCTGTAGGCATAACTGTTACTGTGGCCGCTCATTTTCCTGTGCTTTACTATCTAGCTCTTTCTCTTGAGTTGGATGCAGGTGTGGTGAAAATATATAAAACTTGGCTTCCTAAGTTTTCCCAAGAAGAATCCAGCAGGACATGGTATCTCTAATAAGAGCCCTTCCTCTTCCCTTGAGCCTTAAATTTCCCTCATCCCTCCTGATCCCTCTCTAATATCTGTCCACAAATTGCCGGCCATTCATACTTACAGATGCCATGGCAAGTATTTAATGGGAATGAAGTATCTACTTACATATGATACTGCGTCTAAGGAATCATGGGTAATTTCACCAAATCAAAGGAAATGTAAACACATTCTGGAACGTTTTCTCTGTAAACTGGCAAGAAGATTCATGTGCCATTTCCTTTGCCTGGAAATGAGAAAGTAAGGGTCATCCCTGAAGAGTTTTTCCTGAGATCTCTTTGTCAGGAAGTCCCCAGACCTGTGTAATAAGGAAGCCTTTCCCTTTATTTTTTTTCTTGTAGGCCCTGCAGGTAGCAAGGCAGCTCCTCCTTCAGCAGCAGCAACAGCAGCAGCAGCAACAGCAGCAGCAGCAGCAGCAACAACAACAACAGCAACAGCAGCAGCAACAGCAGCAACAGCAGCAGCAACAGCAGCAAGTTAGTGGATTAAAGTCTCCCAAGAGGAATGACAAGCAACCAGCTCTTCAGGTAGCAACACTTTGTCAAAAAAATATTGTCATACTCTTTTCCATGGCTGAGAAGCCTTATAGAGGTGGATTTTGATGACCATTGCGTAACAATCTAAGGAAATTTTGGGCAAATGTATGTTTTTAGGTTATGAGCAGATTATGAGATCATGAGGAAAATCTCTCTTTGACCAAAAACTTTTTTTTGACATATCAAAATTTTTAATCTTGGGAAGACTTCAGCCTGCTGGAGGACTCGTGCGTGTATAAAATGGCCCTGATAACAAGCAGCTACCCACTTCACCATTCCTCATTTCCAGTCCCATGTAACCATTTTCCTACCTTCAAGTTGACTCTTTTTAGTTTCCACAAGTGGGAGAGTGGACAGTACTTGCTGCTCTAGGTCTAGCTGGCTTCACTTACTGATATGTCCCCTCTCTCCAACCATGTTTCCGCAGATGACAAGAAGCTTCTTCTTTGCTGATGAAGTGGCTTCATTATTGTTAGTCCACTTACCTGGTGACAGGCATGTAGGCTGATTCCATGTCTTAGCTGGCGTGACTACAGCAAACATGAGTGCGTGAGGATCCTGTCAGGAGGCCAGGATGTTGCTTATTTTCTGGTGCCGTGATAAAGCACCATGTGCCATGACCAAGGCAACTTCAGGATGAATGTGTTTGTTGGGGCTTCTCATTCTAGAGGGATAGGAGTCCATCATGGCTGGGGAGGCATGGCAAGCAAGTGTCAGACTTGGCAGCAGGAAGCTGAAAGCTCGCATCTGAATCTGAAGCAAGGAGAGTGACCTGGAATGGCACAAGGCTTTTAATCGCCAAGCCAGCCCCCAGTGATGTAATTCTTACAACAAGAGGTTTATGAACCACATAAACCTCACAAACAGTGGCATCAACTGGGAACCAAGAGTTCAAATGCCTAAGACTGTGGGGGCCATTTCACATTCGAGCCATCTCCACTGACTTCATTTCCTTCCTATATATGCCCAGGAGTGTTCCAGCTAAGTCATATGATGGTTCTGTTTTCAGGTTTTTCAGGGTCTGCGTACTGTTTGAGGACCCTTCATCATACTTTTCATACTGGCCAGATCCATGGCTTCCCCACTGGTAACATACACAAGTTCCCTGTTGTGGAGACATAGTCGCTATTCCTAAGTAGGGGTCAAGGGTGCAGAGATGGCCCTGACATCTCACAGGCTTTGGACCGTTCCACACTATCCTTCAGAAAGGAGCGCTACTTAACAGCTCCAGGTGTCTGCGGTGTCAAGTGCTTCTGTTTGGCCCCAGGGGGATACTATGCTTCTGATATTATACCCAGTAATGAATATAACAGAATACATGGCCTCCTTCAGTAGATGTTTGCAGCATGTTTCTGAATCATTAATTGAAAACGGGGAACAATTTTTATGAAATGATAACAAAAGAAGATTGTTTCCACAATTTCTCATTTCTGGCACATCGAGGGCCAAGGGTTTAAGTAGAAGGAGGGGTGAGTTCATAAAATCTAATTTGGATTTGGGTCTTGGAGTAGAAAATTGCAGTAGAACTTTCAAAGAGACTCAAATCAGGCTTTTTATGCCCACGTTCAAGTTAGGAGATAGGTATGAGGTGCCCCCCCCCATTGGAGGCTAAGGAAGGGTTTCTCACTGGAAGTGTTGTGACAATTTGTGATGAGCAGTAACACAGTGTTACTTGTCATCTGCCTGTGTTGTCACTTGTGACCTACGTGTGTTGACTTCTCCCTGGATTAGGATAAATCATGTCAACTTCTAAGCTATCCTGCACACGCCGTCCTGTCCTTGGTAAGCCAATTCTGGCTCTCCTACTGTGCCAGAGAATCTGTCCCTCTTCCAAAAAAGTCCAACCATATAGTGACAGATTACTGGGCAAGTTGAGCATCGGTGTGGACTGTTTACAAACTCTCTCCCTAGGACAGCTGTTTGGTAAACTACCAGTAACTCGCACCCTTTAACTCTGTGTGGGTGCGGGTGTGGGAGACAGTTTTAATGAGGTGCAGTGCCGTGGAGGGCGGGTGTCAGGTGTTGTAAGAAGGGCTTTGTTGTGCAGATGTCTTAAGAACAGCTCAGGAGGAGGAAATATGACTGTGTTGACCTTTCAGCTGTGAGCTTATTTGTCAGGATTCAAATAAGTTGAAAGGATCAAACTGAACAGTTTCCGTAGTCAGTCTGGGAATTGTGTTTCAGGGGTCAGCAGTGGAGGCCACATTGCAGATTCCATAACATAGCCAATTGTTGGTACATATTAAAGTACCAGGGCATCTCCTGCAGACAGAGACACAATTAAAATTCTAATTTATTAATGTATACAGGGAGCTGGCCCAACCTGTCACTCAGTGATTCAAATGCCTGTCCGTTCTTTGGCCTCCCTCTTGGAGCCTCTCACAGCCTGGAAAATACTAGGAGTCCTGTTGAATTTATCAGGACTCAAGTACACTGGGAAGTGGGTATCCATAGGGCAGCTTTGGTCTGAAGTTTTAAAAAAATATACAGAGACACTGTCCAATCATAGTGCCCTAGAGAATTGAATATCACTTACGATTAAATTGTTTTCTGTGTGTGTGTGTGTTGCACACCAAAGATTGATTGATTGTGTTACTCAGTCCAGTCCACACTTCATAGCCTTGGTTATCCTGGAACTTGCTATAGTGACCAGGTTGGCCATCCTGCATTCCACCTTTCTTTTTTGAGACATCAATTCTCACTGAATTTCAACCTACCAATTCAACTACGTGGCTTGCTGTTGAGCTCCAGGGACCTTCCTGCCCCCCACCCCCCAACGCGCGTGCGCGCGCGGGCGCACACACACACACACACACACACACACACACACCAAGCTACAATTGCATATGAAGATCTCTGTGCCTTGTTTGCACATGTGGGTGCTGTAACCTGAACTCACTTGCTCATGCTAGGAGCCCTTTACCCTGATCTGTCTCTCTAGCTCCAGTGCTTGGGTTTTTAAAACCTGGCATCTAGGGTAATGAGTAAATGTTCGTTAGGCTAAATAGACAAATGATGTAAAGTTTCAGGGGATTTCCTTTCGAGGGCTCTATTTTTTTTTTTCTTGACAGTTAAGGATTTTAGCATCCAAACCAAACAGTCTGACATGGAGCATGTTGTAGATTATGGCTAAGTCGATGTGAGACCCACTATGGTGTGCTCTGCAGTTCAGCCTGTACAGAAGAGATGGAAGGAGAGTGGTTATCAGGAAGTCTAGTCTGGTGAAGACGCTGCTAGGTGTCCTCTGGGCTTCTCAGGAGTAGAACTGACAAGCAGAAAATTTAGGCTGAGTTTTGAGAGTTGGTGCGTGTGCACGGGTGCATTCGTGCATATGTGTGTGTTGTCTTTGTGTCCTGACCTATTGCTGGATAGAGGGTTGCTCAAATCCAGTAAGCATAGAGCGTCACTCAAACCCACTAAGCTTTATTAATTTAGCCCTGCCACCTACTAATAGAAAGGAGAAAGTACTAATCTCTGTCACATGGTCTATCACCTTTTTATAAAAAGATATGTGTAGCTTTGGTACCTCTCAGAAGAAATGACCTTGACATTGAAGTCCATCCTGGCGAGCCTTGTCCCTGGGCGTCTCGCCTGGAGTGGCTCTGAAATGAAAGGGAAATCCTGCCAATCTGCACAGCGGTCCTCTCTGATCTCCAAACCCTTCAGAACTCTACATTCAGAGATCTGTGCTAGCAGATTTCAGACCTGCATAGAGGAAGGCTTGACGGGGAAGGAGGATTTGATCTGCTGAGGGCTTGAGATGCGGAAAGGAGAAAAGAAACCTTAAATTCCCAAATAGGCTATGGCCCGTGTTTTAAGCACTCCTCACACTTTCCTTCTTCATGTTGGCGGCCCACTCCGGTTCCGCAGGCGGATGAGACAAACACAAGGAAAGGGAAAGTGAGAGGAGGCTGTAAGTGGGTACTCGGCAGAGATAGAGATCATGAACCCAAGTCAGACAGCACCAAAGTGGACTAATCTCAATAGCAGAGAAAGGCGCGCTGCTGGTACATGTTAAACCAAGCCTGGTGCTTGCGTTCTCAGCACACAGCCTGGCTAATGGATGAACAAGGTGTGAACCAAGTACCCAGGCCCCTTTTGGAGTTCTTGACTGGTATTCGGCTTACCATCCTACATGGCCCCTTTTTGCTTATGCTGTAAATTTGCCTTGCAAATTTCCTTTTTATGAAAGATAGAAGTGGAAATTGGAAATTGCCTCCATACGTAATTCACAATCAGAATGATCTGAATTCATTAGAGGCATTTTGGTGAGCCACAGTGCGCTGGGTGCTGGGCTGGTGCTATTAGGACCCTATGCTGTTGACACAGACCCTGCCCTCAGGATGCCGTGCAGCTAGATGTGAATTAGTTTGATTTTGCTTAAAAGAATTAAGAGGTGGATAAAAATAGTAGGCTGCTTTTTATAAATATTTATATACTTCTGAAGATTGCTTAAACAAGTGAAATAAATACATAACAGTGCAGATGCCCCCTTCCCCCTCCCATAACCTCCAAAGCCCGTGGCTCTACTGGCTAGCGATTAGTTTGTAGTAAATGAGCAATTTTTTTTTATTGATCAAATCTTGGAACATTGACTGCCGTAGCTGGGTAGTAATTCCTTTTGGTTCTTTAAGCATTTTAGTTGTTGGCTGGGACACATATACTGGAAGGAAGTCAAATGACACAGTTTCTCCCCAGAAAGTCAAAGTACATGAGGGTTCGGCAGCCTGCAAGTCAAGACAGAAAGCCAGCCTTGTGTAGTGCTTCCGGTGGGAGGCTGACCACAGCTCCAGGCTGGCTGAAGAGAGTGTGAATTGACAGCTGGGCATCACCTTGGTTTCCCTCCCCTATTTCCTCCAAGGTTAGATGCCTCGCAAGCCCCTGGCCCAGGAGGCCATTTTTCCTCTCCATGAGGATCAATAGTGAAACCCACAGGAGGACCAGCCTTAGGCTCATGATTGTAAGGGGTCCAGCTTTGAGGTTCAAACACAAGATTCAACAGGTGTTTGGTTTTGTCTATCTTGTATCTTTTCCTTTGCATTGTCTTTTTTTTTAAGGAAAGATTTTATTTATTTATTGTATATGAGTGCTCTAATTTGCATGTACACCTGTTATGCCAGAAGAAGACATTAGATCACATCACAGATGGTTGTTAGCCACCATGTGGTTGCCGAGAATTGAACTCAGGACCTCTGGAAGAGCAGACAGTACTCTTATCTCTCTGGCCCCCTTTACATTGCCTTAATGCCACATAGGGTCTCAGACCATTTCTGTCACTCACTAAGAAATAAGTTCCTAAGAGGAAAACCTTAAAGGAAACTCCAGTTTAATTTTGTACTAGTGAGATGGGACACTTTCAGAGTACCAGCCCTTAAAAATATCTCTGTTGCACTAGGTTAGGAAAGTGGATCATTCATTAAACTGCATCCCTTAAGGTTCCAAGTAAACAATGCCTATAGCCAACATCTCTGCTCTTTAAAAGGGATCAGAAAGGTCAGAATGTCTGTCCCTTATAAGATGCCGTCCTTTGCATACCTTTGAGAATCTTAAATCCCTATAAGCAAGTTTTGATAAGGAATAAAAAAAAGTAGAAACAATTTTTTTGAGACAGGGTTGGCTGTCCTGGAACTCACAGAGATCCTCCTGCCTCTGCCTCCCGAGTGCTGGCATTAAAGGTGTGCGCCACCACTGCCTGGCAGAAATGATGATTTTTAAAGTAGTTATGACATCTTGTAGGTCACACAGAGTATGAGAAATAGGACAGAAGGAGCGAAATAACTCAGTAGGTAAAGGAGTTGGATTCAGGAGCCTGGAAACCTGAGTTTGGTCCTCCAAAGCCACAGCGGAAGGAGAGAACCAACCACACAAAATTGTCCTCTGACCGTCACACATGTGCGTGGTGCACACACATCACGCACCATAGACATCTGATAATAATTTACAGATACATTTATCTAGATAGTAAGCATATATTTATATGATAATTATCCATATGATGGGAACACTGGCCTGCCCTCCCCTCCAGCATGATGTCTATGCATGCAGAATTTTGTATCGTTTTAAGGGTTTCATGTGATTCAAGGAGCCTAAGTTTATCCTCCTGAGTTCGGATTCTGGTTTTAATAGTCCCATTCTGTCCTTGCCTACAAAATGATGACATGAGTTGTGATGGGGCGGCTTGTGTTGAACGGCTCATGTTTATTTAAATTTATATGACCATGTCCTAGTCTCACCAAGACAAACCCACTCCATGTCTGGGTATGTTTATTTTATTGGCAATCTCACTCTCATAAGTATCTCAGTGTGGACATTTACGTATAGTTAGCTTACCTCTGAGCACTTGAATATTAAAATGAAAATTAAATGCTAGTGTTTTATATCAAACTCTCTTAGTTAGGGTTGCTATTGCTGTGATAAAAACACCATGAACAAAAGCATGTTGGAGAAGAAAGGGTTCCTTTGGCTTTCTCTTCCACAGCACTGTTCATCATCAAGGGAAATCTGGGCAAGAACTCAAACAGGATCCATGAAGTAAGACCCAATGGAGAGGCCATGGAGTAGTGCTTCTTACTGGCTTACTCCTCATGGCTTACTCAGCCTGTTTCCTTATAGAACCCAGGACCACCAGCCCAGGGATAGCATCACCCACAGTGGGCTGGGCCCTCCCTCATCAATCATTAAGAAAATACCTTACAGGCTTCCTACAGTCTGACCTTATGGAGGCATTTTCTTAATTGATTTTCCTCCTCTCAGATGACTTTAGCGTGTGTCAAACTGGCATCCAACTGTCCAGCACACAAACCATGTGTGCATCACCACGGGCAGAGTGATGAAAGTGTTGTCAGTGCTCAACCAGCCCCATAGCACTTCTGTAGGATGGGTGACTGTGGAGAGGAAAAACTGAAACTCGTAAAGGTTCATGGGAGTAGTCACAGAACACCCAGCCAGGCCTCGAACACTGATGGGTAGCCAGGCTCCAGAGAGCCACAGGCCATCTGTGTTCTACCTGCAGCTAATAGCTGCCTCTCCTTCATGTGTGTTTTCTCAGTCCCCACTGAGTGTCATAGTTTCCATAAGTAAGCAAATTATCATGTTTTCTATGTGGTAAACAACAACAACAAAAAAAAAACCCAAAATGAACCCAAACCAATTCTGCTGTATATATCTGACTTCAAAGAGGAAGGCCACTTAGATCTCCATAACTTCCTAATTACAGCTGTGCGTGTGTCTGTGTGTATTTCTGTGTCTGAACATCAGGACAGTGGGCAGCAGTGAAAAGAATGATCCCTTTTCCTCAAGGCTGATTGCTCCTCTGAGCTTACGTGTGTTGGAACATGGAGTACTGTGTTACAATCACTGCACGGGCTAGGAGGTGGAGAGGGACAAGGGAAAAAAACATACTTGACTGGTCAAAAATGTGTAAATTGCTGACAAAATGACACATGTAATTAAGAGTGTTCCTACCATTTTACCTTGTGGTTTCCACCTCCAGTGTTGAGAAAGAGAGTGACTCCCACCTCGCTAATTACCATTATCACTGAAATGCTGGGGTTGGAGTCATTAGTTCCATGTGCATTTAATTAGAGGAAGGCTGAAATTGGATTTAACTTATTACTTTTTCATGGATCACTTTCTTGTCATCACTTCAAATTGGATTGCAGCCCCAGGTAACTAATTATTAGAGCCACAGGATCAAGAGTGAAAAAAAAAAAGGTAATTAGGAATAACACTGTCGGACCCTTGCTGGTCATCTGCTTGTGCTTCAGGGAAGGGGGTGAGGGGAACCAAAGAAACACCCGTGCACTGCAGTATTACAGACTGGAGAGTTGGAGCCCTGCGTAGTTGCTAAGCATCATGGGAGTGCGTCACCACCCATAGTGGCTTCTGTGATCCCCAACTGAGTTGAAGATGTTGACTCCACGTGATTCCACTCTCAGTTTTTCATACCTAGATTAAGCTTGTGAAAACAACAGATTGGGTGGAGGTATGAAGCTTCTCAACAACTGTGTCTTCTGCGGACCTCACAAGCATGAGTACAACAAAGCTGTCAAGATGCCTGTGAGCCAGAACACGGCGTGTTTTAAGTCCAGGGAGCTAGAATTTAATGAACATATTAATGTTCCAGAACCATCATTCATATCTGACGGGAGAGTATGTCAGTTGGCATTACACTAAGATTTAGAGTTTCCGTATTTGGAGTTATTTGTCAAAGCTTCCGGTATCCTATAATGCTCAGGTCATTTCCTTTGCTTCTGGTTTGTTCCCTACCATACCCACATAGTCCAGATTCTGTAGAGGCTTCCTGGGGGTTTTGTATCTCTTTCCACTCTCATTGAAAATACTTTAAATTATATTGTTTCCATGTGTCGAACAGAACTCAGAGCTACAAGCAATCAATTTTATAGACATTGTCTGAAAAATGTTGATGACAGTTAGAGGATGTGAACGGATTGGATTGTAAAGTACCAAGGACTAAGTGTGGAGAGAGACAGAGACAGAGACGACAGAGTTTTCTTACTTCCCAAAGTTCTGTGAGTCAGATTTTCTCAAGAGGTGCTTCTTAAACAGAGCAGAAGGGCTGGAGAGACGGCTCGGTAGTTAAAGAGTGTGGGCTAATCTTCCAGTGTGCACATGGTGTCTAACAACCGTTTGTAACTCCAATCCCAAGGGACACAAAGCCCTCCTCTGCCCTCTGTGGGCATTGTATGCGTGTGGTAAACAGACATCCGTGCAGGTAACATGCCCCCACAGATCAAAATAAATACAATTTTTATAAAAGAAGGAAAGAAAGAAAGAAAGAGAAAAGAAAGAAACAAAGGGGCGAGCTGAGAGTCCACTCTGGTAATTCAGTGAGAATCTCCTTATGAAATATGACAGGCAGAAAAACATTTGGTTCTCCATTAAAATGACTCACCAAGCAGCCCGCTTCAGTGCCTTTATGTTGTTTAAAATCTGTTTTTGAATGTTCTGCTAATGTAAGCAAATAACGGTGATTCAGTGCTGGGTGACTTTTCCCACCCTTGTGAGCCAGGCTTGCTCTGGAGTGTCACCCAGGATGAGCCTCCCAACCCCTCCTCCAGAACCACTCATCAGAGGTCACCACGTTAGTGTTACTCGCAAAGTGATAAAACACCCTTCCGGGAATTACACGTCTCTTTCCTGTGTAATCCTTCTAAGCAAACTGGCAAGACCCAAAATAGTAATCATCAAGTCTAATGCAGAAAATTAAGGCTTTTTGGTTGGTGTTGTTGGAACATCTTAAGTTGATTTAGGAGTTTTGTACACAGTATTCGTCTGTGGTTGAAAGGGGCCACGCTGAGGTCAAGTGATGTAGTGTTTTCCATTTTTCCATATGAGCCTCTCAGTGTGTGATAAAAGCGAACTCCTTTATTTTCTAAGTCTGCAAGAATTTCTGATGAAATGCAGAGGTCAGGGGTGTTCCCTGTCAGTTTGAGCAGCCAGTATTCGTTAACTACTGTTTTTTCTTCATTTCTCTCTCTCCCTCTCTTTCCCCCTCCTACTCCCCCCTTTTTTTCCTGTCCCTTCTCCATCACTTCTTCCCTCTCTCCCTTGCTCCCTCTCTGCATGTGTGTGTGCTTGCGTGTGTGTGTGTGTCTGTGTGTCTGTGTCTGTGTGCGCACGTACACACACGCGCACACATGTAACTTTTCTTCCCTGCTCTCCACTCTCCCTACACTGTGCCACTTTTCTGACACATGCCTAGTGAGGTCCTCCAATCTGAAACTCATTAGCACACAGCTTTGGACCCTGTCCAGTGGTTTGAAAGTTTCCTGAAGCCTAGAATAACAGCATTCAGTGCAACATCATGGACTAGAAGTGACAATGGGGGTAGTCGTGTTCCCCTGGCACCCTGCCTGGTCAGGAAAGCCAGCTGACCTCAAAACACGGGGAGACAGAGGTCACACATATGGCATGGGCTCCTGAACTTTGATCCTCGGAAAGTGTCTTCTGAAATCATGGGCATGGCAGCCTTTCCCCTTAACTGGTCACTTCAGATGGGGTCACAATATCACCAGGGTGAGCTGTGAGAACACGAAAGCAATTAGAGAGCATGAAGCCCAGATCATATATTTTACTTCTGAAAGCAGTGGACGTAATCCTTCCTTCATGCATGCATTCATGCTTTTCAAACTGTATTCACTTGAAAGTCACTGTGGCGAGATCCTGTGATCAAGACACCGCCCTTGCCCTGACCTCAGGAGAGTTATGCTGTGGGTCAAGTTCAGTTAAGCTGGGTTTTCAGACAGGCATCTGTCCAGAAAGAAAACCCTAATGATAATAAATACCGAAGGTGACAGTACTTTCCAGCAGGCAGCTACTCTACAGAAGCCCCGTGGGAGTCTTACCACCATGGCTGTTCTGTATGTATGTGCATGTGCACATATGTACACAAGTATGTGCAGTGCACATGGAGGCTAGAGATCTATGTTGGGATATCTTCCTTAGTCACTCTCCTCCTCATTTTTAATTTTTTATTTCTATTTTTGTGTATGCATATATGTGAGTCTGTGTGAGTGTATGTGTGAGATAGCATCAAATTCCCCAGTACTGGAGTCTCGGACGGTTGTGAGGCACCTTGATGTGTGTGCTGAGAACTGAGTTCAGGGCCTCTGGCAGAGCAGCAAGTGTTCTTAACCACTGAGCCAGGGCTCCGTTCCTCCTACCTTATGTATTGAGAAAGAGTCTCTCAGTGAACCTGGGGCTGACTGGTTAGGCTGGGCTGGCCAGCCAGCAAGCCTCAGGGATGCTCTTGCCTATTGTCTCCTTAGGTTTTGGAGTTCTAGGTGCCCACACTGCCCAGGTTTTACATGGATCCCGAGGGTCTTAATGCAGGTCCTCATGCCAGCGTGACAGACCCTTAAGTAATCCACCTCCCCAGGGCTCACTCTTCCCTCCTCACAGATGAGGATAGTGTAGCACAGAAAAGCAGTCTTGCCAGAGGCCATGACCCTGACCAGTGACCCATCCAGGACTCCCACCCACCTACATCTTCTGACAGTGTAATCTGCATCACTTTTGATGCTGCCAAGAGATTCTCTAGGGTTCAGCACGCAGGCACAGTGAAGGGAACAGAATGGGCGTTGTGGATGCCTGGTGCTCCTCGCTAACCATCAGACCACACAGTCTCCTAATTTGGACATGTGTTTATGGGCATGTCTGAAAAATAGCGCCCGTAATTGAAATATGCACTTTCTAAAGGGAAATGACGCTTGGGAAAGAGAAGAAAGCCGGGTATTACTCAAAGCCTGCAGACCACTCTGTAAGTAATTGTCTAAACGCAGCCGTTGAAATTGAGAAGCAGTTTGGAAAATATACAGTTTGGGAAATTTGTGTTTCGATGTAATTACGGTAGTTGTGAGCTGATGTCATGCCTAGTAACTGTTTTTGTATTGCCTACGCCTTTGTTGCCGAGTTGTGATATCATGAGCAAACTATTATAAACATACCATGGATATAGCATGCTTGTGTAACAAAAGATCGGGAACTTTTATTAAGTTTGTTTTGCTTGTCATATTGTAAAAATTTATTATGTGTACTGTGTATATTAGAAACAGATTTGGGTAATTCTGTCTAAATGAAGTCATCCCGGCTATTTCCAGACTGTCTGTTTTTGGTTGTGAATAATTTTCATACATCAGATGGTTGTCATATTTAGTCGCTCTCAAGATTTTAAAGAGAACATATCCCATTCTGAACTTTCGCTATACTTCAGTCTCCTCCCTATTGGGATTGTTTGAGTTTGAAATTATTGCCCGGTAAATTACCGAGATCAACCACTCATTGTTTTTGAAGGGCCTGGGTTGCTGCCTTCTCTCTTTAGCCTGCCCCCCTCATCAAAAGAACAGATTTTTAACTACTTAAGTAGTAGGGTTTTCAAGCGGCCAGGACTCTGCTGGGCAAAGAGCACCAGCGCGTGTCCCTCTTTGTTACAGCCTAGTGAGTTACTCTGGTAAATATTCAGGCTGACAGAGGCCAGCATTTATTGGGATTCCTGGTAAATGAGGATTTTAAATGGGTAGTTCAAAACCTTTGGGTGGATTGCACCTTCCCAGGCACTTCTCTTCTACTCCCTGTGGCTGCTGAGTACTTAGAACCAGAATATTCTGTGGACCGCTTTAGCCTTAGCCATAGCTTTGGTTTTTTTCTTGTTTTTTTGTTTTTTTCTCCTTATTTTTCCTCATCCCTCTCCTACAAATATGGCCTTCCTCCTCCTGAATCGTAGTGCCACTGAATCCCGACACGGTCTCCTTCCTTGTGCATCCCAGTGCGATAGGTTGCTTTGACTGGCTTGTATTTGGCGAGGGGTGGGTAGAGAGAGGGGTTGACTTCTTTTAAACTTCTTCAAATTGGAGTTTCTGGATGTCATGCCTTTTTCTTTCTTCCCAGTTTCCTTTGAGAATCCAAGTTCATCCTTTCTCCAGGGTTTGATTCCTTTGTTCCTTTACAGTGTGTCCCCTTCTTTCGTCAGGAAGGCAGGAGTGACCCCAAGCCCATGGAAACTGCCCTTAGCTGCCTCCCGTGTCCTCACAGGCAGATCGTTCTGTCTCGGGACGTCATCCTTGCCTTACTATCCTCTCCCCCTCTCTCTTCATTTTTGTCCCGTCTGCCATCTTTCCTTCTGCTGGTGTCCTGCCAGTTTCCTTCCGCTGTTCTTGCCTCTGATTGCCGTGCTGCTACTCTGTTCTGGGGTGGGTTGTTCAGACGAATACGCATGGATCTGGGCAAGGGCTTTGCATCCTCCTTGCACTGTAGCCCCCAGACTCTTCTTGATGGGTATTTTGTGTTCTACACATGAGTCTAAACCTTTGCGTAGACACCATCCCCTCTACCCTCCAGAACGTCAGTGGCCCCCTTGTCAGCCAGACCAGTGCGAATTCCGCCCTCCTAGCTCTGCGCTGAAGTAGGAGCCCTGAGAAGATGGCCACTACCTTGCTAGGGAGAGCGGGAGAGACACAGACATTTAGAATCATAATTGCTTTTACAAGGAGATAGAAGAAAACATGGTCCTCATGATAACAGTGGAAAATCCAAGGAATCTAGAGCTGCAGCTACCACCTGCCCTGCCGCCTGCTGTTTAGAACAAATAAGCTTGGTGATTAAATTATGTTTTACATTTCCTTTTTTTTTTTTTTTTTTTCAGAAAAAGATGATGTGCCCGATGACATGAGCACTCTTCCCTTCCTCCCATTTTTCTGCTCACTGCCTTGTGGGCCTAAGCCTCTTCTTTATTAGTTAATCTGGACATGCTTTATGGTGGATTTCTTCTCAGTCCCTAGCTGTAGGACACACAGGCTACCTGTGCCCTGTTGTGCTATGAATAGCCACTTCTCAGACTTAATGAAACCATTCTTAGTAAGACAGCAATAAAATTATGTCTGATTTTTTAAAAAAATTCAATAACACAAATGGATTGTTAGTTATTCTAGATACAAAAGTAATAAGAGTAAGCCACATAGAATTACACAGAGCAGAGAAATTCTCATGTATCCACTTAATATATATATATATATATATATATATATATATATATATATATATATATATATATATTGTAAGAGTGCTGTTTAAGCCCAGCATGGTGGTACATATCTTTAATCCCAGCACTCAGGGGGCAGAGGCAGGCACATCTCTGTGAGTTCAAGGCCAGCCTGGTCTACAAAGTGAGTCTAGGACAGCCAACGTTACACAGAGAAACTCCGTCTTGAAAAAGAAAAGAAAGAAAGGAAAAGAGTGCTATGTAATAGATTCAGGGTCCAGACTACTTATGTCTGCCCCAGGGACCAGTATTAGAGGCAGTGGTCTGCTGACTAGATTGACTAGCAACTGAAAAACAAACCAAAGTGGGAAAGTACTTGATTTTTTTTTTTCTGAGAAGCTTAAGTAACAGATTCGTTGATAGTTTTAGAAATCCTGCCCTAGGTTAACTATGTACTTTGTATGTTCTCCCAGTATCCTTCCGGGATGCTAGGGCAATCCCATTTGTGTCCAGCACTGTATCCCTTCTTATCAGGTCCTATATACTCTGTCCTGTAACTGCATTAACTGCACAGGGCGGTGTTTTGGAGACTCGAGTGGCAGAATATATGGAAGGGAGGAGGCTGAATCCCACTACTATTAATAGCATGATTCCCAGTGTCAGACTGACAAATCAAGTCCTGATAGCATGTTATTCCTGTGTGGCCTTAGGAAAGTAACTTAAACTCTCTTTATTTCCGTTTTCTCATCTAGAGAATATGGCTGGTTACCCTGCCTACCTAAAGGTAATTATGGAGGTTAAGTGATTAATGCCTGAAAGTAGCTCACACAGGGCTTGAGAAACAGTTAATTCTCAGAAGAGACTGCTCTTCTCATAATTGCGTCTTAAAGGGAAAACAGCTACCTGAAAAACTCCAAGTTAACACATTTCAGCTCGCTTGCTATAGAGCACCATCCAGGTAGATGTTTGAGCAGTGGCTTGGCGCCAGTCTCTGCTGTCAACCTACAAGTAAGTGTATTTGATGAAAACCTCAAACCTCTCACTGAGAGTCAAGTTCATCATCTCTCCTATACCTGAGTCCTGCTAAAAGATCTGCTGAGGCAGTGTGAGCCCCTTGGACAGAAAGGCAGCCGGTACTTGGCACAGGTGTGCTTGCTCCTGGTGTGTTATAGTTTGAGTCTTACGTGTCCATCCCTATTTTAAACACTGATGATGCTCTTGAGAGATACTGTGACATTTAAGAATAAGTAGGCGGTGAGGGACACACTCTGGAAGGCAGTGTTGGGACACCCTTACTTTCTTCCTGGCATCTGTTGGTGAGTGACTTTTCCTGGCCACATGTTTCTGCCATGCTGATTACCTCACCACAGCCCTTAACAAAGCTTCAACCTCTGAAGAGACCCACAATCAGCCTTTATCCCTGGCAAGTTGAGTCTTTTAGGTATTTCAAAAATATGATTGACAGCCCCGATGGGCTAGTTCGTTTGGTATGTTGTATTTTCATACTGTTCTGAAGACCTATCCTCAAGTCCCTTATGAACTAATGCTAGACAGTCTTCAAAGGCAAGGAGGGATCACTGTCCTATGTCTCAGCTCCTGGTCACTCCTGACCATGCCTCTAACAAGCTAGGCGATCTGTAGAAGCTTCCTGTGTGTGTGCATTGTATAAGCATGTAGAAGCCAGCCATCAACCCTGCGAGTCATTCCTTGGGTGAAGATACTTGATTTTTTTTTTTAAAGACAGGTCTTTCACTGGCCTAGAACTTAGCAATGAATCACAACAACCTGCCTGTCTCTGCCTCCCTGGTCCTGGGATTACTTTCTCATGCTATCATACATGGCTTTTTTTTTTTTTTTAATGAATTCAGGGGATCATGAATCCTCATGCTTGTATAGCAAACAGTTAACCAAGTGAGCCATCTCCACAGTCTGTAGGTGCTTCTTTCATGAATGAGTTACTAAATGAGAACGTGATGAGTTAGTGAGTGCGCGAAGGGATGAATGAAATATAAAAGCTAACAGGTAGCTGCATTGATAACCTGCTTTCAATAATGAGGCCACACACTAGTCTCAGGTTCATACTCCTCCAGCAACATTTTAAGACCATAAAAAGCATTAAAAGAATCTAAAGGTACTCCTGCCCAAATCGGACTTCAAGTGCCTGACATGCATGTTGGGTAGAGAGTGGAAACTAAGGGGCCCCTGCATGGAGGATAGGCTGCCCTAATGCCCTCTGCCTGCCTTTATACATTTGCTAATCTATTTAAGGAATAATATTAATGGCAAAGAACTTTAATTCACCAGCATAGAAAATTAAAGGAGACTAAAGGCAAAATAACTGAAAATGTATTTGGTGTCAAGATTAAGCTCAATGAAGCATGGCGAAGATGGGAGAGATTATTAAACATACGTGGAGGGAGGATGGAAAATACACCTAAATCGTTCATTTTGAAAGGAATTGGTTTACTTGACTATGTGGAATAGCATCACACTCAGGAAAATCTAAGACAAATGCAAGCAAAACAGAATTTAATTGAGCTATTATTTTGCAGACTTTGGCTTAGTTTCAGACAGTCTAATCAAATTGTGCTTTGCTCAAATAACTAATGTTAAATGCAGCCTACCAACAGATGTTTAAAAAGAGCCTAATTGGAAAATCTACATCCTGGATTTAGTCTGTCTCGCTGGAAAGAAAATAGCTTCCAATTTATGTCTTTGAGGACGACACTCAGTGACAAGGGTCACTGAAAAGACAATGTTTTCTTCAAGGAGGCTTGGTGCTTGGGTGGAATTATTTTGAAGCGTCAAGGATGGCACTTTAGAAATTCAATTTCTTGGAAAGTCTCCAGCTCGATGCCATGTAGAAGCCTCCAGAGAAATCCCCTTTATCATATGACATCACTGGGGTCCTGTTACACCCCTGGACTGTGTCAGGAGTTTGTGTGCTGAAATTTATACTGAACCCTCCACGTCCTGTAAGGCACACACTGATTGATGGCATTTCAAGGTGCTGTCAAGGGGGCTAGGTGATGAAGTTGACCTTGCTCCCTCGTCTCAGTTTCAAGTTTGTATATATAAACTCTTACACCTGCCATATTGCTTGGAATGTCTCATGAGCTGTGCAAAAAAAAAAAAAAAAAAAGAAAGAAAGAAAGAAAAAAGAAAAAAAAAAAGAAAGAAAGAAAAAGGAAAATAAAAAAAGGAATTCAGCGTGAGAGTAACTCCTTTCTTTCTTTAGTCTAAGGGTCAGCCATCTATCTCTGTAAAGGACCAGATAGTGAATATTTTTGGCTTCGTGAACCATACTGTCTCTATGGCAACTACTCACTGTACTGTTGTCATGTTAAAACGGGCACAGACAATGAATGAACATGGCTGTATTCCAACACACTTGTGGACACTGAAAGTTTGAATTTCAAATTTTCATGTCATGAAATAATCCGTGTGTGTGTGTGTGTGTGTGTGTGTGTGTGTGTGTGTTTAAACTATTTAACAGTATAAAAGCAACTATTAGCTCCAAGGCTATACAAGTACAGACGGTTGACCAGATTCGGACTATTATTCACTGACCATTTCTTTAGACAACCTGAAGGCGAGCTGCTGAAGACGGAAATCCATCCAGCATCACTGAGTCCCGTGCATCAGTGTGTTTTCTCAGTGCTGAAACCAAATGCCCAAAAAGAAGCAACCCAAGAAAGGAAGGGCTTATTTGGGCTTACAGTTCCAGGGAGTACAGTCTGTCACAGGGGAGAAAGCAGGAGCTTCTGGCCACTGGCCATAGTGTGTGTGCAGTCAGGAAGCAGACAGATGAGTGCTGGTGTTCACCATACTTCCGCTTTTTATTCATATCCCTTATGTAAGCCCATGGGATGGTGCCCACTCGCCATAGCTGCCCTATTAGGATGTGCCTTCCCACCTCATTTAGCACACACTAGAAAATCCTTCTTATATAAACCCAGAGGTCTGTCTCCCAAGTGATTCTTGCTGCTGTTAAGTGGACAATAATTAATCATCACACTCTTTAACTACTAGAGAGTGGGGACCAGGTATGTTTGGAGGAAAAGGCATCTTGCCCCCACTTGCTCAGGGGTACTACTAGCCCCCACATTTCCCTACTTTCTTCTAAACTCTGAACACACTGTAGTTGCTGCAGTCCTGGTAGGAGCAATTCTTCATTCTCATCTTTTGAGTTGTAGGGAAATGACCTTGGATGGCAGGGCAACTAACAGCCCATGACACACACTAAAACTCCAGATGAAGTCACTCTGTCAGGACTCTTCTTCTGTTCCTAATAGCTTCATAACTTACCTGACTTTATGACAAAGAAGCTACTGCCATCTGCCAGAAAACACCTTACTGTATATAAGCCTAGGATGCCTAAGGTTGGAATGGCGCCCCCTTGAGTCGGTGGCGTGGCACTTCTTCAGCAGAAGAGGCTTCTTGAAGTGCCAGGTCATGTGCTTTGGAATTTCCCTCCACTGTTTGCATTTTGAAACCAAGAGTGTCTGATTTCAACAAAGTATCTTCCCTCTGGGTCTCAGTTTCATGTCTGCAAATGACTAGCTCAACCCTGGGAGCGCAGCAGAATAAATAGTTGCCACTACCAAGGGCCAGCAAACAACACTTCTTCAAATCCCAA
This sequence comes from Acomys minous, assembly GCF_964271855.1. Taxonomy (NCBI): domain Eukaryota; kingdom Metazoa; phylum Chordata; class Mammalia; order Rodentia; family Muridae; genus Acomys; species Acomys minous. The sequence continues at coordinate 45,157,539 of NC_140500.1, forward strand.
GACCCTGAGCTGTTTGTCTGTATGGAACCATGGACTGGAATCTCAGTGTACCATGTAAGAGTTAGGTAGCCCCCTCTCCGTTATCTTTGGCGTCCCTATAAGAAGCCCTGGAAGTGACACAAAAGGATAGTGTGCTTGGAGTCGTGTCAGAGGTCTGTGTTGGCGTACACATTATAGAGCTCACCTCTCTCTCTTTATACCCTCATACATTTCTGCTTTGGGATCACTCTCTGTACTCCATTTTTTCTCTCTCATATATTATATGCTGACCACAGTTTCCCTTTTCTCCTTTCCTCCCTGTACCCTCACCCAGCCCCGCCCATCTGCCTGTCCCATTCACTCCTCCTTCATTTGCCTTTAGAAAAGGCCATGCCGCCCAGGGATACCAACCAAAACATAGCAGACCAAGCTGTAATAAGACTAGGCACTTGCCCTTGTATTGAGGCTGGATGAAGCAACTCAGTGGTAGGAAAAGGGCCCCCAAAGCAGCAGAGAGCCAGAGGCAGCCCCCGCTTGCACTCTTAGGAGTCCCACAAGAACACCAAGCTACACAACCATGACGTACACGCAGAGGACCCAGGTCAGTCCCATGAAGACTCCTTGGTTGACAGTTCAGTCTCCATGAGCCTCTGTGAGCCCAGTTAGTTATTCTGTGGATTTTCTTGAGGTGTCCTCGGGCTCCTACAATCCTTCTTCCCCATCTTCCACAGGATTCCCCAAACTCTGCCTAATGTTTGTCTGTGGATCTCTGCATCTGTTTCCGTCAGTTGCCGTATGAAGGCACCTCTCAGGATGAGCATACTAGGTAGCTGTCTGCTCTACTGCAAATTTTTATGTTATATGCCTTTTTTTTTTAATGTTATTCCTAGCCTAACCAAGTTGGGAACTACTGTGTCTTGATAAAAATCAACTTACCTGATTTTCTGCCTGAGTTTTTGTATACCTTTCAGATAAGTGGTGAAACTAACCTACATCTCAGTGTCACATTTGGATGCTAACGTAAGGAATATGTCAATCAAGGACTTGAGTGCTGTTTACAGTGCAGACTCTTCAGTTTATCTAGGACTTTCCTTCTCTGCTCACTGTGCAAAATGTAGGAACACACACACACACACACACACACACACACACACACACACACACACACATGCTTGCGTGTGCGTGTGAAGCCAGGAAAACAGACTGGGGCTCTGACTTCTGTGCCTGCCATAGTGGTATAAGACACCCTGATTCTGTATGTTTGTTTCTAATAAAAGCTTCTTCAGTCTCCACTTTGGTGTCACAGTTTTTGAACTGAGCAGATGCAAGCAATATCATCTTACAGTGGTGTAGCCTATGAGATCCATAGAGCGTCTAGGATGATGGTTAGGTAAGGCAGTCCAGGCTGCAAGAGGCCTAAATACCTACCGTCTAACAGCAAGCAACTAATCTGTCTTTGCTTTTTTTTTTTTAATTTAAGTAATTTATTCATACATCTCAGTTGTTCTTTTTTTTTTCTCTTAACATACGAGTTTCCAATTGGTATTCTACAAAAGAAAGATATTATATGATACATACATATATATTGATTTATCAACAGCGGGTCAGACATTTCAGAGGCGATATAGAGAGCTATGATTTTGACAATATATACAGATAAGTTTAAAAATAAATATTTCATTGTCTACATAGGATAATTTAGAATACTGGCTTGGGGAATGTGTTCTAGGAGCCTTACCATTTGGCATCCGACACAGTATATTTATGCTTAGCTGAAGAGAGTACAACTGCAGGCGAAAGGCATGATCAAGGCCTGGCTGAAACTCTGACGTAGGTTAGGATTTTTGCCAATGGGAGCCTGGACAAAACTGTTTCTTTCTTTCTTATTCTTTTCTTTTCTTTTTTGCTTTTGTTTGTTTGTTTGTTTGTTTTTTGTATGTTTGTTTGTTGAGACAAGGCTTCTCAGTATTAGCCTTGGCTGTCCTGCACTCACTTTGTAGACCAGGCTGGTCTTGAACTTACAGAGATCCTCCTGCCTCTGCCTCCCGAGTGCTGGGATTAAAGGCGTGCGCCACCATGCGCACACCTAACAAAACTCTTTCAATGATCAGACCCTGACACCTGCTGAAGCTTCTCAGTGTGCCCTCACCTTCACCCTTGTGTGGTTTCTGGTGGCTCCTGGATCTGCTGATCTCTAAAGCTCTTGTTTGCCTCACTGTGTTTGCTGACGTGCTAGCCTCTGCTGATGTCCTCATATCTCAATGGCTATATGACCTCAGACTTTCTACCAACCCATTAATAAGAGAGTACAAGGATTCTCCTGGAGAACAAAGCCCCTGGAAGCAAACATGAGGATAGAGCGGTGAATTAGTGGTTCCCGCGCTCACTCGTCTCTCCTCTTGCCTGCTCACGCTAATACTTACCAGATAGTTCCTGGAAACTGCACCCATTCAGTGCCTTAGTCCAGATCTCAGTACTTTGACATCTTCATGCAAGAGTTAAACTGAGCAGAAATAGTTATACTGCAATGTCATAAATACTCTAATGGATGTTATCAGAGAGCTTCGGAGAAACACACAAGCAGGGTGCTTGACATGGCTAGCACAAAGGCAGAACTAAGACATAAATTTTTATTCTACTTTATTTTTACCATTAAAAAAAGATTTATTTATTTACTTTATTGTATGAGAGTTTTGCCTGCATGTATGTATGTATGTATGTGTGCCATGTGCATGTCTGGTATCTGTGGAGACCAGACGAGGGTGTTAGATCGTCTGAACTAGAGTTTATGTATCCTTGTGTGCCCCTATGTGTGTGCCTGGAACTGAACCACAGTCTCTTGCAAGAGCAGCAAGTACACTTTATCAATGAGCCATTTTTCCAGCCACATTTTATTTTACATTTTAATAGCCACATGTGGCTGACAGCTACTGTTTTTTGGACACTACAGATAGAGAACACTTCCATCATTGTAGAAAAGCTCCACGGGACAGTGCTGTTCTTGAAAAAAAAAATGGCCCTTTAAAACAATATGATAATTAAGTCCTTCTGCTAAAAAAAATGGGGCAGGGAGGTCTCTTTTGGGGAATCGAACCTAGGGTCTCACATGTGCTAGACAAATGCTGAGCCATTTCTCGTCCGTAGTTCTTCTGATGTGGCTGGCATCCATGCATCTCTGAACTGTCTGTGTCTCGCTCCTTCCCACATGTGTACCCCTTTACTCCTCACTCATTGTTTTGTTCTCAGCACAGACAATATTTCTGGAAGCTCTGAGAACATCTACTACCTTCATTTTCTCCCCAGGGGCTCAAATTTTCCCTCCAAATAAGAAAAAAACTTGAAAGCTGTGGAAACCGAGCCAAACCCCTTCCTCCACGGTGAACCACACAGAACCTTTGAAAACTGACAATTATTTTTATTTGTGCAGATTTCAGATGGAAATAGGGACTTCAAAGGGAAAACCGAAAAGTACCTCTCTGACCAAGAAAAAGCTCTCTGAATCATTGCCTTCCGCCCGAGGCCGGCTGCTGCCTCTGCTCACCCACAGGAGGATTCAGCCCTGAGTTTCTGCTCACGATACCCCTCTGGTTCCCCCAAGAGACTGCTCCCTGTCCTGTCACCCCCTGTCCCCCACCCCCCGTCGAATTCTTTTGCTTTTTCTTCTAAATATTCACAGCTTTGTTTCTTACACCTGTTGCCCTCATAGGAAGGGTTACTGATCTTTTATTGATGGTGCTCAAATTGATCACTGTATTTCAATTTAGAAATAGATTTACAGTTAATAACTGATAGTGAGTTTACACTTATTTTAGTAGTAGTAACCATGTAATCATGGCACTAAGTTTATTGGTTAAATATGTTGACTGACCAGGAAAAAAAAAACTTGGGATTGTCCTCTTTGACTTGGGGTGTCGATGAGGGGATAATGTTTACTCTAAGCTTCTCTCGTCAGATCTAACCTAAATTTAGGAGTTGTTACTAAGGCGGGACCTTGTCCAAGTGGACTCATTTTCTGAGGTTCTCTGGAGTAGATAAACCAACCAACCGCATTACATTGGGGGATTAATCCAAATTAGTTAGTGTCTGTCTGTCTGTCTGTCTGTCTGTCTGTCTGTCTGTCTGTCTCTCTCTCTCTCTCTCTCTCTCTCTCTCTCTCTCTCTCTCTCTCTCTCTCTCTCACACACACACACACACACACACACACACACACACACAAGCACACAGTACTCCAGATGTTATCTGCTTATGCATCTGATACTGCAGGAGTAGTTAAGATGGTGACTGTGGGCGAGATTTTTCATCAAGCAGTGTTCCTCATCAAGAGGAACATTATGCAGCTGTGAAGCTCTTGAATCAGGAGAGGAGCCAGTGGTCCACCCCACGTGTGTCTCAGAGTCAACTCCACCTAGCACAGCCATTGTTGTGTTCTCAGGTCCAGATCATTCACCTATGCCAGGTAAACTGGAGGCCATACAGCCAAAGAAAAATGGCCTCCCTCCCTGTGAGGGTTCAGGTCATATTTGAGGTGGCTTTCTCCTCACACCCTTCCTGAGCCCCCTCTCTGACTTTGTTTCCTTACATAGATAGAGCTGAAGACTGATTTTTCTTATACATTCTACTTTTCTGGGGACTTGCTGTTGTGAAAGGGAAATGTGGACCATAGCTGTCTCTTCATGGTGGCATCTAGTCAGAGTTGATGGCTTTTCTTGGGAACTGAGTGAAATGTCACTCTTCGCTGCCCTGTGACAATCTCCCCTTCAGGGAGTTCTTTGTGCACCTGCAGGACATTCATTCTTTCACTTCTGCATTACCACATTATTTACTTCATTTTATGAAAACAGGGCATACGTTCCATGACAACCATTGTGACAACTTTGATACGCACAAGACACTGCCATTCTAAAAATAAAACAAAACATGGAACTTTCCAGAAAGCGTAAAAGAAGATTAAGAAGTGGAATTGCTCGGGGGAAGTGTGGATTTTGATATTTATTTTATAATAGGAATAAAGCTGCTGAGAGATTCAAGGCTGAGCAATTGATTCTCTCTTAGTGATTACAAATGGATGGGCCCACAGGCTAGACCTTTTTGCTTGTACACACAGTGGTTAACACTTGTGAGGATTCCTTGTAAAGGTTAAGAAACCTGGAAGTCATCTCCAATTGAATTGCAACTCGAAGCTTCTCTAGACTCATAGCAGTTAGGTAAAGCTGGAGCAGCTTGTATATTCCTCATAGCCTGGCCGTGAAGAGCAGGCACAGCTTTGTCCCCTCCTTGTCGCAGGCTGGAGATGGCCTGTCCCCTCTATCTTGCCTATGCGCTTCTTCAGCAAGTACACCTACAGTCTTGAGGTTTCAGGAATTATTTATGTGTTTGTTTTGTTTGTTATTTATCAGGCCAGCACTTAGTCTTCATCCTCTGTGTATACCCTGGTGTACATTTTGTATACTTACCTAGCTGCCCTTATAGCATATGCTCTTCTTTTGTGTCTGTGTGCAGCAGTGGCCCCCCAGGACAGAAGTGGAGTAACAAGTGGGTAGTTGGAAAGCCAGAGAATATACCCTAAGTCAGGTGATCCACTTGAACCCCTAGTATAAGGTTCTGATACTTTGGTAGTTATCACAGAACTTAATTCTTATAATAATGATGCCAATACTTACTATTTTGCAGAGTCCTGAGACTTGGGGTTGTCGTCTCTGACTGTTCTGTCTTGAGGTTACAGGCTAGTTAAGACTGGGGTGTGACTAGGGCAGCAGGATCTCCCAGTTCTGCGATGGTCATTCCCATGACCTTCGGCAAAAGGCCTCAGATCCTCGTGATGTGATGGTGTGGACCCCTTCATTGTGATGCTTGCCTGACTTCATGGAACAGCATCTGGCTTCCCCTGTAGTTACTCTGGCCTCCTATGACTGTTAGCTCTCTGAATACATAACAGATACCTAAGTCAGTTAGCATAAAGAAAGGGGTGTGGTATGGCACAGCATACATTTTATACCATCATGCAGGAGGCAGAGGCAAGCAGATCTCTGTGAATTTGATGTTAGCTTGGTCTATACAGTGAGTTCTCGTTCAGCCATGGCTATATGGTGAGCCTCTATCTAAAAACAGAAACAAACAAACAAAATGGGAAGGGAGTTCCACAGTTGTGAATGTTTCATCCCATATTTGGGGAGCATGTGAATGCATCACAGGAGTCTGTGACACAAGCCAGCAATCCTTTCCATGGCTGAGATGTGAAAAGAGATGAGTATCCCACAATCCCCTTCAAGAAGGGCTAGTTTCTCACCCCATAAGGATCCACCAACTCCCAGTAGTTCCAAACTTAGGGCCAAGCCTTTATAAGACACAGGCGCACAATAGAGCAGTTGGTAAGCAAACCTTGCCACTCCCAGACCCATGTTGACACCATGTTTGCTGCTCACATAGAGTAGCCCTCCCTTGAAGGCTTCATCACCAGTCTCAACCTTCTTAGCAGCCTTATTTAGAATCACCGCATGAGCGGTCCTAGCTTGCAATGCCTCACTTCTCTCAGCTGTACTAGTCAGAAAACAAAGCTAATGACAAACATGTGACCTGAGCCCTGAGTGAGCACTGCTGGCTCAAGGCTATTGACCAAGCACTGTGCTCCTCACTAAAGGATTCGCCTGTTACTAACGAGGATTGACCAAAGAAGAGGTGCACTGTGCCGAGGTATTTGGTGTCTTGGATTTCTTTCTTAATTTCTCCATGGTCCTGTAGTATATTCATCAGAAGTTACACACTCTTAAGATTCAGATCTTCCATCACAGCCCCAAAGTGACTTCAGTTCAAAATAAGTAAATATGCCTTGCTACCTCTTAGGCAGTGACTCATGTAATGTCTTGCCAGTGTCAGTCCTTAGGTAGACAAGTAGAAAGTGATGGACACGGGTACCCTGACTCCCTCCAATGCAATGGCAATGAGATTCCCTACTTAGTATCTGAGGAATGACTTGGTATCTGTTGGTCTAACTATTCTTCCAGGGGCCTCGGGCAAGCTATAGACAAGACACACAGGGCCCCTGATCTCTGGGACATTACGGTCTTGTAAGGTTGTTGAGAGAGCGAGCCAGAGGACAACCTCAGATGTCTTTCCTTGAGAATCTGTTTATATTGCTCTTTGAGACAGTGTCTTTATTTGTGACCTAACACTTTCAGATGTGGCCAGTGAGCCCCAGGGATGTTTCCTCCTTCCCAGCACTGGGATTGTAAGGACACACACCGGGCTTGTTAAATATGGCTTCTGGGTTTGCAGAAGTTTGCAAGGGGTCCTCAAGTTTGTAAGGCCATTACTTTACTATCTGGGCCATCTTCCCAGCCCAGGATTACATTCTCTTTTTCAAAATAATTATTCTTAGCATTGATCGCTTATGTATTTTGTGGGTTGGGGCCATGCAGCCACATTGTTGTGGAGAAGATAACTTGCATGACTTGCCTCTCTCTACCGTGTGCAGCCCAGAGATAGACTTGATGTCATCATCTGGCTTGGCAGAAAATGCCTTTCTTCACGGAGCCATTTTTGTCAGCTCCCGAGATGAATTCTTATGGAACATTATACTGGCAAGCTAGAAGTCCAAGCAGAGACAGTAGTGACAACAGGCCCATGGGAAACTGGCAGGCCTCTATGAAGAGAGGACTTAGGGCAGAGACTTTAAGAAGCAGTATTCTGGGATAGATTGAGGGAACGGCAAGTGAGCAAGCCCCCATGAGGACAGAGCTTAATTTGCTCTTCTATGTATTAGTAGGAGCTCCATCATTCCCCAGAACCTTAGCTGCTAACACTAGTTCTATTTGTTTTGTTTTGGCACAAGCGTCCCACTTTGTAGCCCAGGTTGGCTTGGAACTCAACAGCCCTTCCCTCTTCACTTCTCACTTGGTGGGGTTAACGGTGTGCACCACCAGGCCCTGCCTGCTTTGCTTCTTTACCATACTCTCCCAACCTGGCTTAACCTTTTTCTCTTTAAAAAATAAAAGTTAAAAGGAAGGAAGGATGAAAAAGAAAGGAGAGTGAGGGGAGGGGGAGAGAGAGAGAGAGACAGAGACAGAGAGACACAGAGAAACAGAGAGACAGAGAGGAAAGCGTTTGCATACTGAACAGATTCACATGGACATCTCATTATGCTGTGGCTGCCTTAGTGTGTATTTCCCCTTTTTCTCCCCACAAAGATTCTACAACATTTTCATATGCAAACAGGTGTTTTTGTTTGTTTCACATGAGTTGCTTTTGCATAATGTGATGAGCCCATGATTTCACATGTACAGTAATTCATAGAAAGTGATAGTCATCTGGCTTAAGAGTCCTCCTCCTCAGAACCAGCCTACTAAATATAGTATCTTCTTAGAGCCATAAAAGGTGACAATGAAAAAAAAGTTACATTTTAGACCGGGTCAGAGTTTCCCCACCCACGAATTTGGTTATAAAAACAGCAAAGTAGGGTTTTTTTTTTTTTAACTTGAATCAGTAAATTTTTAATTTAAATAGTATCCTGTTTTGACAAAGTGCTCAACCACAGGAGTCTCTGTAGGAGGCTGGCAAGCCTGTCAGTACCAGGAGCATACCTCAACAGGAAACTTAGGATGACTTCTTGCCTTCCTGGGATGCTCTGGCAAGGAATGTGGGCCTCTATTTGTTGCATCCAGAAGTGCTCAGAATAGCTGGATCCTGATTATATATACCTTACCGTGTCATGGAACCCTCTGGCAGACAACATCTGTGTCACTCATTTTGTTCAGTTAATGAACAGTGGACTTTTGACTTAGCTGAACTGAGCATTAAAGGCATGTGCTGCCACTGCCTGGATGCCCACCTGTTCTTTTAACCAGTGTTTCCCATTGGCCAGAAAACTTCAGAGCCCCCTACCACCCCATATAGGGATTGTAACTATATACCACCATGACCACTTTTTGTTTTTGTTTTATGTGGATTCTGGGCATCTGACTCAGGTGCTCACACTGTGCCAAAGCACTACCCTAAGACAGTCTCTACAGTTCCTGGACTATTCTTGAATCCCAGCATTGCCAAAGAAATCCAAGATATTCTAAGATGCTTTGTTGGCATTCCATGGCTGTGTCTCTTCCTGTCTCAGTTTTGCATGTTCAATAGGAAGTCAAATCTTACTGTAAAGGTGACTGCACTTTTCTTATGGGACCTCGAGCGTAACAGTCATTTATTTCCATCTGTGAACACATGTGTAGCTTGTGTTTGGTAGGGTGCCCGCTGCTTCGGAAGTCATTATCTTTCTGTAATGTTTATTCTCCATGGTTGTGCGTAGATAGATTCTATGCCCCAGCGCTGGACAGAAAGGTAGCCTGTAATTCCAGCAGACTGTGTTGCAGTTGCAAGTAGGAAGCAAGTGATGATGCAAGGAAACAGCTTTAAATTTTACACAAATTGCTTTTCTGTTTTGCTCTGGGGTAAGCATTTGCAGCCCAGGGTCATGTTAGATGTCACTCATGCTCCAGAATAAGAGTGTTCCCAGGGAGCGTGTGACACGGTGAAGTCGGAGTTTCTGTGCACATGCTCGTCATGGTCTTGGAGAGGGCCGAGCTTGGCGTCCCCAGCTTCAGAAGGCAACCGTTATCTCCTGACCAGCTAGAGACACTGGAGCTTAGAAAAGATGACAGTTCCAGATTCCGCAAGAGTAAATTAGCATGCCATTTATCAAATGTGTCCTCCCTCCCTGTGCTTAATCCATTATGTAATAATGGCATTGGCATCCTGCCCTGTCATGTGAAGGAAGGGGATGGCTCCCTGTTAGGGAAGGCTCATACATCTGTTTAATACAGAGCTCACCAACAGGTCAGGGTGGATAAACCAGGACAACGATAGGTACAGTCTTAGAGGCACAGAGGTGGCACTCTTGCCCCTAGGACAGTTGTTAATATGAGCCTTGGCTTCAGGTTTGGGGTTACAAACAGCAGAGTTGTGAAGGATTTCACCCTGAACTGTGGGCATAGCTTCAACTTCACAATTGCCCTACTGTACCAACACCCTGGCCTGCTACTATATCTTTAGGCAAGTTATTTAAATGTTGCGTGTTTGTTGGTGGTTGATACTCATCTTAGAGACTTAAAAAAAAAAAAACAAAACCATAGGCCTCAGAGCTCCTGGTATGTGCCACTCGTTCAGCTAGGCCCTGATAATGAGACAGGAACATGGGTGGTTGGTGATGATTCTAGGTAGCCAGTAGTAGTGCTGGACAGGGGAAAGCCAAAGCCATTGAGCTTTACTTGTTGTATATAGGACTCACAACACTACATAGTAGTGGGGAAGTAAAAAGCCTGAATAAATGGAAAACAGACCGTAGCCACTCATGAACTGGGCAGGACAAATGGCAGCAATGAAATAAGTAGATTTCAACAAGATAACTAAGTGGAAGAAATAAATAGGCCACTAGTCGGGAGTGAGGTTTTTATGCCCAAATCAGTACATGTAAGCAATGATTCGTTTTTAAACATCACTTTATAGGGAGGAAATCAAAGCCTGTGGAAGATGCTGTTAGCATTATTTAAGACAAGGTTAATCTGAGAATAACCTATCCTGCATTTTAACGCATTTATTCTCAGTCAGGAATTTCGACAACTTAACTTTACACAGTTAGATGGCTTTTGGAAGGGGCCACCATGAAGAAAAACTGCATTCCCTAGAATGTATGGATTACAATAAAGTAGTTGCTAACAGATTGTTAAATCATTTATTGCCAGACTCTATGAAAGTATAATTGTCATAATTTGGCATAGTGGATCTAGAACAAAAAAGAAACTGAAATGTCAGATTCAGCACAAAGGGAGAAACAAACTCAAAAGGAACCAATGTAGAGTTTTCGTGTGAGTGTGAGTGTGTGTGTGTGTGTGTGTGTGTGTGTGTGTGTGTGTGTGGTGTACACATATGAATGACAGTAAGAGACCTAGAAGCACTTTGAGGGTGATCCATTGGACCACAAGACATCTTAATTGCACTTTAATTATGAGTCCTGGTTTGTGTGTGTGTGTGTGTGTGTGTGTGTGTGTGTGTGTGTGTGTTTATGTTGTGTGTTGTCTTAAATGTCCTGCAGAGCCTAAGTTGTCTTGAAGGTGTTCTGGGGTCTTCACAGGTAGAGGGCACTTCATTGAATTTTAAAGTGGTCTTGTATACCCTGATAAGAAATATAAAAATTGGTGAGCCAGTTCCTGGCATGTGTCTGGGACAGGCTGAGTGTGACAGGGTTTAAGAGACTTCCTCCCAGAGGAACCTTAGAAGAATAAAGCTCTGAGATGGCCACCGTGTGCTCTGTGTAGTGGTGCGTCCTTGTGCTCTCCAGAGTTGCTTTAAGTGTTCCCTGATCTCCTCATGAAAGGAGGTACCAGAATGGGCCAGAAGTAATAGGGTGGAGGCGAGGCTATAGCGCACAGAACCCGAAAGTTCAAGGGTTAGCCTGCCCTCAGGCACAGCTGGAACCCTGCCTCAGGGAATGTCCTCCAGATTTGCTCTTGCTCCCTTGTTCTGTTTTGCTTTCTTTTTGTGTTGGCTCATTCTCACTCAGAGCCCTAGTTAGACTTATTTATAGCTTGGCAACCCTTCTGGTGAAGACTGGGTCTCCTGCCCAGTAATCTCAATAAAAGCCTCTGCATTTATTGAATGGCTTGAGTCACTTCTCTGCACTGGTCCCCATGGATGGGAGAAGGGAATGAAGCAATGGGTGGGCCTGAACCATAGGCCCACTCCTAGGTCTCTCAGGATGGAGTTAGCGCCCTTGGAAATGCATAGGTGTAGATTAGAGGTAGTAACCATTAAGGTCCTTCTGTTTGCCTTTTAAATTTCTGTGTTCCTGGTGGGTATTATATGGTACTATATACTGTGTGACGGATTCATAATTGATCTTTATGTGGTTTCCATATTATATCAGAAACTACTGTCTTGTGTACTGTCAGATTTATCTGATAAGATTTCCTACATGGATCAATGCTTTGTTATGCATGTATGTGTGGAGGTCAAAGGATAACTTGAGGAAGTGTGTTTGCTCCCTCCTCCATGTCGAATCTGGGACTCAAATTCAGGTTGCCTGGCCTGGCAGCAAACTCATCTCACTGGCCCAGTGAAGAACTTGTATGTCTGCATTGTCCAGTGACGGTTGTTATTAGCTACCTTTGGTGCTAAGCACTTTACATAATGAACTGATTTTTTAATGTAATTAATTGAAATATCAGTAGCAACATGTGACTAGTGTCTGTCATATTGGACAACAAAGGTATAGATAGGGCTGTAGAGATGGATCAGTGGTTACGAGCACCGCCTGCTCTTCCAGAGGTCCTGAGTTCAATTCCCAGCAACCACATGGTGGCTCACAACCATCTATAATGTGATCTGATGCCCTCTTCTGGCCTGTCGGTGTACATGTAGGCAGAACACTGTATACATAATAATGAATAAATAAATCTTTAAAAAAATTTTTTTAAAGTGTTATATGGCTTTTGGGACAAATGAAATATCTATAACCTTGGCCCATGACTTAAATCTCAGTGCCTTCTGGTGCTGGTATATAATACTCAGAGCTTTTCAGTCATAAATTGTAGTTAAAGTGGAATACACAGCTCATCCCAATAAGTACAGATTTTTTAAAAATCTCCTTATATGTCTCCCAACCATGACAGAATGCTTACCTGTTGAAGTTTGATCATCTTAGCTTTGTGGCTTCTTGTGACCCTGCCCTCATTGGGTAGTTTGAACCCATGGAAAGAGTGCCTAATTTAAGTGTCAGGGGTTTGGGGTTCTGATCTCAGTTCTGCCAACTACTATTTAGCAACATGACCTTTCCCCTGTCACCTTTCCTTCCTGGGCACCAGTTTCCTCGTGTGGAAAGTGAGGGGGTGAGATTGAGATGATTTCTCAAGCTGCTTGCTCTCAGCATTTCTGTGGTTCTGTGACTCTGTGTTCATTCTCGTGGTCAGGAGAGTAACTGGAATTTCTCTGGGTAGCCACCGAGAGCTAACACAGGGCTTAGAAAGAACTGGAGAGATACTCTGAACTATAGGTGAACTGTGGAAGGAAGGAATATTTTCCACATTCCCATGGGGATCTGCAGAACCCCAGAGGACAGTCATTCTGCTTCCCTATGGCTCGCTCGTGCGTGTGTGTGTGTGTGTGTGTGTGTGTGTGTGTGTGTGTGTACATGCACACATTAGGCCAGAAATTGATGTCTGATGTCTTCCTTCAATGAATTCCACCTTATTTTTATTTATTTATTTGTAATCAGTGTCGGGGATTGAACCTGGGGCCTGATATATGCTAGACAAGTGCTCCACCACTGAGCTACATGCTCAGCCCTTACCTTACTTTTTGAGACAGAGTCTCTCGCCGAACCTAGACCTCCCTGTTCATGGATTAATCTAGGCTAGCTGGCCAGTAAGCTCCAGCAATCTGCCTGTCCCCAACTTCCTCTCCCTCCTCTCAGTGCTGAGGTTATAGAGCCTCCATTCTGGCTTCTACATGTGTTCCAGGGGGTCTGAACTCAGGTCCTCATGCTTGCAAGACACTGTTCTAATAAAGTCAAAATCGAGAATAAAATCTAAAACACAAAGAAATAATACTTTCTTAAAGGTTTCATTTGAGGTCATCTGCTGTACTCCTTCTGGGGTTTAACTCACTGCAGAGATTAAAAACCCAAACAAGAGTTTTAGTAGGATGAAAAATAGAGAGTGATAGACAGAAAGATCGATATTCTATGAGCTTGGGAGCTTGGCCCATTGAATAGTCATAATTAACGCTGCTTGGTAATTCTGAAAAAGGGAAATCCACGGCTGATAAGACTGGTTTGGTACCCAGGGGAATCAGGGTTAACGGAAGCTGTTTGGAGTGATTTCATTTGTAGACCTTGTACTTGGAAGGAAGAGATGAGTCACAAGTGAAGATCAAGAGGAAGGAAAGAAGACTGGGCAGATTTGCAAGAGCAGGTAGGAGGAGGGTCTCGAGTGTTCCAAAGGACCGTGTGGTAGGATGCGTCAAGCCAGTACAGAGGGAGCCGGGCATCAGCTGGGGCTGGAGAAGAGGGATGCTTATCTGGTGATTTCTTCCTGATCTTCAGGAGTGACATGTGATGGGTGCACTGCTCTCGTGTGGTCATGTGACAGAGCTGAACGTTTACGGGGGTGGTCATGCTGAAAAAGTCACACTCCTGCCCTGTTTCTGATCATTTAGAAAGAATTGCATCTTGAAGCTGTATTTTTACTTTTTTGCTGGCTATCTTTATGTATGGGAACACTCATCTCTAGAGATTCATTTTCATTTCAAAAAAAAAAAAACTTCTAAAGGTGTTAATTGCATTTTTTGAAAAACCCTTATGTAATTATTTAAAATTATTCTACCGGCCCCATAAATCAGAACTTCCCCCATTATATGGCTGAGGAACATTTATGACCTGTTTAGACAGGTTTGATTTATAGGTTTAGGAAACAAGAATATAGAAACCATTGCCAGGTTTTAATTTGGAAATTTCTGTAGCCACATTTGTTTTTGCGGGAAGGCGAAACAGAAGGCAGAGAGGGGAGATGGCTGGAGAGCTGTGGTCCACACTAGTGCAACACAAGGAAGACCGGGGTAGAGCCCATGCTCTAAATTGATGTCACTGTATGCTTTCATCTCTCACAAGGCATGACGTCATCTCATGACGCCTGTTCCACATAGCTACACATGCAAATCTGTATGAGTCCTAAGGTCTGTTTTCATGCCTAGCCGTGGAATCACATCAGTACAGGTTATGGCATGGATTGAGTGACCTTTCTCAATTACGCTTTCCAAGAGAGACTCTAAGCATGCAAGGAGCAGGGAGGAGGGATGACTCCATCTCAGAAGCACTTGCCTTGCAAGGATGACGACCTTCATTTTGTCCCTAGGATATTCCAGGTATGATAGCATGGGCTTAGAGTCCCAGTGGTGGGGGAATCCCCGAGGCTTACTTATCAGTCGCTTAAACATCTTCAGTGAGCTCCAGGCCAATGTGAGATGCTCTAAAAATAAAATGGTATTCTTAAGGATGAAGTCTGGGGGTGTCCTCTGGCTTCCATATACCCATGCGTGTGCACACACATTTAAAACAAACCAGCAGGAAAGACATGGTGGAACATGTCTCTTTAGTCAGGAGGGCAGAGGCAGGCAGATTGCTGTGACTTGTATATACTGAGACCCTGTCTCAGAGCAGACAAAGTTTATGAAGTACATGGGAGCGAGGCGCTGTGATGTGTCCACGGTGAGCTATTTAGGTGCTTTCAGATTGCAAGGGGACATGTGTGGGAAGAGTCCCTGACTTGACAAAGCTCTTGGGAATGGTCCGTTAGTAACAGCAGCACTCCCATTTAGGTCTGTGAAACACCGGGACAGGCAAGCTTAGAAATGTGCTTGAGTGATCCAAGAAACTGAGAGAAGATAGGAAAAATAGAAATTGTCTTATCAAAGGAGGAAGGTGAAGAGTTAATTTTGTGAAATTAAGAATTTTTGTAAAGGTCTCAGCAGGCTGAAATAGTAGATCAGAATGGAAAAGATCTTTAATGGGAGTGAAGGCAAGCTTGTACCATGATCCAAGCACAGAGTGAAGGACTCCAAGGTGGCAATTCAGTTCCTGTGGCAATTAGTCAGGAAATGATTGTCAAACCAGCAGGGGCCAATCGGGGCCTAGCAGGAGGGAGGGTCCCCTGCAGGCCTTAGGCTGGCTAATAGAATAATGAGGAACCAATCCCCCTGGCCCTCCTCTGAACTAGGCAGAGGGCTCCTGAACTCCGGCCCGCATTGCTCCAGCAATGACGGAAGTCACGGGAAACCTAGCTTACCAAGTACCTAAGGAGAGGCAGAGATCAGGGCGTTCCTAAGCCTTTAGCTCTTGGAGAGTCAAGGTGCCTGCTATCTGGGGCTTTTTAGTGGCCCTGAGGCACTGTGGACTGTGGCCTTCCTACAGATCTTCCCTATTCACTTTGTTTTTCTTTAAATAGTGTGTATTATTATTTTTTATTTTTATTATGTTTGTTATTATTATTGAGAAGAGTCTCCTTGAATCTTATTTCACAATGTTCTGTTACTAGAAACACTTGAATGGTGTCTTCCAGCCTATGTTGATCTGTGTGTGTGTGTGTGTGTGTGTGTGTGTGTGTGTGTGTGTGTGTGTGTGTTTCTTAATAATTCTAATGTTTTAGAAAGGCTATTACTAAATAGCTCAGGCAG
The DNA here is from genome assembly GCF_964271855.1 of Acomys minous. Taxonomy (NCBI): domain Eukaryota; kingdom Metazoa; phylum Chordata; class Mammalia; order Rodentia; family Muridae; genus Acomys; species Acomys minous. The sequence goes on from NC_140500.1 coordinate 45,173,721, forward strand.
GTCTTGAACCCCTCCTTCACCTCCCTTACCCCACAAGTACTGAGTATGCTACTGTACCCAGATGAATTATTTCGGTTAGACTAAGCTATAAGAACAACAGAAGTTCGGGGTGTTTTAAAGACCTCAGTAGCTGCCTACGTTCTGTAGGTACAGCCTCTTAGCCTCAGTCATGAACTCCGTGTAGCTAGGGCTCTACACATCATTATTCACTAAGCTATGCAGTGTTTCTGTTAGTTGTTTTGTTTTTAAAGAAGCCGGTCATAAGCCCTGCATACATTTGTACTTTGCTACATTTGACGTCACTCATTTACAAATTGTCATCAACATGACTTTGCTTAACATGGTAGTGCCAGCCTGTCTCTCTTACACGGAGTATTCGTCTTGCGTGCAGAGATGATGCTGTATTTGGTAAGCACTTGGTTTATTTTCCCCATAGCTGTGATATAGGTCTCATAGGCAAAGGAAGGGGAAGTCATGAACTTACCTTTTCGAGCTTATGGTTCAGAGAAAACACTTACATGAGAAAAATAATAAAGATACACACATGCACCACATGCACATACATACATTAACACAAACATACACATACATACACACGTACCACATATGTGCACATTTACATATCGACACACATGTGTATGATGACCCACATCTTTAATCCTGGTATTTAGGAGGGAGATGGAGACCAACCTGGCCTATGTGGAGAGTTTCAGGCCAGTCAGGCCTAACACAGTTGAGACCCTGATTCAGAGAGGGAGAGAGAATCATCTGATAGATGGTGAGGTCCTTATGCAGGACACTCTTTGGCATTTGCTGGGGTGCTGGGGAGTCAGGAAGATAGTACCACTTACAGTTGCATGCCATGAGTAGGAAGATAGGCACGTCAGAGGCCTGTTTTACTGTGTGTGTGTTCATCTTTACATTGGACTTTTTTTTCCTAATAGAGGCTTTTTGTTGTTGTTCTTGCTGCTGTTGTTATTTAGGCTTGGCTTCTTTCTCCCATTCTGCAATATCTAGATTATAAGACAGGTCTTTAACTGCCTCTGCCCACCCCCAAGCCCCTTAGATATTAGAAATGGTTGAGCAAGATGTATAGGAGCGCCTCCTGTGCAGCCACAAACAAAAAACAAACAAACAAACAGCAGCAAAAGCCACACCAAAACAAACAAGCAAAAAGAACTAGGCCCCATGGGCCAGAGATTGGAGCCACATTGTGAAGTTTGAGAGCTATCTGAATGGTCTGTGCTCCCCTGCCAGTGGTGGTTTGTCAAGCCCTATTCTCCTCCGTAGATTCTAAAAGGATTGTCACTCGCTCCATAATGCTTTGGAAATTGCTTCTAGTTGAAGAAGAGGTCCCTCGACGTTTTTGTTGTATTTAACTGAATAATAGTCTATCTGGGTCTGATTTAGTGCTACTTAAACTTGTTGGAAACCAAAGTATCTGACCCTAGAGTAGATTCTCGTTCAGCCCGTGCTGGTAGTTCTCTCACCATCCTTGGACTTTAAACTAGCCACCGAAAATAATCTAGAGGTCCCCACAACAAGATGCCATAAAGAAGGTCCGCCCACTGGCTTGGGAAGCAGTGGGTGTGTGTCTGACCCAGCTGAGGCCAAGGCAGAGAGACCCCGGGCATCAGATGGATGAAAGGCCTGGGGACTGAGCCAGGAAGTGGGTAAAACTTGGGATTTAGCAAATACAGTGAATGTGAGAAAGAGGAAAAAATTTCAGCATCCCAAGAACGCTGTTTGAACATGGGTTTTAAGCAGTCAAGCATGTGAGTACCACATTTGCTAGGGTTTGGTCTCCTGTCACCTACTGTGTGAAGTCAGTGTGTGCTGTCCCCGTAGTCTGAATGCCTTACTAGCCTGTCCACGAAACTTGCTGAGCAGAGCACCATCCTTTTAATATTCAGCTTGACCTTTGTCTCATTTCAAAATGTCCCTTATCCCAAAAGTCCAGATAAGAGCCCATGTGCTAGGATCCTTGTGTGTCTACACGGTGTTAACTAGGCAAATAAACGTGACTGAGAGAGGCCATTCCAAGTGGCCTGGGGTCACTGGCCAGGTTCCACTTTTCACATTGCAAAATCTGTTAGGTTAGAAACTTTAAGAAGAGTCTTAACTATTTGCTTGTTAGGCTGTTAATCCTCGGTGCTATGTGGATGAGCTGAGCCGTCTTCAGAGCCAAGCTGTGTGGGACTCCATGGAAGGCTTTCTTTTCTGGAGACGCACTCTGCATATCATGAGATAACAGGGATAAAAACTGTCGGAAAAAAAGGCTAAAGGTTCTGAGAAATTAGGTCTCTAGGGTTGCAGAGGTGGCTCAGTGGGTTTGCTGCGTTTGTTGAACAAAGGCTGAGGACCTGAGGTTGGAACCACAAACCCGTGTAAAAAGATGAACAAGGTACTGGGTATCTGCCATCCACTGCTACCAAGACAGTGGGGAAGCCAAGAGAGGGCCCTTCCATGATGCTTACGGGCCAGCTGTCCTCACAGAGCATCCCTGAGGCCTGTCTGCACCATGGTGGAAGTCAAGGACTAAGAGCTGAGGTTCTCCTCTGACATCCACACACATGTGATGTTACTTATACACATGTACTCACACATATAACCACACCAACACACCCACATAATACAACACACAAGAGTTTTCAAAATTAGGTCTCTTTTTGGCAAATTATAGTTGACAGTTCTTATTTGGGGCAGACTAACCCTCTAAAAACATTGGCTCAGTGGATCCTGGCGAGCTTGCTCTTCACTGGACCACCACACTCCTCCGGCACATCCAGGAGATGCTCTAGCTGGTGGATGTTATACACTTGGTCATTTAGGTATGTAAATGAGGTGGCCATTTTGCCTTCAGGATGGTGTTTCTTGTTCTTGTTTTGTGTCTAGATTTCAGACACAGAACAACCAATTGTCTTCTTTTATTGCATGAAAGAGTTATTGCGTGTGGACATTATGGGACTTGGAATAGACCTGCCTCCCTAGGAAAATAAGAAGCCCAGAGGACTGAAATCATATTTTGGTTTGTGGGAATCTATTATAGTCAAAGGAGCAAGTCACACGTGATGACAGTGATAACAATGGGAAGAACCCGAAGTGATGACCTGCCCCCATCTTCTCTAAGCCTCGGGTGGGTGACATTTGAGGAAACTGAGGCACAGCGAGATCAAATATTTACCAAAAGTATAGCCAGGAAGCAGCATGTGCAAGACAAGAAGTCACATCCTTCCCAGGTCACCATGCTGGCCACACAGTCTGCTGGTTCGTTGTTGAGTCTAAGACATTGTGTATCAGTAGAGGAGCTTGGGTACTTTCCAGCCCATGGCTGATAGCCACTGGTTGGTGTCTAGTAATGTACTGGAAGGAGGTGAGGGACAGTCTCTCCCACAATAAAGAGGGGAATGTGAAATAACCCCTAATCAAAGGAATGTCTCACTGTGTCAGCTCCTCAGTCCTTCCCCCACCCCAGATAGGGTTTCTCTGTGTAGCCCTGGCTGTCCTGGCCTCACTACTTTGTAGACCAGGTTGCCCTTGAACTCAGAGATCCACCTGCCTCTGCCTCTGCCTCTGGAGTGATGGGATTACAGTTGTGTGCCACTGCACCCGGCTTTCTTCAATCTTCTTAATCCTTCCTCCTGCTAGCCTTTTTGAGGACTGTCATTGCACATTTGTGTAGGAACATAACTGCTTTAGGATTAATTTATATCTATCAATTGATGGTGGTCACGTTTTTTTCCCCCAAGGGAATCAAACTAAACTAGACTGGCCTCTTCGTACTCCTAGGCTTCCACCTAGCCCTGGCCTTATCTCTAGCAGGGTATTATATATAGCATTAAAGTCCCAACTCTCCACTACTACCAATAAGATACTGGATAAGTACTTTGAACTCTTACTGCCTCACTTCACCTATCTGTTAAGTGGGTATAGCAGTATGTGCTTCATAAAGTTTTCTGTTGGTAAGGAGGAGCTACAGGAATGATATGAGTATCACACACTTCCATAATGACCTCAGGGTTTATTTTCCATCATGTTGCGAGGTACCACCCCACCTTTCATTTCCCTTTAATTTGCTGGATTCTTTGCCAAAGTTGCAGGACATAACCCCATCTATGACCTTCAGTGAGCTCTTTGTGGGATTCCCATCACCTCCCTGTTGAAGACTGCCTAGGGTTAGGTGTTGTTGTTGTTGTTGTTGTTGTTGTTGTTGTTGTTGTTGTTGTTGCCTCTTGCCTCAAAGTTGCCTGAGCTGTACAGCTAGCATAAAGGCTATCCACTGAGAAAGCTGGGCCTCTAGGGGTGAGAATGGAGAACACACAGAGAATCGCATCCCAGCCCTGCCGCTTACTAGCCGAGTGACTGCCGAGGATCCCCTCACAGTTGCCACCATCAGAGGGCTTGTAGACTCCTATCTGGGGACTGGGGTCTTACCCTATGCTGCGCGCATTCATACCAGCACTCTCAAATCCAGAAACAGGGTTCACCTAACACCGGCGCGGCAGAGTGTAGCAACGTCTAAGTCTATCCACTGTGAGGCAGATGATTGCTTCAGTGTGGATGGAGAAATATAAGATGTACCTCTATGACTCACTGGTAACCAGTAGCTACTATGGCATTCAGACGCACATCTCTCTTGTCATAACTATAAATCACGGTCTCCAACGGCAGTGGGGACAAACAGAGTCCTGTTTCATAGAATGTCACAGCAGGGTATGGCACCATTGGAAGGCTGGCCCTGGTGAGACGCCATCTCAGCTGATGAGGTTGGACTTTGAGCCCTAGTCCACCATGAGGTAGAGAAGGGTACAAGCAAGACTCTGAAGTAGGAGTGTAGACCATGGCGGTTGCTGACTGATGGCAGTGGATGCTGAGTGACGATGGAGTGTGTCAGCGAACAGTTAACCACAGTGCCCTCCGGTCCCAGAGGGCCGGCCTGTTGGGTTGTGATGTTACATAGACTGCCCTGACCTATCTCAAAAACTGGACATCAGTGGATTTAATTAAGATCAATTAGACATCCCTCTCATTGTTCAGAGACAATGCATTATTTGTTTGAAAAGAGGGAAGTTCTACATGACCTGAAAGCTTCCTGCTTCATCTGCTCCTTTTCCTCATGAAGAATGAAATGCCATTTGGAATAACACAAAGAATACATAACCAGCCTGCAGGCAGGACTACATACTTTCCCCGTGTGTGCATTTTCTCTAGAGCTGTTTGACTCAACAGGGACATCCCAGTGATACAGACTCCCGACCCCCCCCCACCCCACCCCCCCCCCCACCCCCCGCAGTCCAGCCTTAGGCTTAGACCCTGTCATCCCCAGCATCTACTTGATGCATGCAACCATCCTTTCACCTACTTCCAGTATGACACAGAAGAAGGTGAAATGGCTTGGGAAGACATTCAGAAGTGATTGTGGTAGGAGGAGGAGAGAGGGGCAAAGTTGCATGCATGTGTTTGGAAATTAGAGCATCTCCTGTCTCCATCTGAGACCTCATCTATACAGAATCCATGCAGCACAGCTGCTGGTATTTCATAAGGTCCCTCCCTTGTGCCCTCCACCCTTTTCTTGTTGTTTTGCTTGTTTTGGGGGACCCAGGTCTTGTTACTTACCCAGGCTTGCCTGAAACTTATGTCCATCCTGCCTCAGGTAGGATTGTAGGTATGCATTGCCACACCCAGATAATAGTGTTAGTGCTCCAGATTAGGACCCCAGTCAAGGCTGTGGGAAATTGCCCACACAGTTTGGGTTCTTTTGTTTTGTTTTGTATCTTTTTTTCTGCATTACTGGTGCCTTGATAGTGATTCCCTAACTCTAAACATCAAGCTACTGTTAGCTGCTGTTGTTTGTTTTGTTTTGTTTTGTTTTGAGATAGGGTCTGTACTGCCAGGCTAGCTTTAAATTCACTGTGTGTTAGAGGATGCCCACAAACTTCTCACTTTCTATTCCAGTGCAGGGTTATAGATATGTGTCGTTACATCTCTTTTTGTTGTTGTTGTTTATTTTTTGAGACAGGGTTTCTCTGTGTAGCCCTGGCTGTCCTGGACTCATTTTGTAGACCAGGCTGGCCTTGAACTCAGAGATCTGCCTGTCTCTGCCTCCCGAGTGCTGGGAGTAAAGGTGTGCACCATGCCCTGCTCATGTCTTTCTTCTTTAATGTGATGTGGTGTGTGTGTGTGTGTGTGTGTGTGTGTGTGTGTGTGTGTGTGTTATTACATGTATGAATGTACACCATGTGGGTACCCAGTACCCAAGGAAGCAAGAAGAGGGCATCAGATCCCCTGGAGCTGGAGTCACACATGACTGAGAGCAGCCACATGGGTGCTGGGAACTAGACCCAGGTCGTCTGACAGAGCAGCAAGTACTCTTAGCCACTAAAGCACCTCCCCAACCCTCTTTCTATCCTTAAACCATCTTCTGGTTGTTTCACATAGGACTATAACTATAAGCAGACAATACCTGCAGATTAAGGTCACCTACGCCATGCTCCATCCATCTTTCTCTTTGTCTGGGAGAAATACGTAGACCCTAAGAATGGAGATGATTTACACAGCCACAGTATTCATTCATGATCATGTCAGGTACTGGACTCAGGCCACCTGAAGCCACCTCGTATTAGAAGAGCTCTGCTCACCTCACTGTCTGTTGGATGTGTCCCAGCTCTTGGAACATGAGCCTTCAGTGACTGGTTGGGGGTGGGGGTGGGGGTCCAGGTTTGCCTATGAGGATGTCCCCTCTGATTCCATTCCCATGTTCCTGTTTCTGTTCCAGTGGCAGCATCTCTCTCCAGCCTCTGCTTCCTTCTCCCACTCCCCGAGCAGGCCTCCTAACTTTTCTTTTTAAAAGCAGATACACACTTGTACTTTGCTAGGTCACTCTTTTTTTTTCTTCTTCTTCTTCTTCTTTTTATCTTTTTTTTCTACAATGTTTATTAAATATTTTTACATATACTTTTATATTATTACATACATACACAATAAACTACCTACAGCAAGAAGAGCCCCAAAACAATCAGGAATTATACATGTGTTACATTTGTAGTGCTTTGGCTATTTGCATTTGGCAGCCTTGAAGAAAACATCTTTCCTATCTTGGTGAGTCTAAAATTCTGAATGTAAATTAGTATCTATCATATCTCGTCATTATCAACTTAAAACATCTATCTAGACCTAAAAGCATCTTAACTCCTAAACAACTAAGCTTAATTGTAAAACTAAACTAGATAGGCCACTCTTCAAGGCAGAGTGTTAAGTGTCTGTGTGTGTGTGTGTGAGATCGCTGACTATTAAGGAAAGAAAAGCGAGCTGTCCGGAGCTTCTGGGCAGCAGAAAGTGTTTTCCATGTAGTGGTTTCTTTGCCACACGGTGTGGAAGGCAATTATCTTTGGAGGGGATTCCACAGCCCTGTGTGGGCTTCCCTGTGTAAGATTTATTGTCAGCCGGATTGGGTGTCCTTTATAAGCGCATTTACTCGGCATCTAAAGCGCTGTCAGGAGTGCTACTTCCTGAATGCTTTTGAGGTTGCAACTGCTAAGCTTCGTCTTCCCATCCCTGAGATAGATTTTTGAAATGCTATGCAGGGATTTGTGCAAGCCTCACACTTCCCTTTGACACTGACAGGGGTTGCCCTGCTAAACCCCAGCACACCACTGTGGAAATTTACCCCCTAAAAGCCAGAGCCCTCTTGCCTCCTGGAGGCTAGCCTGCAAGTGCTGGGTAGCTGAATGGGGCTGGAGGAATAGCATCCCTTTGTTTGGAGGGGACATCTCTCCAGCTAATGTTTCAAAAAGTTAAGCTCTCCCCCCCCCCCCCACTTACAGGACAGGCAAAAGGGAGCCCTCTTCCTTTTATGAATCTTCTGAATGCCAGAAAAAAAAAAAAAAACAACTTGAACTTGACTCAGCCAAATATACTAGATCATGAAACCTTAGGGACTATTGAAACGGGAACAGTGGCCCATTACTGCTAAGAAGGTGTTTTATTGAAAATGCGCTGACATATTCTCCCTGGAGAGTAAGCAAGGCAGGATGCCCAGCGGCCATGCAGGTTGCTCTCCTAGGCAAGCTAAAATATAAAGTTTGCACTGCGGAGCCATGAGCCATGAGCCAGCAGGCAGTAGAATAGATGGCTGTTGGCTCATCCATCGAAAGTACCACAGTTCGCTGTTGGCACCCCTGCCCACCCCCTCAGTTTCACCCCGGCCCCGTAATGTATGCATTTCAGTTATTAGGTTCTTACACACCTTCTCTCTGGATTTTAAAAGTTTTCTTCTAAATAAGTTGAGATAGATGAAATTTCCTAATCCTGGCAGGCTTACCAGCAGAGGGCAGGCGTAAAGAAGGTTTTGACACAAGGGTGTGTCAACCCTGGGTCAGAGGAGGGTGGCGTGGCATAGGAGGAGCATCTGTAAGCTGTGTTCCCAGGGCAGGATGGGACATGCTCCCCCACCCCACCCCGCGCTGCAACCCCCTCCTCTTCCCCTGTCTTGTGGCACACTCACACCACAGGCCTCCTGAAAAGCTGACTCCACTAAAGGCAGCCAGTGGCTTCACCTGATATCAGCGAGTTTCTACATAATTAAACGTTTAAAAAAAATTAAAAAGGAATGCCATTCCCCCTAAGAGCCATCTTTTCATTCCTCTTGAGTGAGCTCTTTTTGTTGAGCTTCCTGCCCAGGGTACCAAGTAGGTGAGCTGTAGGTGCTGTCATTTTTGGGAGGGGACGTGAAGATGTCACTTGGTGGTGGTGGTCCTGACCTCCCCGCCTGATGTGAAGGATGAAAGCCCGTGGGGGAATTCTCCTCTGCCCGAAAACATGTATGATTTTGAGAGTTTAATGCACATCCATGTAATCAGTTGTAGTTCTGTGGCAGAAGCAACACATTAGTACATTTCATGTCATGTTAAAGCAAGGGATTATGGTTTCATCATAAACAAGAGAGGGTAAGTTATTAGACAGTCAGCTGCAAGGCTCCGAGAAGTTATTGTTTCTCTTTGATGATTTTGTTTACCTTGATGTTTCAGGAATGTTTTCACATTTATAATGAAAGATACATATTTTCTTTTAAGACAGTGTCTCAGTGAAGAATTAAAAAAATTTTTTTTTTGATAAATGTTTTCTGTAGCTCATTATAAGTTCCCTGAATGTTGACATGTTACGCTGTTTACATGTATAATTTTACTCAGTGATGATGGCGTTATAAAATGTTGCATCCAGGGAAGATGTGAATGGCCATTTGGAGACTGTCGTAAAGAGACATTTAAACTCCAGTGCAGCGGAGGCTTTTCCCTTGGCCAAACTAACAGGCTCAGATGAAAAACAACATAATTAGTTTCATTGTCAATGTAGACATAACAGCGACATAAACACTATCGATAGGCAGCTAACTGCTCAGCTCCCTGCAGATGGATGATGTATTAATTTATATTTTTAAGTAAAAGCACCGCTTCAATCAAGACAGAAAACGCGCTTCCTTAGAGACAAACGCCCAAATCTCAGGAATGGGGCATGGCTGTTGCAATTTAGTAAGTCTAATTGGCTGGCCCTGCTGGTGGTCTTTGGAGGAATACTGCTGGGGAGACCCTTCGGAAGAAGCAAAGCCTCTGTGGCAACCCGTCAGACACAGCGCTGGGTGGCAGAGGACCTAAAGTCTCTATCCCCTGCTTCTGTAAAAGAATCACTTTTTTTTTTTCATTTTGTCATTCTAGTCTAGGTACACTACTAAATTAGTTGGGAAGGAGTGGAGGGGCAGGTGTTGATGCAAGAGTTGTTTGGCAGAAGACTAGGAGCTTAAGTTCGACCTTGGCCTCTCAGTTCATTTTTGGACCCTTTTCTCTAGTTGTATGCAAGCAGCCTTGGCCAAGCAGATGCTGAGAAGCACGCGGGCCGGGGCCCTGTGACTGTATCTACCTCACTGCTATGCCACCATTTATCAACATGTGCAATAATGCCACGGGGGGGGGGGGCAGCGAGTCGGATGCTCCTTCTGTCTCCTCCGACAATACGTCTTGTCTCCCCCGCTCCCAGCTCAGAATGGGCAGTGAAACCTTTCACGGTTCCTCTGTGTTCAAGGCTGAGGCTCCGCAAAACCAAACAAGCTACCCGACTGGAGTCTCAGGTGTATTATTTGGTGGTTAGAGTTTGGTATGGGATCATAGCAATCTGCTCTTAAGTGCACAGCCAGCTGCACAATGGGTTCATTCAGCAACTGACAGGTTTCTTAATATGTGGTGTTTGAACAAGACTGTGTCTGTTGTGGGTGTTAGGATGTGGGCATCAAAAAAATATTTTTAAGTACAGTATTTATCGTTTCCTTCACTGTTCCTTAAACATGAGCCTCCCCCACCCCTACCTCAGGTATCCTGTCTGCATAACCATCTCCCCCCCCACCCCCCCCACCCCACCCCTTTTGATTACCCAGTGTCTGTTTTGCCTTATAGAGCTGCGGTGTGAGGCATGTCTGACTCACAGGGAAACAAAACCACTCTGCCTTTCTGGTTTTTTGTTTGTTTGTTTTTGTTTTTCTGTTTTGAGACAGATTGTCATGGAGCCCAGGCTGGCCTGGGACTTGTTATATAGTTGAGGATAATCATGAACTCTTGACTCTACCTCCCAAGTACTGGTATTACAGACATGTTGACCACCAAGCCTGGCTCCCAGTTTATATTACTGAAACTCAGTTTCTTCCTCTGAAAAATGGGATGGCAATTTCCATTCAAGTTACAACTGCATCTGTTCCTGGGGCTGAGTAACTCAAGCTAACGCCCCCCACAATAATCCTAAAACTGTTTTTCTTCCTCTTTTTTTTTCCCCCATTGTTTTTGCCTATTTGCCCTAGCTTTCCAAAACAACCTTGTGTTGTAGGTAGTGAAAAAAGTCAGTAACCAGGAGGTTTCATATTTTTATATTTTCCTCAAGGCATGGAATGTAGCGACTCTCCCTGGATGCTAGTCTCAGGGCCAAAAACCTCACAAGGCCACCTCAGAATTCCCCAAGTGTCCCAGGTTCCTACAAAGGAACACAGATTTATCACTGGTAGTGTGATTCCTAACTCACAACTAGCCTCTGAGTCACCATGTCACCTATCTGGAGAGGGTGGCCTGGGCTCCAGGTAGCCCCTGGCCTGCTCACTAAACCCTTCCTTCCTGCCTGGTGTAGTACCCTCTTATCCAAACCTCCAGGCCTTTACACACAACTTCCCCAAGGGGCCTTCCCAGACCTCTCCTGCTCTTGAGTCTCACGAAGCTCCCAGCCACCACCATGCAATTCAGCACTCTAGTTGCCATTGGCCGTTGCATCACCCTTTAATTATTTTGTGCAAGGCTGGCCTCCGCAGCTGGGCCCTGAGCGTCTGTAATGTTGTTGTTTGCCGGTTTGTTTATTGTTTTGAAGCTCCTGGAGACTATTAACTGATAAAGGCTGACCCGGGTGGAGGTAGGCGCTACTTGTCAAAGCATGAATGAGTTTTATGGACTCCTGCTGCAGATCTTAAGCTGGACGAAGCATGTTTATTTCCGGCTCACCCCAGCTTTGTTCACACTCACTAACTCAAAGTAGTTTATATATTTTTTTTTAAAAAAGTCGGCATGTGTATTTCAAAATGGCTCACTCTGCTTTCTGAGGTTAGAGGAAACCTTCCTCTTTTTCATTTCCTACTTTGGTGCTTCTGCCTGCCTTTCTGGAAAGAAGCACCCGGGTTCTTCAAAACGCAAGAGTTCTTCTACTGATTGAGGGTTTGGGTGCTGTGGCAGATTCAAGGCCCTTCTCAAACCCCCACCCTGGTTCTTTGTTGAATATTCATGAAAGGGTGGGGTGACATTTTTGTGAGCTGGAAAAAAACAAAGACCATTAATAAATTTATTATGTGACACAGCACGCCAGAGTGGGGAGTGGTGTGTGAACTGCACCCATTTAACACCCGGATAGATGGGGAGTACCAGTAGGGGCTCTTGCGTGGCCCAGGCTGATGCCTTGCTGACCTCACTGAAGTCCAAGCTTTTTCTTGATTAGAAATATTATCAGTATGCTTTCAGGATCGTAGCAACTTGCATTTAATATACCCGAAGTTAAAAAGTACTTTTAAGTAAATGTCTTGGAATTTACTGGGTAATACTTTGTTGCTTTAAAAAAAAGTTCATATTGACGAGACATGGGTAATCATTGATTTCACTACTCTGTTTCCTGGTTATTTTCAAGAAAATAATAAAATTGTGTGGGTTGGTTTTGTTGTTGGTCTTTTAAATATACAAGCCACAAAGTTTTACTCTTAAGTTTGGAAATAGCAAAATTGAGAGGTGATTTCGGAAGCTGTTGATACCTTGTAGGCTAACCTGCCACTTAAATCCTAACACTGGAGCCAACAAAGTTTAGCATTATTGGTGACCTAAAAACAACAACAAACACAAAACACAAAAACTCCACAACACTGCCCTTTGCTCCCAGCATCTAAGCAGAGTGTGTTTCTAACCGAGGTCATCTCAAAGTGCCTGTTGAGAGGCGCTTTTGTTGTGGCTGATGGTGCATAAATAAGAAAGGAATTTCAAGAATTATTTCTTAGCAAACGTGTGGCAGCTGTCGTTCTAGAGGGGAAGTAGCGAGGAGGCACGTTGGGTTGTGAATTATTTGGAGCCGCTTGTGGGGTTCCTTCCCAGAGTGAGCAGGCAGGCCCACTTTGTTAAGGCGGCCTCTAGATCCGCAAGGGTGGCGAAGAGACGAAGGCTGGGCCCCACTACCGACGTGAAGCGAAAGTTCTCCACCAAGGCGGGTTTTCGAGGAAAGGCAAAGCCTGGCGCCCGGCAAGCTTTCCCTTGGGCCGGCTCCGTAGCTCGGAGCAGCTGGAGCCGAAGGCTTGCTTGGCGGAGGGCGCATAGGGGCCCTCCTGCTCCGCGTCCCTGAAGGTTAGGACAACTCTTTGTCAGTTTCAAAGAGGAAACAAACTAGCCCTTTCCCCAAAGCTGGCTGGCCAGTGGGGCCCAGGGCGCAGAGGGGATAGGGGGTGGGGGAGATGCGCGCCCCGGCGCGGTGCCGGCTACGGCCCAGACGTCAGCCCGAGGGGGGTCACCGGGTTAACAGCAATTAAAGAGGAGTTGCTGGGGAGACAAAAGGCGGGCGGCGGGGCCGAGCGTCGGTTTCACCTGCCGCGCGCGGAGGGGGCCGGGGCGCGGGGCGCGGGCGGAGCCCATTGTGTGGGGCGCAGCGGCGGCGCGGGGTGTTTAGAGGCGGGTTGTGATTGGTGGAGCAAGGCGGGGCGGGTGGGCGCGGCGCGGCGCGGCAGCCCGCGAGCCCGAGCGCCCCTTGCGCGTGCAGTCCGCCTGCACCGAGGCCGCCGGACCCAGCCCGGCCCCGCGCGGGCGCCCCGAGCCGGCTGCGCGCGCCTGGCGGCTACATGGAGAGTGTCAGGTTGGTCCCGGTCCTCCTCCGTCTTTGCCCGCTTCGCTTCCTCCTCCTCGTTATCCTCCTCCTCCTTCTTTCCCCTAACCCACCCCTTCATCCCGGGCTATGCACTGCCAGCTTCCCGGGGTTCCGGGGACCTTGCCAGGGAAGGCAGGGGCGCCCGGCAGCTTTCAACTTGACTCTCAGGCTCGGCAGCCCCAGCCCGGGCGCTGTTGATCAACTTGGAGCGGAGTTGCGCTCTGGAAGTGGAGACAGAGAGGAACAGGAGGGTGGGAAACCAGGCCTGTGGGTCCTGGACACAGATCTCCCTCGTTCTCTATTGCGCTCTCTCATCTCTCTTTAAAAACTGTTCTTGGATGAAGTGGAGTTGGGAGTTAGAGGAAGTCTTGCGTGTATTTCTCTCTTTCCCTCTGCATCTTTCCCCGGTGTTGGCGTTTCATTTTCCGCTGGTGTGGCCTTCACATAGACACTTTGGTAAAGACCTTTTGGCTATCCCCCGTGCCATCCCTCCATAGCACTCGGGGGCATCCGTCTGGGGTTTGTGATTCATGTCACTCACAGAGCGTGTGAAATAGAAGAAAAGTCTTCAATCTCAATGGAACCAGTGTGGCGGTTTCTTTTGCTTCTGGTAGTTTGTTTCTGTCTGTCCAGGCGTTTCTGCAGCTTAGCTGTTGATATTGAAGAAGTTCGCAGCCACGGTAAGGAGGGAGGGAAAGGAAGGAGAGCCAGGCACCTCAGCAGGCAGGCAGGCTGTGCCATGCACTCCGGCAGGTTGGAGATCTCCATCCTCTGTGGCTTTACTTGGCCACGTTGATAAAGTAGTAAGCAAGGTTTGGGGTTTGTAAGGGCAGAAGCCTGAAGGCTTGTCACAGTGAGCTCCCATCTGAACTGGCCCTCAGTGTAGCTTACTCAACTATCAGAACTGTACGGAAACCGGACTTTTTTCCCCCTCCCAAGAACGGTGCTGGGAAGCAAAGGCTCTTTAGGAAAAGGGTGGTAGTTTTCAGAGTATAGCACATGCAGTCTCTATGTAGTCTCTTCCTCCCTGGGGTTAACTCCTTCAAGGCCTTCCGGTTGCAACTAAAATGTCTGATAATTGCTATAGGCTCGTCCACACAGACCAAATGTTCTAATCAAGCCCATTTAAAAATGCAAATCACCTCATTTCCATAGATTCCAACATTCTGAAAGTGACACATTTGGGGGAAAAATAAGGCTGATAACAGGAAACGTGAATCATACTATCAGTGACTAATCTGCCTAAGGGAAAAAAAGCTTACATGTATTTTATCATTAGGAAGTTAGGGTAAAAAGACAGACTATTCCTTTTTTTTTTCAGTTAACAATGCAAGTGACATTTATTTCTAAGGCCCCTCTTGCCTTGTTTGTTTGTTTGTTTGTTTGTTAGCTATTTTCTATGAAGATCTATCTATGCAGTATGTGGTAAAGTGTTACAAACTTGCCTGTCAGTGTTAAAGTCCTGGAACATAATCAGGCTAAGATTCGACTTCAGGGTCTGATGTGTGTTGCTGTTACTGCTGCCTAAGAGAATAGCTGGCTATCTTGGGTGTTTCAGATTCATCGCTCAGTAAGACAAATCAAGATGAGCGATTTTGCAGAACTGGGGGGTGGGGGGGGGCTCTATTTTATGTGGTTCTTTGTAGCTGCCTGACACATTTCAGTGAAAAGTGTGTAAAAATGAAACCAAAATACAGCCTGCCTGCCCAGACACTGGCTGCCAGTATCCCTGGGATGTGATAGAAGTCTGTGGGCTGACACTTGATAATCAAAGTTGATTTATTGTTCATTAGTACCGCATTAGCCCTTTCAGGCAAGACAGTTATTTGTGTAGTGGCCATCGAGAGCAAGACTGCAAGCACCTGTCATTTCAAAGGCATGACATAAGCAAGTAAATATCGAAATGATACAAATTAAAATGCATTTCACTGTAAAACACCACTCAGCCACCTTTTTTTTTTCCTTCAAGATAAATTAGCACAGGTCCATTCTAGTGTAGAAGAAATAAAAATGTATAAAGACATTTGTTTTCCAGCCAGAAGGACTCCGTGCAGAACTCTAGGAGTGGAGTCTGTATTCGCCAATTTGCTTAAAGAACCTACCTTTCCTCCCCAAATCTGCAGCCTGTTTAACAGAAAGTTGGCTGTTTAAAGAAATGGGAAACACAGCCTGTCAGTGATTTAATCCAAGTAACTGAAAGAAGGTAGGCTTTTGTGTTGTGTTTTTTAATAAACACGTTTCATCAGATGAAACTTTTGAGTTTGGGTTGCTTGTATGAAAATTGATGACATCATGGCTAAGCTATGATAATATCGGATAATAACGTCAACTGCGTTTTCTGCAGCATGTCTCACTCTCGTTTTTCCCTCCTTCCCTCCCTAGAAGGGGAATGATCTCATGGCAAACAATAGAAAACAACCTAAGTGTCAAAAGAAAATAAAATTAGTGAACTTTTTGTCTGCAGCCATAGAAACGTGGATTAACTCATATTTTTTTCAAGGATCGAATGGCAACATAGTACATGAAGCTATAGAGAGTATTGTCTTCTCTGAATTTTCATTTGACAGGGATTTTAGAGGCTGTGATCTTAATTAAATCTCAACCAGCTAACGTGGTGCATCTAAAGGCATGCAGTGTTGCATAACCGTGCTCAGTTGGTAAACTGTAAATCATCAGAAAGCTTATGATAACAATAGTTGATTTAAAAAAAATTTTTTTTTGGTATTTGCAGTTAAATGTACCTTAAAAACAAACCCTCACCATCATAGCCTTGCATTTGCACATTGTCAGGAGCTGTCACTTGAAAGATAAACTCCTTTATGACACTGACCAGTTCTGCAACTTTTCAGCCAGCCTCCACACAATGGCAAGAGACAGGGAAATTAAAATCTAGATGAATTAAAAGCAAGCAAAGTCCAGCTTTGTCGTGGCTGAACGTGGCAGGAGTGGCATTTGAATCAGGAGGGAATGTAGCGGCCAAGATTCCCAGCTCAGACTAAAATCTGAGTACAGTTTGTATTGGCAGAAGAAAGAAGCTTAGAGAAATTCATTGTGTTACGTGGTTTCGTTGTGGATGAACATCACTAAGGGGAACTTTAGACCGGCGCTCTGAGTAACTGGGGAAACAGTGATACTGAGAAGCCCCTTGAGGTAGTTCCTTGTGATTTACAGTCAAGGAAAAACCGTAGCAACAGTTGATCAGAAAAGGTTAGAGTGAGTAAACGCATATATTGTGTCTCTCTGTGTGTTGCACGTTAAGCTCTGCAGCCAGTGACAAGGAGTTACAATCATCAAATAGCCACGATAGATAACTGTCTTGGTCTTTATGATAGCTAGTGCTTACAAACATTGGCTTATTTACCTTAACTGTCTTTAAAACAGATACCTTTAGCTGCTGCGTCTTTTCATTCCAGTATATATGCCTTGGTAGAGGATGCTTAACGTACACAGTCATTCTGCATGTGTCATTGTCATAAGGTTTCAGGGAGGGCTGGCACTTGTGCTGCTGTTAAGATGTCTAACTGTACCTCTAGGGTTATTTGGGGCAAGAAGTCTAACCTAATGCTTATCTGTATTGTTACATTTGTAGAAAGCCCTGACCCTGTAAGCTAAAACTGGCTTTGGTGCAAGTTTTTGGGTGCTTTTTGTTTTGTTTTGCTTGAGAGGAGGACAGCATGGGGTTCCTTGAACACTGTTTTGAGTCGTTTCAGAGTGCATTCGGCTTCCCTCCAGCCCACCTCCCTTTGACTTAACACGGAGAACTCAGGTCCCCCATTGCTAAACATCAGTCGGTACATCGTGGGGACTTGAGTTACTGGCAAGGGCTAACTTGGGCCTCTCCTTTTCGATAATAGGAAGGGATATCCTTTTCTGAGTGCCTTTTCCAACCTGGCAGTTGTTTGGGTGGGAAATTAATTTAGAGTGAAAAGAGAATCATCAAGCTCCTGCGTTAGGCCCCGTGTTCACACTGGGCTGAAGCAGCGAGTCGGTGAGAATGCAGGCTGAAAGTGCCGGTGAGCTTGTTAGGATACCTCGGTACCGTGTTTTAATTCTTAAGCTTTATCTTGCCCTTAAATCTGAAACATCATTGTTCAAATAACTGAGAACAAGGTAAATCAACAACATCAAAAAGGTCAGCCTCTGTGATTTCTCAAGGGCTTGTTATTTTGTACTTCCCAATTCTATTTGATGTCTTGACAAAACAAGATGACACAGGGGAGAATACATTAAAATTTGATTTCTCCCCCCCCCCCCCCCAATCTAACCTGTTACAGTTGTGGCAGCTTAATTTCTTTCTTTCTTGTCTTTTTTGGCCCTGAAGATAGCTTTTTTGTTCAATTGCTCTTAGTTGTCACAGCTCTTCATGAGGTGGGTCTTCTTTTTTTTTTTAATATATTTTGACCCTTCACATGTAGGGAGCTTTAGGTTGGGTTTTTATCTTTATTAGAAATAAATCAATGAATGGAAAAATTTGTCAGAGAAGCAACTGATGTTTTTCCTCATTAGAATCTCATTTGCACCCCTTGACTTAACTGTGATGGTATCAGGTGAAGGTGTTGGAGGTATGCGTGAGAAATTGCATAAGTAATTCTTCAAAAGGGGAAAGGAAAATGGTAGAGCCTTAGTAAATCCATATTCAACTTTGGAGTAACCTCATTGGGGCCTACCTATGTGTTTAAATTTAAATTTATTTACAGTGCTCCCCAATAGTATAAGGGGAGATATTTATTTGCATTTAATTTCTCTCATATTTCCTGTGCTAGTTACTTTGAAGTAAGGAAAATTATCAATTTATTTCTTAGTTTTGGGAAAAATGGTTTTATAGAGGGAAGGTAAACATTTATTTTTTTCCCCATGCACAGTAACCCTTGATCTAAAACTCTCTACAGATTTTTGTGGCTTGCTTTAATGATGCGTATTTCTCAACAGGATTGATGCAGTTGTGTCTTTTGTAATGTTTGTAATGTTTCCGTTAAGAGAACTTACTTAGCCAGAGTCTCTTCCCATCCCTTCAAGAGTTAAAGAGCTGTGGGTCACTTCTTTTCTAAGGAACTTTCTGGACTAGCCACCTCCACCTCCCTTTCTCTGCACTTAAAAATGATTTTGCTGCTTTTGTTAATAGGAAATGTCAGCGTGTTTTTACTCACTCACAGTAAATAGTTTTCGAGATCACCTACAGGCAAATAAGAGTGAGAAAGAAACGGAAAGGCAATTTCTCTGTTTTAATAATAATAACAACAATAATAATAATAATAAATAAAAATGGTAGTAGTAATGGTTCTGAGGTTGAAGAGATCAGTTCATAGCAAGTGATTATTTTTGTGCAAAGCTCCCATTGTTTCCTGTATTTAACAGTTGCTAATGGGAGAAGCGATTTAATTTATGTAAACTTTACATTTTTATGCAAATGCAACTGATATTTATTAGAGCTAAAACAATTAAGCTGCCACTTAGTGGCGTAACCTTGCCTGCCTGGAAGATGGTAGAGAAGCCCAGGGCAGCCTCCACTCCCTGTGCTGTAGACAAATAAGAATTTTACCATTTTTTTTTCTTTTAAATGTGAAGACAAAAAGAACTCAGCTGTGTGAGAGATGGCTTCTTGGGCTTGGTAACCTGAAATCACTCCTGACAGGCAGGCAAGTACTGGACTAAACAATTCTATGTGAAAGGAAGATAGCCTTTCGTTGATAGAATGTAATAAACAAAGTGATAAAAAATGAAATGCTAATTGCATTTTAAAGAGGCCTCTTTTTTTTTTTTTTTTTTTTTTTTTGCTAAAATTTTAATAGGTGGTTGTATTGTTGCTGAGAGAACAGTTAGGCTGATGAGTGACTACTTAGATGGTTTTGCATTAATATAATAACCATTACCTGCCTTAATGCTTTGTATAGTGTTATGGCAAAATAGCTAAACCTAAAAGAGTTGTACAAAAAGCAGTGTTCCACAATGAAAGAGAATTATACTTGCCACATGAATACCATGCCTTTTTTTTTTTAAGATAGAAATATTGTGTCAGAAACACATTTTCCCTTACTTTATGATACAGTTACCTTGCATGTTATTTGATTTAAGTTTTGGATTTTGTTTGTTTGTTTGTTTGTTTGTTTCCTAGTTTCATTTTAAATTGTTTTTTTAGTGACACAGAGAATAGAAGCTCCTTGGCCTTTTATTTATGGTCTGCTTATCTGTTGTATCTATTGGTTATTAACTCTGAAAGCTGTCCTGTTTTCCCAGGTGGTTACTGGTAGAGATACATGCTAGCTTCCTTATGATCCTAGGAATTGGGCATAACTCCTTTTTTTTTTTTTTCTTCTTAAAATAGAGCCATTTTCTTTGTTTGCTTTTGTTTTGACATTCTAGAGCCTTCTAATTTAATTTGTTTTGCTCTCCTTGTGTGGCTGACTGGGTGACACTGCCTAACCACATCAGTTGCCACCCAAACACAGCTTGAAGTATGGAAGGCACGTGCATTTCTGGGGCATACATGTGGCTCATGATCAGAGGTTGAAAACAGTTTCCAAATAGTTCTTTGAAAATAAGTTAATGGGAATGCTACAAAAGATAATGAACATAGAGTGTTACATTTGTACCGTCTTAGTTATTTGATTTGTATACATAGTAATTATGAGAGGATGTGAGTGTACAAAGCCTATGTGTATTTACTCTGGCCACTGTTTACTTGTAGTTAACTTCAGTGTAAAGGAAAGGGAGAGAAAGAAGTGATAACATGTTATTTTCAGTATTTATATTGTGTCGTCTCGCCTCCCACCCAATTCCTTCAATTGTCTCCTAGATTAGAACCAAGTATTGTTTCTATGAGGGTTTTTTTTAAGTTATTATTTGTTTGTTTGCTTTTGAAATTTCAACACCCGGTCTTCCCCATTGCCTACCTTCCCCCACTTTTGGAAGTAAGAGAAAGCAAAGAGCAGAGTGCAGTGTTTAACAGTCTGCAAGCATTCCAACGTTATAGAGTCCTTTTGATGGAAAAGAAAACTATGCCAGCAGCACTTGAGCCCTCCCCAGCCGTGCTGGTGCTAAAGATGCTTCCCTAGCTGCTGGTATTAAGCAGCAGCAGGCCCACACTAGCCGCATTCAGATGGCCAAGCGCAGCTGTGTTTCTGCCATTCAGGCAGGTTGGTGTGCACCTGGGATGGGCCACACCCCATTGGTATCAGGCAACAGCATATCCTGCACTGTTTTTACTTTTTTATTTTTATTTTTATTTTTTATTTTTTATTTTTAAATTCATGATGTTCCCTGAAAGCTCAAATAAAGAGTGTTAACTGTGGGTGTACATGTGTGTTTAAGTTCAGGTTTTTTTTTTTTTTAATGCTTGCACTCTTTAAATGTCTGCCAGAAGTTTTATTCGAATTTCTGATCCCTGAAGGCAGCTAGACAGAATCGTTCTAGGTCTTCATAAGTTGCCTCCTGTGATTCCTTGTGAGTTCATACAGCTCCATGCAGCACACTCATTTCTGTATACCCAGACAGTTCACACAGCCGTAGTACCAGGGACCATTTTTTTTCCCCTTTGCCTTATATTTAAATAGTCTTCTGAGGAAAAATCAAGAATTAGCTTCAACTCTGAGATAAGACACAAGCCCTTGTAGCTACATGAAACATTAGGAACGGACTTTCATCTCCAGGAGGGTAAGGTCAGGGGGTCAGGGGGTTGGGGGGGGGGGACGACCAAGTTTAGTTTTCGTGGAACACTTCCAATGAGGGCCCTATAAATATTAGACAACCGTAGTTTAAAACTCACATGACTGTTTTAAATACTATTGATTTAAGCCACTGCCTAGATTTTATGAATCAAAGTGTAATTTCTAAGCTTGGACCATATTTCTCAATGCTAAACCACTCTCTCTCGTGTGCCTTCAGCCGCTTTCCAGACATTCAACACAGGATTAAATGATAGCAGTTACAGTGATCAATAGGTGAGGGCTGCGACGATCACTCTTGCCGTTAATGACCTCAGTAGTAATGGGTAATAAAGTGTGGGCTGTAATAGCCCCTCGCTGGTACTGCGTGCCCTTTGATTCCTAGTATTAGTAGGGACTAGCTACGTGAGAAAGCTGGACACTGGGAACCAGGGAGTGGATATAGAGGCCATAATTCTTAAGTATTTAAAACCTTAAACTGTACTCCAATTTTTTTTTCCCCTCTTGTTTCTTTTCTATCCCTCTTTGGTTTCTGGCCCATTCAGGTACTTTTCTGAAACCTTGCTGCAACCTCTCGCCCCAATATATTTGGAGCAGAAACTTGAAGGGGTGCGGGGGGGGGGCGGGTTGGGGGGGAGGAGGCAACCAAAATCCGTCTTACTGCATCTGTAAATGCAGCTTCCTTGCCCACTTTGGTGGCTGGAAGGTAACTGGTGTGAAACTGTGGTTTCAGATAGTAAAAGCAAAGTTCAAGCCATCAGAATATAATGGCCCGCTTCTGATCACTCAGGGGCCGCTCCACTAGTTGGAAGGGTTACTCAGGCTTCTTGTGCCTGTCCCTGGCTGGGCTGCGCCTGCCGCTTGAAGCGTTTTATTACTCATCAGACCCTCCATCAAAGTGTCCAAAGGGAACAAGCAGGGGAGAGTCTAGTTCATTCTACTGTTCTGCAGCTCGGCTGCCAACAGCAAAGAAGGTGCTGTGGGGAAAGGAGCTGGAAACCATTGGCTCTCTGCACGATTTAAAAATTACCTGCACCTGTCAGGCTTTCCCTGGTCACCTTTTTTTTTTTTTTTTTTTTTTTTTACTGACAGTCAAGGGACCATGGTTTTTCTTGTTTTAAAAGACACGTTTTTAACCAGGCTTGAAAGTAAAAGGCTTTTAAAGTTATATGATTTTTAAAAAATCCAGTAAAATAAACACATTACCTACAATGGTTTAAATCACCTTTATTAAAGTATAATGTATACACTGTACAATGCACTCTTTATTTAGTTGGAGAAGATTTGACGTTCATGCATCTATGCGGCCCCTACAGTGTTTCCCTCCCCCCTGCCCCCAGAAAAGTCCCTTTCTAACACAGGGGCTCCAGGCTTTTTTGAAGGGGAAAAAAATTGCTAGGAAGAGATTGTTTCTGTCCTGTTTCTCTGCCATGGTGCTGTGAGGTTCGTGTTCATCACCAGTTCGGGTTTTACACCACCCTGTTCCTGTGGGTTTTCCTGTCCATCCGCCATTCGGCTCATGAGTATTTGTGTTGTACATCATCCAAGAAGTGCAGAGAGAAAAAGAAAACCTAAACATGGCTCCTTTGTTTGCTTCAGTGAGCCTCCTGTATGGCCATGGGACTCTCAAGGAATAGTAAACTTCTATTGTGACATGTTGGCTTCAGGAGCTCCTGAGATAGCAACTGGCACCCAGTGCATGTTTAAAGATTCAGAAAGTTTCTTCTGGATGAAGACAAAGTCAACTAATTGGAATTAATGCGTAGATGGTTAGATGTTTTGCTAATGTCTTCTTGGCGTTTGCCCTAGACTGTACGCAAGTTCAGTGTTCCAATCATTGGTGATATTTCATGCTGCGAATTATCTTTTTAAAAGGATAATTTATCCATTCATATACATCTGTCCCTTTTTGCATATAAAAATATTCAGACATACCCATCTGTTTTAAATTACAGTGTAACTACATCTACACTTAAAAGACCACTGCAATAAGAAGAATTCATGGATGACCTCCCTGAGTTGGGTTAATGAAATTTTTTGAGTGTTTTCTAAACACGTGAAGCTTGCACATGAACTGCCCCCAACTTCCCCCCAACACACAACACACCACCCCAACTGGGAAGAATGCTCACTGGACGTGAATCTGACCTTCAGGAACCATTTTTAGTTCATCAAAATTAGTGATGCTGAGAAATCGGGACATCAGTGCATAATGAGTGTGAAATTAGGAATGAGAGCTCGCTATGCAAATGACAGGGCAAGTCATGTGAAAAAGTCAAGATAAACTGCATATTAAGACATTATGTTACATAAAATTAACACTCCGTTTCTCTCTTTTGCTTACTGTTCCCCCGAAAGATTTTTTTTAATTCTTTTATCTTTTGATCAGCTATTGTCTGCAGGATTTTTTTTTAAAGTGGCACACAGGCAAAGTGCAAAACATGTTATTACCTTTTATTGTAATACATGAGATGACAGCAGACCCTTTTAAACAAAGTATATATCCTTTGCAGCCTCCAGCTTCTTGCTAGCACATTTGCTTTAAAACCAAAGAAAAGTAAGATGCTTAAATATTACTCTTAGGAGACATTCAGCTCTTGTCTTTTCTTTTATTGTGTGTATGTGTATTTTTTTTTTAAATCTTTTTATGGGGGGGTAATTTTTCATGAAGTAGTCTTCCTGGAGTACGGGGACTGACAAAATGGTTCTCATGTAGTCTGAAAATTAAACACAAGTGTGGTGATTATTTTGAATAGCTAAATTACATTCTAGAAAGCTCGCAGAATTCGTAGCATTGTCATTAGGTATCCGCTTGAATACAATTTGTGTAACCTTGGCCAAGACAGCCTGTCATTTTAATGTCAGTGTTTTATCTGAACAAGACATCATCCTTTCAGATATAGTATGCAGGTTCCTTGCAGAGATGCCCGTGCAGAAACGTGTTAACAGTTGCGAATACGAAATGCTATCAAGTTCATCACTGTAGCTGTTTGTCACTGAAATGTCATGGAAAGCGGCTTTTACCGGTATCACACATAATATGAAAGAATTGAGACATCTGTATGCTTTGTGAATAAGGAGGGGTAAAAGGCATCCTAGGAAGGGTCTGTGTTTTAAGTTCAGAAGGTGTGTCCAAGGTTCCACCACCGGCAAACCTAAGGAACCTTGATGATTTTGAAAAGCACTGTCCATAAGCGAAGTGGGCCATGCTAGCTGTGGCTACAAAGCTGTTTGTTCCTCCTTAATTTCCTCCCTAAAACAAAACTACAGTGCGGGCTAACTTTTTACAGCTCATTTTGACTAGAGAGCTGATGTTAATAAGGGCAAGGATGGCTCTGCCCCTAACCCTGATCACATCGATCAAGGTGTGCTTCCTTCTCTGCTTGCAAGGTTTCCCAGAGCCCATCCTGGCTGCAAGATTTTCTTCGTCATCTCTTGGCTTGCCCAGCATTTGTGATGCCCTGAGTTGGATACCTTAGCAACAATATCGCTGTAAAATTGACAGTGATAGGTGCACAAGGGTTTGCACAGGATTTGCGGCTGTATCTATTCACCACAAGCACTGTGCTGTGTGGGAAGTTGGTCAGTCTTTGAAGCAGGCCGAACCTGGGAGACTGAGGGCATGTGTGGCTCGCTGGCTTCCCGCTCACCTGTTCCTTCATGTTCTAGGTCCCCGTGTCAGTGGCTATGATGACACCTCAGGTTATCACTCCTCAACAAATGCAGCAGATCCTCCAGCAGCAAGTGCTGAGCCCCCAGCAGCTCCAGGTCCTCCTCCAGCAGCAGCAGGCCCTCATGCTTCAACAGGTAATAGTCCCCCTCCCCCTCCCCCTCCCCCTCCCCCTCCCTCCCTCCCCCCCCCCCTGCAGAATCCAGAGCCGCACAGCTCAGCCCCCAGCTCCTCTCCACCCACTCTGTTGCTTTCCCTGTCGAAGAATGAACATGGCAGGCTATGCTCCCTGAGCGATAAGTGTGGCATCCATGCCCTTGAAGGAAGAGGATGACACCATCAGGCCCAGGGCTCCTGGTCTAGAGACTGCCCCGTGCGCCGAGATTAGGACTGTAATTGGACTTGGTAGAAAAAGATCTTTTAGGCTTACGTGGCTTTTCACGCCTTCATTTGGTAAGCCAAGAGGCTTCAAAATGCCATGAATTAAAGCAGCACGGGGTGAGGCGCGCGTTGGAAGCAAGTTTATATATATATAGGCAGCGCTTGACATCCCCACTTCAACTCCAAAGCTAACCTTAAGGAAGCTGTTTTCTTGGACATGCGAAGAAGCGTCTCAGAGTTTACTAATTTCAAGGCACAGAGTTGACTTTTCACACACATGGTGTTACTCAAATAAACTTGTGGCTACCTCTGTGTCCTGGTGACATAATATTCACACCTAAGAAGCAACCCAAACCCAACAGACAACGGCAGAGATGCTACAAGGGTAGAAATCACTGCAGTTTAGGACTCAGGAAGTTGCCACCACTGTTGGAGCATCCAGGTGTGGGACACTACTTGCCTCCTCCTCCTCCCTTACTTTAGAAAGCCCGAACCAGGGACTGCCCAGACCCTGCGAGGGCACCTCAGCTTTGTTGTACAATCGAAGGTCATCCCTTGCCTTATTTTAATTAATTTGTGTTGAAAATGGTTATGTTTTTCATCAGCTCATTTTTGAGATTACTTCTCAGACCTTAATGCCAGGAAGAGTCAGTGTGCGTGGAATTTATTGTTGGGTTTCAAAGTAAAAGGTCAGGCCATTCCAGATAAAAGGATGCTATTTTTCAAGTCACAGTTTGTGCATGGCATGGAGAGGGACAGTGGGTTGCGCTCTTCTATTACTTACCATCCCCTCCTCTCTCTCCTTGTAGCAGCAGCTTCAAGAATTTTATAAGAAACAACAGGAACAGTTGCAGCTTCAACTTCTCCAACAGCAACATGCTGGAAAACAGCCGAAAGAGGTACTGATGATGCATATTTTACTTTCAAACCACAGATCTCAGGGGACTATCTAGTGGCTATTAAACTGTCATTCATCTTTTAAATGATTGCCCAACTCAGCTGACCCTATCGGTTCTCGCCTTTCAGACCAAGAGTTATCGTCCCGTTTGCGCTACGATTTCTTGATTCCTTACTTTATGTTACCGAGGCCGTGTACCTCTGTTTGGGAACCGTACCATGAGCAGTGCTCTGGGCTCCTTTGATACAACCGAGGACCAGCATGCAGCTGGGCCGGGGGAGGGAAAAAATGGGAAAAGGACGCACACTTAACCTTTTTTTTTTTTCTCATCATTTAATTATTAGTTCGTCTGTGTTATGAACTCAAGTGTTTGGGCAGGTGGCGACGGCCCTTCTGCATTGGCAAGCTAACTTACGTGAGGTCAGGCGAGCAAGCAAGGCATTTAGAACGTGATGAACCATCCGTGTCTTCATGTAACCTTCTCGCATGTTAAGCACATCCTAATTGCCGAGCGTGTGCACTAAAGCGCATGGGTTAAAGTCAGGGGACTCTGGCTTGGTCATTTGTACTTAACTGAGGAAATAACAACAACAACAACAACAGCAGCAACAGCAACAAGCCTCCAAACCACCACACTGTATTTACTTTTATGCCCCAGTTCTTTGTAGTGTATAATTTATTGCATTTGGCCTCTCTGCCCAAGCAGGTGACACTTGTAGACCCATACGCTGTAGGACTGACTGTCCCAGGGGTTCCCACCTCACCTTCTGTGTGCTGCCATGAACTTGAGGGTGCTGTCCCTCGTGGGAGCCATTGGGAGCCACTGGGCCTCGCTATTATTATACCCCCCCCCCCACCCTTCTGCATTTTCACAGCGCTCCAGAGCTTTTTGCTTATGTATCTGCCATTGCTGCAACAAAGCATGAACAGCCCGCTGCCCTGCGTCTTGGCTTTCCTGGCGGCCCTGCACAGTTAGCCACTTTTGCTCTCGTGGCAGAGTCTTGCCAGGTGACTGACTCCGTATCCCTGTTTCTCACATGAGTATGGAGGCTGGTTTTACTCCCGGGAGTCACCCAGTCTTCTCTCCCATGCCGGCTCCTCCCTTTACACAAATTGGGTACGCTCTCTATGGTCTGCCAAGAAGCTTCCCCAGCCTGCGTCCTGTTTAGCAGGCCGCTTGTAAACCCCCTGCAGAGCAGGGGCAGTTTTGGGGTAAAGGGGAGGAGGCATATTAATGAAAATGCTGACACAACCTTAAGGACAGTGGCTCGCCACCGGGAGCTGCTCTAATAAAAAAGGGAACAGATTAAAAAGTGTCTAAAATGTAAATCTAAAGGACTAACAGTAATTAAAATGGAAATGGCGAGGGGAGGGAAGGCATGTAATTGTGAGATATCACCCCGCAGAAGGCTCTCAGCTTTGTTTTCCTGGCTGTTTTTCTAATTCAGCGGGGCCTGCTCATCAGTGGCAGTTCAA
The DNA here is from genome assembly GCF_964271855.1 of Acomys minous. Lineage (NCBI taxonomy): Eukaryota > Metazoa > Chordata > Mammalia > Rodentia > Muridae > Acomys > Acomys minous. The sequence continues at coordinate 45,201,220 of NC_140500.1, forward strand.
TGCGCCTTAATGACTCTAGGATTGCAGGCATCACTCTGGACAAAGAAATGATTATTGTGCGGTCAAAAGAAGTTCAAAGACAAGGAGGGAATTTCAGTTTTTCCCCTTAGAGATCCACATTCAAGAGCATATAAATTAAGCCAAATGTTAAAAACCACAGTCTGAAAGCTGACTTCAAAGTCACAACTCTCTAATTAATGAACTGCGAGCTTCAGTTTGGACAAGTTGGGGTTTGATGCGCCCATAAATCAACATGACAGGCCTGTTTCACAGTCTCAGACAGTGCTTGTCATTGAGTCACATCAGATGTAAACACAGCAGAAAAAAGAAGGGCCATGGAGGAGGTGCAATTGATCAACAGAATTGGTAAAAACCCACTTTTGAGGCACATTATGCATGATCACAGGAAATGGTTACAGCCTCAAGAGGTTTCCCCGTCTGCTGTTGCTTTTTTGAATCAGATTTCTCACAGCCTTCAAAAGGGAGAGGAAGAATTATGGAGCTTCTCCCCCGTGGCTTGCAGGCAATAACCCCCTGTTGTTATTTTGTGCTTCTTTCTTTTCAAAGGCATCAAAATTTAGGTTTTTTTTTTTAAAGATCTTTAACTCCATATTTGAAGACACACTAGAAAGGGCTGCCACTGTCACTCTTATCAGTTACCAGGGCCTGCGTTCTTCCTTCCCGTTGCCACTTCTTATTAACCTCTTATTTGGTCTTGTAGACCGAGTTTGGAAAGCCTACCCTCGTGCTGGGAAGACATGAAAGTTCAGATGAGCTCTGAGGGCTCTGGAACAAGATGGAGTGGGGGGGGAAGTTCCTCAGCAGAGGAGAGTTCCCAAAGTGCTGTTGTTGGGGGGGGGGGGGCGGACACAAGCATGATAGTAACATCTGGGTCTGGCCAGAAAGTGACAGCACAGTAGTGGCTTTGTTTGTTTGTTTGTTTGTTTGTTTTTGTTGTGTTCCATCTTGAGGATTCTGGCCTTGCTCTGGCCCAGGGCTTGGTGACCCAGGAGTTAAGTGACCTTAACAGACCTAGAAGAAGGCAGACAAGTGGCAACAGCCTAGAATCTGTGGCTTTCACCGTGTGGTCCATGAGTGGTTTGGAGACCCTGCTTCCCTGAGATGGCAAGTGCTCCTGGCCCCCAGATCATCGAGCAGCCGTGGGGGGAAGGTCACATGGTAGCAGCTGTGTGGTGTGGCCCGATGGTGATAATTTGACAAGTTTTGAACATAGACTTGGGCAGATGCTGCAAGTGTATTCCTTTACCGAATGAGGTGCCAATAGCAGCTCATTGTTTTCTACAGTCAGGTACTTTTTTTTGTTTCCCTCCCCCCCCACCCCCCAATCTCTGGCTTCATAGCCATAGCACAATGCATTTGCTATCTTTTTTCCTAAAGTCATGTTTGGTACCCCCTTGTGAACTGGACCCAAGGTGCTCCTTCAGAGAGAAGTGCTTGCCTGATGGTGTCAAAAGTGTAGCCCAGTACACCCATGGAAGAGACAGCTCCTGGATCCTGGACTCTTGTTTGGGAAAGTGGATGGCAGAATTCATTTTAGAATGAAGCTGGGTGTGTGGGGGGGGTGCCATCCTGTGTGGTGAGGTGGCAGAGCTGATTGTTTTAAAAGGGCCGTTTGTCCTGAGCAGTTATGACAGTTTATGTTATGCGGTAGGGAGTAGCCAAAGAAAGGAAAACAGACCTTTGACTGCAGCTCTAGGGAGGGGACCTGAAACGAAAGGTTTATCAGGGCATTTGAGCATTTTAGCACTGCCTGCTGACCTGTCGGGGGACTGCGCAGAGACCTTTTTTGTATGCATTCAACTGTGAGAAGTAAACAAACGGACTCGTATCCTGTGTTTGGTAACTGGGTGGGGAGCACAGTTTGGCAACCAGTGTTGCTTTTAAATTCTTCTTTGGACAATGGGCCTTGTATACTTTTATATCCTGGCTTTTCAAACGTGGACAGCTTTCATGGGCACTTTCCTAAGGATGGCCACAGACAACAGAAAAAGGCATCAGTCATTTTATATAAATACACAGTTTTTAAACATTCTCTTACAGTAAGACGGGAAGCGCCCTCCCCAGCCTCTATCCCCCCCTTTATATTTGACCTCAACAGTGGCTAATTCCCCAGTCTTTGACTGCGGCAGTGCCCCCCCCATTCTTTAATGTCACCAGTTAATATCTGTTGAAGAAGTGAAAAAATCCTTTTGACACAAATACAACTATCACTGGGTTCCACATGGATGCGGTGACTTGGGGAAGTGAAAACAATTGGATCATTTTCTGCATGCTGTTCTTAAAATGAAAGCACTGGCTTTTCATTTAAATGTATTTAAATGTATTTTGTTGTCAGTGGTATGGAATTTGTTTTTTGGAGTGAAACTCAATTAACTTTCTCAGTGGCGTGGTGGTAAGTCTGAAATTGGTTACTAATATAAGGATGATGGCTTTTTTTCTTTCGTCTTTTAAACTGTAAAATAAACTACTCGGAGGCCAAAAGGAAACCACCATTTTTCTCTTCCTTTGAACTTTGCATCAGAAGGTCTTGGTGCGCACGCCATTTTATGGCCATATCGGATCAAGGTCCTGCATAAGGTTAAGTGGATGCAGTTGTTTGTAAAGTGTTGTTACTAAGCAGAGAAGGCAGGCTCTAAAAACACTGCATCACTGTCTCGTTGCAGAAGCGCCGCTGGCCTTTGGAATAATATTTAGAATTAAGATGAGCTCTTGTGTGTTCCTTAAAGATTGTTTTTGGGGTGGGAGAGAGAAGAATTCAGTTTGGAAAGGGTTAATTTTTCCTTTCTAATTGTTCACCATAATGTAGCCAAGACCTCCACCTCGACATGATTCCTAGCAGATTAAGGATATTAGATAATTTCCTTCTATTTATTGTATTCCTGCACCGTATTATCTTTCTATCACTCAGATAATTACTGAGGAAATCTACATTAATTTTTTTTGGCTGGGGCCAAGCCTGCTAAACACAGGAATGATTTATTGATGTTTTACACAACAGAAGTTTTCCTCCTGTCATTGTCCAGTCAACAGAGATATTTATCTTAACATAAAGCCCCTCCTCTTCGAGGACAAAGCGGACAGGGGACACTGGGCAACCTGGAGGTTGGAACTCAAGCCAACTTAAGGATCTAAAGCTTGGAGCGCCCGTTCACGCTAAACCCTCATGGTGGAGTACGGTGTTGTTTGCTAAATTATGAATGTGCGTAATTAAAATCTAGTGGCTGTTTCTATGAAAGATTTACAATGTTATTTCATCGTTTGTCATGGCTAATTAACAATATTAGATGAAGTTTTTCTTCTTCAAAGGTCTGATTTTTTTTCTCATTTATTTATGTCAGAAGTGATAAACAGTAGTTAAAGGCTCTTGCTAGTACAAGGCAGGGAGGGAGGCACCTTGTTCTCTCACACCCCATAGGGTTCAGGGTTCACACCCCTCCAGAAGGATGCAATCTCCTTCCTAGTAGGAAAAATTAGAGATTTCAAAGTGTCAAAAGTTCATGTCTGGACTGCAAAACTCGCTTTTCCTATTGTTTGGAAAGCAGGCTTGTCAAAGGAATCATTTTCCTGGGAGGGGCGGGGGCCAACATAAGAGTTAACACAGATTCCCCCCACCCCCCACCCCCCAGCCTTCATACATAGCATGTTGCGTCCATTTTAAACCTTGACACTGAGTCCTCCACCAAATTGAGGTGACAGTCAGTCCTCAGTTTTTTGAAGATGGCGGTGAGTTTTGAAACGTGTGCACTTTGAGCCTTCATGGGGAATTGGCCATCTCATTTCTGCCCCTTACTGTTTCTTGCAGCAGCAGCAGGTGGCTACCCAGCAGTTGGCTTTCCAGCAGCAGCTTCTACAGATGCAGCAGCTGCAGCAGCAGCACCTCCTGTCCCTGCAGCGCCAAGGCCTTCTAACAATTCAGCCGGGGCAGCCTGCCCTTCCCCTCCAACCTCTCGCTCAAGGTAGGCACCCATTGCCCCGGATTGCACAGGAAGCCGCTCCGTGGAGAGGGTGGGCAGAGAGCATGGGGTATCTCTTGATCTCTGCCTGCTGGGGATGCAGGGAACTGCCCACCTGAAACATGCACTGAGAGGCTTTAGGCAAACAAACAAACAAACAGACAAACAAACAAACAGCAGATGGGCCCTTGCAGAATCTGCTGAAGTCAAGAGGAAGACCCGGGACATGCTCACAGGGCTGTTGCAGCGTCTGGGGAAGCGATATTCAGGGCACTCACTGTATGTCTCAGTGTGGCCCTTTGGCATTTCAGTTCCAGTGTTCTTGAAACATACACCATGCCAAGTTCTTTTCCTTCCTTCCTCCCGCTCTTCTTCCTCTCCTCTCTGTCTCTGCACATAAACCCCGTTCTCCCTCTCCTCCCTGCCTATCTCCTTCTTGTCTCCCCCCCCACCCCCACCCCCTCTGATAGCGCCTCTGACATAGTTCAGGCTAACCTGGAACTCACAGTCCCCCTGCCTCCACCTCCTAAATCCCAGGGTCTAGGTATGCGCCATGATGCTTGGCTCCTCAAAACATTTTTATCGTTGTATTTTTTTATTTGTATGGGTGTTTTGCCTACATGTCTGACCATCCGCCGTGTGTGTGCCTGATGCCTGTAGAGGGCAGGAGAAGGTGCCAGATCCCCGTGGTGTGGAGTTACAGACAGTTATGAGCTGCCATGTAGGTGCTAGGAATTAAACCCAGGTCCTCTGGAAGAACAGTCAATGCTCTTAATTGCTAAGGCATTCCTTCAGCTCCCTAAACTCATTTTTAAAAATATTTAGGTACACTATCAATTTTTATTACCATCATGGTAATAAATCTATAATAATATCAATCAATCTAATTTGCCAGGCTCAGTGGTGCATACCTGTATTCCAGCACTCTGTGAGTTCGAGGCCAGCCTAGTCTACAAAGTCCAGGACAGCCAAGGCTACATAGAGAAACCCTGTATCAAAAAACAATAACAACAACAACAACAAAAGACAAAACCCAACAAATAAATAAACAGAAAAACTAATAAAATCAGACTTCTAAAATTTAGTGTGATAATTTTTTGTTTTGTTTCTGTTTTTTTTTTCTTTTTCATTTTTGAGCTCATTGGTTGAACACGCATTTCCTGTTTGCTTGTTTGTTTGTTTTTTTTTATAAACGTTGATTCCTTGAAAAGTATCAAGGATATTTGGTGGTTTTATTTTAATTATTAACTTACGGGTGTTTTGCCTGCGTATGTTTGTGTACCATGTGCATGCAGTGCCTGTGGAGGCCAGCAGAGGGCACCAGGTTTCTGCAACTGGAGTTACACATGGTTCTGAGCTGCCACGTGGATGCTGGGAACCCAACCTCAGCTCTTTGGGAAAGCAGTCAGTGCATTTACCCACCAGGCTGGCTCTCCAGCTCTGAAAAATGTCACTGTTTAGTAAGTACCTTGAATCTTCTTCGAACAGCTGCAGCTATCAGAGACAAAGGGAGTCTGTAGGTGTTCTTAGGAGACCCTGTGGGTGCAGCCAGCTCTGATTTATGGGGAGGGAGGAGGGAGTCACGTAGGAGGGCCATTACTGTGTTTAAGGGCCAGTTCCTTTGTCCCAAATTCACCTTTCCATGTCTGTGCAGTCCACATTCTTGGACTCTGTGAAGTACACATCAAAAGAAAGAAAATAAGGAACACTGATATCTGGGCTGAACACTGAAAGGTGATTTTCTTGTCATTCCATGTTCTTCATAGCAATGGTTAAGTAGTCACACAGTATTAAGTACGGTAAATATGTAGGGCTGGCTTAAATTTAAATAGGATATTCTTGGCTTCTTTCAATTACCATGCCATTCTCTTTTCCTTTCCTTTCCTTTCTAACCCCCTTTCTTCCTTTTTCCTTCCTTCCTTCCTTCCTTCCTTCCTTCCTTCCTTCCTCTTTGCCTTTTTACTTTTCTTTCCAGACGGAATCTCTTACTTTGTAATCCAAGGCTGGCCTCCAGCTCCTCTCTCCGTCCCCCGAGCACAGTTGAGATTTTAGGTGTGTACCACAACACCCACTTTCTCCCGATCCACAGTGGGATCCTTCAAATACAAAGTCTGAGTGTGTGTGGTACTGCAGACTCCACTTCCTTAATGCAGGCAGTCCTTCCTGCCCTGGGTCTGGACTTGCTGGTGGATGGATTGGGTAGCTACGGCTTCCTAAGTTTTGCATTCAGTTGCCTCCTGACGCAGGCTGAGAGGGATGAATCTCTTTGTGCTGCCGAAGAGGTAGTCACTTGTCTAGGAATCTTTGGTGTTGCAGGGAGCCAGTGAGGTGTGTCTATTTAGGTTTTGTCTCCCGAGTCGACCACACCCGACATCTGTCCCTTATGGGTTTTGTTGTTGTTTTCCTTACCGTTAATGCTAAGACTCTGGCTCTTTTCCTCCTTTCACTTCCTCCTGCCCTTGTCTTCTCTGCTGAGCCCTTTGGTATCTGAGAGGCATCTCTTCCATTGCTGTCCAGTGAGAAGTGGGAAGTGAGCACAGGGCAGAGGAAGGACACTTTGGCTAATGCCTTTCTGTGCTTGCATAATGATATAACCTGCGCTAATTACACCCTGTGGTTTATTGTTGGAAACATGGCGTGCTATCCTGACACACCCACTGGACTCCAGCTTCACTCGCTCTCACCCTCATCTTTTCCCACCGCTCCTACACTATTAAGTTTGCTCACTAAGGCTCATTGTTACAGTACATCAGTTAAGCTGTCCAGAAGAGGGCAATTGGGCAGTGACAAGACAAGCGCATGTGTAATGCGAAAGAAATGAATGTGGTGATGCATGCAGTGTAATCTCCACAGTAACACATCAGAGACACCGTAGGCAATTCACTAGCCGTGGCATTGATTGATATGCCTAACAGTCTGCTGTAACTATTAGCGCCTGCAACAGTAGGAAGAAGCCTATGTAAAGACCAGGGTGGGGGGTGTGTATGCGCCCAGGATGGCGTGAGTGTACATGCTGGTGTTGCTGGCACTGGGCGCTGGGTTTCCTTGCTGTCTCTCACGGAGCAGGAGCTCGTTTGGTCTCCCCAGCCTCCTCTGCAAAGTGGCTCAAGAGCATTCAGTCACGTTGAACTACAACACAATTCTTTTTTTTTTTTTTTTTTTATCTTCTTTATCCGAGCGATGATGGCTTAAAACTGATGTCATTATGAGGTTTAAATCAACTTTCTGCTTGCTTGAACATGGTCACCTGGGTACGGATGTGCAAGGACAAAAAAAAGGTTGATCAACTGTTTGTCTTGGAGCTAGTGATACCTGGGGTTGTAAAATTGAGTTCCACAACCAGTAATCTGTCAACTGTCCCCACAACATACATTTTTTAAACCTGGTGCCTGCATTTTCTTCTATAATGAAGGAGCAGGTTGTCCCAGGGCTGGGGTGGGGTGGGGGTGGGGAAGAGGAAAATGAAAGAATAGCAAAAAAAAAAAAAAAAAGAAGAAGAAGAAGAAAGAAACCTTGTGAGCCATAAGGGCTACCTAGGTGCTTGAAAGTGCCAGCAGCGCCTACTCCACAATGAAACGATGAGGATTCTTCTGCAGCTCGTTCATGGTCTCGCTGTTACTTTAAAGCTGGGTGTAAATCTGAGAGTATACTGATACTAATTGGTATTTTAAAGGCCCCTTCTAGCCCCACACAACCCCCGGAGATTGTGTAGAAGAATGTTTTCTTTTTTAGGTTATCCTAGACAGTCATTTCCAACCTTCCTAATGCTGGAACCCCTTAATCCAGTTCCTCATGTTGTGGTGACCCCAGCCATAATATTATTTTTGTTGCTATTTCATAACTTTAATTTTGCTACTGTTGAGAATCATAGTGTAAATAGCTGATATGCAGATAGTCCTAGGTGACCCCCAAAGGGCTTGCGACCCCCAAAGGGGTTGCGCCCCATAGGTTGAGAGCTGCTGCTCCAAAGCCTCCTCTCTCTCTGCCATAATAAGCCTACCTGTTCTCACACAATTGCATTTATCATTTGATTGTCCTTGATACCCATAGTTTCAAACAGAAATATCCTAGTTCTGCATACTTGGTTGCATGCCAATTAATGGTTTTGTCTAACTTGGTACTCTTACTGTACCATTCTGGAAGAAACACGTGGTTTCTGAGAATGGAACATCCATGTTGCCTGATGGGTCATCAGCTTGGCCTGTCTTAATTCTGTCCTGAGGTGTTGGCGTTCTGGGGTGGCTAGCCGTCACTGAACAACAGTGAACTAACAAGGAGCAATTGAAGCTACCGCCCCTGTCTTCAGTCCATTGAGAAAGCTTCTAAGCCTAATGATCATATTGACATTTGGCCCCAAAGTACCTGTTGTTCCTTTTTGGCCTCAAAGTCCCATTTTCTGTTTGGTCCTTGTGGATGGTAAACCTGATTTTTCCAACCTATTGGAATAAATGAAAACCAGAGTCCCACCAGTGCACCCACTGCGCGGCTGTAGCAAGTGGTGAACGCGGTTGTCTTGGTATTAATTTGCCAGAGAAGAACTGTCCTTTCGGAGCAGCCTCTGCATCTTGCTTTTCTCAGAACAAAAGGTGTGAAGGCAGCTGTTGGCAGACACGTGTCCTTTCCTTTGCATTTGACCCAGAAATCAATTAGTCTTTGTTGAAAAAAAAACTGGTGGCTGCTTCTTTTCCTCTGTTTACTCATTAGAAAATAGAATAGGTGTTGGCTTATGGGCCTTCGTACTGATACGCTCACCATCCACAGACCATCCTGCTCCCTGTTGTTTCAATCAAGTAAACCATGGTCAGAGGGTCAGCTTTGTTTCGGGTAATTGTCAGTGTGTGGATCACAGTGGCAGACCTGCTAGCTGTAGGCACACCCTGCCTGTCACTTTGAAAGGTGTTTGAAAATAATAGCTCAGATGCAACAAAACCAGACCCAGGATTGTGTCGTGACCTTTCCCTTTGTTTAATTTGCCTCAAGGTTTGATTTCAGGGGACAAGGAGTAATTGAATATGCCTAATAACTAAATGCTCATTTGGGACAAAATCCATCAAAATATAATTGGCATTTGATTTTTTATGAAGGGAGAAGGAAACCCGCGCTCAGCTGTTGAGGATGCATTTGAAGGATCTCTGGCCACTCAGTGTATTATTTGATGCTTCCTTTATAATATATATTAATTGCAAATACTTGAGCATTTGAACATTTTCCTGGAGCAGTGCTCTAAGAGACCAACTGTTTTTGTTACTGCTCCTCTTAGAAAGGCGGGGAAGGTTATTGGTCTGCTGTGCAATAATTTACTCCTCTTTGATATGCAAACGATCCACGGTGAATATAAAAAAATCCTATCAGACTCATTTCACAGTTCTTAACCACTCGGATTCTCTGGAGTCCATCGCCTCATTAGACCAGTGCTCTCCAATGCTAGCATAATTAAAATCTTTAACAGTTTAGCAAAGTAAAGATGTTTGGCTGATCACGTTGAGATGATTATCTAGCCATTGTATTCTAAGTGACAAAAATAAATTAAATTTAGACCTTGGCTGCTTATTATTATTATTATTATTATTATTATTATTATTATTATTATTATTATGTGTTTCAAGTGAATATAAGGCACATAGCCTTCTTTTTTCAATCTAGTACGTTTTGCTTTGGTAAGAAACACGCCTGTTTCGGCTGTTGCTATCCACCTAGAAAATGGCTAGCTTTCTAGGAGAGCTGTGTTCCAGTTGATTGAGACAGTGAGCTGCAGTCCAGACATGCAGTTCCAAGGTGGAGTTGCCTTGTGACGTACGGGCATGTGGTTGCTTTTCCTCCCTTGGAGGAAGCCATATCTTCTGCTCTTCTTAGGTGCAGTTCAGAGCCTGACCCTGTCTCTTCTGGCTTCAAATATACATTGAACTAGAATCTGGGAAGGCTGGCCTGTGGAAGCTTTGCCGATAGGATAAAGATAAAAAGGTCACAGTGGTGTGGTTAACATACTGATTGTATCTCCTCTTAGAGAAAATAGGGGTCAACAAGTATTTTTTGAAGACCCCTGTCCATTTTGACCCCATTCAAACAAACAAGAGAACTTTATTACTCTAAGCTTATTTTCCTTTCCATTTTTATTCTGCAATGGCTCATTAACATTGATCTCAGAAATGACAGTAATAATAGTGTTACTTGTATAAAAAGTTACACCGTCTTTGGTAGACACATCCATCAATTAAGCATGTGGTACTAGAAACCAAAATTAATGAGGAAGATAGGTGTGTTAATGAAATAATCATAGTATAATCAATTTGACTGTTAAAAGTTGAAAAGCATTTCAGGAAGATGGTATGAATTCATAATTTATGTCTAAAAGTGATTAATAAAAAGTATATTCAATAACAAAGCTATTTGTCATCATTTAAGACTTAAGCACAAAAAATTACTCATTTGGTGGTCCTTGTTGTCATGAGACTGTAGTTGAACAACTTTATTTTGAGGCCTCCTTCGTGCCTAGAAATAAGCTAGCGTGTCTGTCCTCTTGTGAACCTGAGCATCAGCCCCTGGGTGGAGGGAGTCATGCCGTTGCTGTACCCCTGCCCTCTGCAGCCTTTCCAAGTTGTTCTGTGTGAAGAGAGACTTCAATGGCCCCTCGGTGGGAGGATGCACTCATCACCACAGTATTTGCCTTAGTTGGGAGGAGGGAAAAAAGAAAGTGTGAACACCCTAAAGCCCCCCTAACACTAGGCTTTGTTTACTGACTCTTTGATTTAATTACTGTTTGAAGAGGACGGAATTAGCTGTTAATTGATTTGATTATCCAATTTGTTTGTTTCAGGCATGATTCCAACGGAACTGCAGCAGCTCTGGAAAGAAGTGACAAGTGCCCACACTGCAGAGGAGACCTCAGGCAGCAACCACAGCAGCCTAGACCTGACCAGCCCGTGCGTCTCGTCCTCAGCACCTTCCAAGACCTCCCTAATCGTGAACCCGCACGCCTCTACCAATGGACAACTCTCAGTCCACACTCCCAAAAGGGAAAGGTAGGAGCATGCCTGGCACGGCCTGTGGTCAGCACTACTGGCTTCTATCTGGAAGGGTCAGGCGGCCCTGCCCAATTCTGTGTCTCCGAGAATCCTAACTGTACTCATGGGGCTTGGATACATACGCGACTACTTCAGAATGTATTCCCTATGGTCTGAGTGTGAAACATCTAATTATTTTCACCTGTTCAACATGATGTGTACTGTACTCAGCTTAGGAGCCCTGGCAGAAGTGGAGTAGTAGTTCCTCTTTGGAACGGTTAGCTCTCAAAGCTTCCAGGCCAGCTGTGTGCTCTGTCAGGTGCTCACTCCATATAACCTGAGCTCCTTGGCTCTGAGCACCTTCTAAGGAGATAGCGGTGTTTGTTGTGGGCAACTCTTGGTTTGAGGAAACACAGCACTTGATGCTGATTTACGTTGCTCCCCGTAAAGGCGGGGAACCCATGTTATTCATCGTGTGTCACAGAAGGAAACATGAGGCCTTTTCAGCATAGACACTAACTGAAAATTTTAAATGGCGATGAGCTGGCTCGAAGCACATGTTCTCCTGATGGTCCCTGAGTTACTGCTGTCCCAGCTGCTGTGCTCCTTTTTATAAGTTAAGGCTCATTATTTTCTTTCTTTCTTTTTTTAATTTTTAAAAGTCTGTGTGCATTGATTGGTATAGGAGTGTCAGGCCCTCTGGAATTCCAGACAGTTGTGAGCTGCCGTGTGATTGCTGGGAATTGAACCAAGGTCCTTTGGAAGAACCGACAGTGCTCTTAACCACTGAGCCATCTCTCCAGCCCCAAGGCTTTATATTTTCAATGCCTCGAGCTTTTGATGAATGATAGTTAGAGCTTAGACTGTTTCTAAGATCCTGACTGGGTCATGTTAGCCTCAAGTACTAAGGAAATGAAGCTGTTTGTTCATTCTGCTAAGCCCAGAAGCAGCATTGCCAATGTTGAAGTACACTTCAGAAATAGAATATATAATGCCCCTCAAATGGAGCACTTTTTGCTCCTCACTATTTTTAGACCCCTTCCTATACATTTCACATGTAGAGCTTGCAGACACAGAGGGTAAGAAGCTTACCAACAATTTCTCATAGCAAAATATTTATCAGGCAAAAGAAAATTCTACATTTAGTCTGTAAAGCACGAATGACACAGTGAGAAAGCTATATTAGAAAACTACTGTCTGAAATACAACCCACAATTCTGCGCAATTGCGCTGTGATGTGTTGTTGTGTGACCACCTGTACAGTGGTGGCCGGAAAACCTAATGGCAATGAAAAAAAAAATCCCATCACTTACAACATAGTCATCATAACTGAATAGATGGAGGCATCACCCCAGTATTTGTAGCCAAGGTCACGTAATAAAGTCATTGTCTTGTCAGTTGTGTAAAAGTACAACACATACAGTTATGAGCAGGGCACAACCCTTGACAGTGACGATGCAACCAGTTGACATGCTCACTGTACTTGTCCGTGTAATTGTTAGTTTAGGATGCACTTCTGTTTGTACCTCTCCCCATAGAAAAAGATTTCATCATGCTAGTGTGCCAGCAGCCTCCTACATCATGTGTTACCTCATGCCTTGGTTGTGTTATGCTTTTCTTGTGTGCTTGGTTTTATATTCGGTTGTTTTGGCCATCCCATCACGTCTGCAGGAGCAGTGGATGACTGTGCCACATGTGCTTGACACACGCTCACATAGCCTAGATGTGACCTTCATAGGTACTCTCTGTGATGCTTTCCGTGTCCCAGAAGGTATCTCTCTTGAGTGGCGCACATACTTATACGTGTGTGTGTGTGTGTGTGTGTGTGTGTGTGTATCGGATTTGAGCTTAAGAACTATCAGACTTTCGTTGATGAGCATAACACATATGCCATAATGAGTAACTGCAAGCCTCCTTGAAGATTTCTTTGGAATGTCTCTGGTAGACATGGAAAGGACTAAAAGATGCTTTAAACGTAGATGTCTAGGAGGAACTGAAGAAGAGAATGGCAAACAGGAAGGATCAGCTTGTAGTTGGGGCCAGACACAGCCTTCTAGAAGCGAGGGACGAATGTACCTGGAAACCAACCTTCGGTCTCACCTTGGAATCTATTACAATGTCCTTATTGCTTTTCTTTTTAATTTTCCAAGTGGCAAGCCTTAGATGGCTTTAAAGGAGAGTCGAGGCTGCCGCCCTTTGTGGTACCGGCTTTCCCTGTCCCGGGCTTGATGCTGTCCATTTGCTGCAGAGCGATTGAATTACATCTTTATCCATAGGCGGAGCAGGAGACCGTGCACTGAAAAATGCCGACTGATGCACTTAAGGTATTTGTTGCAATCTTGTCGGCCGCTGTGGAGACTGCACCGATTTTCTGTGACACAGAAAACTCTCTCTGTTTAGATGCACTGTGCTCGGTTTCATCCTAAAAGGTTATATATCTGCAGTCTGGTGACAGTACAGCAAGGACGCAAGCCGGGGAAGAATAGGCCTTTTCATGTCTTAGGACACATTGGAGAGTAAGTGGATCTAAGACACAGTCCAATTCCTGGAGACTAAGTTTGTTTGATTTTTTTTTTTTTGTGGTCCTTATTTATCTGCACAAATGTTGCATTTAATCTCCTGCTAAAATTAGACTGTGGATCAGAAGAGAATCGAGATTTCCACCAGCCTGGATCTGGATGCGAGAACAGGCTGCGTTTTTGTTACACATGCAGAGAGAAGGGGACTAGAAAATTACATGATGTTGCTCACTCCCTTGATTGCCCCATTGTATTTTGTCTGACGCGCTGCCAGTGGTGGCTGGATTCAGAGGAGGTTCTAGTGAAGGCATTTTGTTTTGGTCTGTGGTGAAGGCAGGGCAGTGTCTACGGTGAGCAGAAGCTTAGCTACCATGGGAAGGTCCCACCTTTTTCTAGCAGCTTCTGCACGGATTATAACACCTCAGGTTAAAGATGCCTTGGTGGCTTTAAGCTTATAAAATTGGTCATTCAACAATCAATAACCTTTTAGCTGGTGTTGTATAGATACAGGTACTTTAAACTGAGTATTAGTATGTCTTTACCTTGTCCAGGGGTGGATATTCTGTGTGTTTGTTTGTTTGTCTGTCTGTCTGTCATTATGGTGGATTTTAAAATCCCATACGTGGTGGCCACTTTAGCAAAAGAGAAGGAATAAAGATTGAGGGTGGGGGCTGTGTCACTTCCGAAGTGTGTTCTCGCTTGTGCTGTCAGGAAGACTCCTCAGGAGTTCTCCATGCTACCACGAAAGCCGTTTATCCCTCGCTGTCTAGGGCATTTGGGAAATGCGTATCCGTACAAGCTCCCCCTTGATTGCCAGGCATGCCTTTTCCCCTCCACGCTGAAGAGCAGTAACCGAGCAAGCAAGAGGCTGTGCCACCCTGCACAACCTGGCAAACCCCGTCCTCGGTTAGCAGCCTTCGGGGGAAAGTTTTTTTCCTGAATAGATCTAGGAGTGTTGCGAGTGAAAATTGGTTGGAGAGGGAAAGAGAGAGGTGGTGGTGGTGGTTGTTGTTGTTGTTGTTGTTGTTGTTGTTGTTGTTGTTGTTGAAGCCATGGGCCGTGTAAGGCCCCTACCTGGCTCACATTACTCCATGGCACTTGGAAACCTCCGTCCTCCCACGCTTGTCCCTTCCGTTTTGCCGCTTCTCTGAGCAGCCGCCGCAGCAGTAGCTCTGGGGTTTGGTGAGCTGCAATCTGTTAAGGAGATAAATAATGTGCTTTGGCACGACACTCCTACTCTCCTCTTTAATTTGTCTTACACAAGGAAAATTATAATTAAATCATTCAGGGTAAACCCTTGAGTGTAGAGAAGGGAAGAAACACACTTTGGTAAAGATTGCCAATAGAAACCCACTTCCCTGTTGCGCAGGGTGGAGCCGTCCATCAGTATTCAGCAGCGCGTGAGGAGGAGCGGCCCATGTGATTTGTGAGGCGGATGCCAACACTCAGATCAAGGCTCGTTAAGATCCTGTCGTGGACGGTCAGCATCGTTAGGATTCAGTGCGGTGGCCGCACTTCCTGCTTTGAGTCTCTCCTGACAATTTAATAATGTTTATTGTGCTGATTATATATAAAGCCATTGGTGCAATAAACACCCCCGTTGTCAGTGCCTCCCAGAAGCATGGTGGGATCAAGTTGAGCGTGCCCAAAGCTAAAGAGGAGACACGGGAGGAAGCAGGTGTGCTGCAGCCTCCTTGCTTGTGCGTTGCTGCTGTGGAGCCAGAACCTTTTAGTAGACAGACATAAGTGAGACTTAGGATGCCGTGAAGACATTACCTTGCTCACTTTACTTGTGGACTGTCCCCCTTCAGGAAATTCAAAGTTTTGGTGTGGGTAAACAGAATGCAAATGAAACATTTATTAAAATGCTAAATTTAGTAAGCCCTTTGAGCTTCTTGGATCAAAGCAGCTATGTAAATACAAATAGCAATTACTACTTAAGTAATTGCCTGAATTAAAATTCTAAATATCACATTATATTATTGTGCACCGGGGAAGGGAAGGCACATTAAATCAGTGTCTTCTTGCTGCCAGTTGACGCTAGTCTCTTGCGTATGGGGTGATGTCTCATTTTATTCGCAGGACTACATGGAGTGCAGTGGGGACCATTCGCCCCATTTTATAGGCGAGGAAGCTGAGTTACAGACATTAGACGACAGCACTACAATTTTATGGCTGATTCGTGCCATAGCCAAGATCGATATTCAAGTCTGACTTTTAAAGTTTTTCCATTCAATATAGAAGTGAATACTTAAGTGAAATTAACAACCAGTGTCCCTAAGAGAATATTTAAATTTAATTGCAATTCAACCAAACATCAATCATAACCTATTGTTGTGTGCAGGTTACAACACTTAAAGGAATATAAGTTCCCTATTTATTTTCCTATAAATAAAATAGTTCCTAAGTCTTTCTATCTTTGATGAGGGGAGGAGGAGCTTCATAAGATATAAATCACTTATGGTCTGAAGTAGTATACGAGGCTAAAAAAACAAATCTCCTGCATAAAATGCACACAGATGAATGTAAGCAAGCCTGTGTCTTTACAGGCATTCCCTCTTGCTTTCTGCCCTGCCGTATAAATCTTGTGTGCCCTTGCAGAATGCATCATGTGGCCTTTCTTCTATTTAAGCTGTCTTCTGCAGTCCAAATTAGGAATGTTCTTCCCTGCCCTCCCCCTGCCCCGCCCCCCCAGTCCTTCTCAGCTTTTTGACTTCAGTTCAGCCATTAGTAAATGTTTTATAACAAGTATTTCTCAGATTCACAGCTCTGCTCAACATTCGTTGCAAGACTTCCTTAAAGCTTTTGGTTAAAGAGTTTTTCTCTCAGCTTTGCAAAGATTGTGGTTGTGTGGCCTGTGCTTGCTCTGCCTGTTTGTTCACAAGACACAGGTGGCCCACGCTGGAGCTCTTCGCCACTGTGAGAGCTAACCTGCCCTCACTCCAGGCGTGGTATTACTTTCCGTGCCCTTAGGCTCGCTGTTGACCTGGTCTTGTGTATTCCTGTTGCATTTTCTGCACCGTGCAGCTGGCAGCTGCCGCCGAGTAAGTCCCAAAAGCCTCCACTTGGCCTGTGGTTGTCTTTTTGATTTGTGGCCCCTGTATCTCAGAAACATTTGTGCTTGTGGCCCTCGATACTTGTGAACATCAAGGAGCTTGGAAATGTGGACTTCCCTGGTGTGTGTGTGTGTGTGTGTGTGTGTGTGTGTGTGTGTGTGTGTGTGTTGTTTTGTTTTTTCTTTTTCTTTTTTAAAAGTAACAAACAGATTTTGATGGATGTTGGTACCTTTGGCTGGATTACTAGCGTTGTAGAAGTCCGTTGTTCAAAACCGTTCTGGATGCAGGAAGCTTTAACTTTGCATATTCTCACAGTGACATTTAGGGTCCGGTGAATCAGAAATTTCAGCAGTAATTTCAAGTTTCCATTTTTTTGTGTGTGAATAATACTTTCACCCTGAAATTTTTTGTTTCTTGTAAATCACTTTTTTTTTAAAGCACTGAGAAAACCTCCCTAATGTAATCATTCTTTCCACTAAAGCATTTCTGGAAGATACTGCATGATCAAATATCGGCTTTGTACTTATAGCTCCTACAAGCTGCCATGCTAGACACTTAAATGATGTATTACAAAGGTCCACACCAGCCAGATTCAAACCCCCTGCATAATTCTGTAAATAGTTTGTTGGGGCAGGGCTGTGCTCATTTGCCTATTTTCATGTGAGACTTACATATCTCACAATGCCAAGCATGAGTATTGTAAGCCTAATCTAGCGGCCCACTCACTAAAAACAAAGATACTTACCTGAACTGAGGCGACGCATTTATTACCTGACCAGTGTGAAGGAAGCTTCCTGTTTAACCATTAGGCTGTTCTCAGATCCTGCAGTGATACTGTTAGGGTTTTGTTTGTTTCTCGGGGTCGGGGATTCAGGGTAGAGGAGGTTTTTGTTGAATGCTGAGCATTCCAGGCCACTTTTTAGGGCTTGGATTCCCTCGGTCTATTAAGGTATATGTGACTTGATATTTGTCACACAAATGCTCTTGCTATCCAGATGTGCTGACCTGGAGTTGTGCTGTGTCTTGACTTGAGACCTACTAAACTAGGAAGTGTGTTGTCATAGATCCCCAGAGGTTGGTCACAGATGCTCATTCAAGTTAAAAAAAAAAAAATAGCTTCACCAGCAGTCAGCTGGTGCAAAAAGCCATATTTATTCCTCATAGTTGCTTAACATCCTAGATAGGTCTACAAAACTAGTGGTTTGCTACTCTTCACAGGCTGGTAGACATAGCACTGGAAAGACCAGCCCTGCCCACTCCTTGGTCCTCAGGAGTTACTGAGGACTTTGAGTTGAGGACCATGTCTTGCCGCCGAGGCCAGAGGGAAGGGGCGTGATCTCTTTTGGGTTTTCTGTTCTTTTACTCTTTGGGAAATGAGAAGATGATGGGCCATGGTGATGATACAGAACTAATGTCTCTATAGCAATTATTGTATGCGAAACTCTGTGTCCAGTGAGTAGCATAGGCCCTGATCCTGGTCTTTCTGGTCTGATCCTCATGGTAATTTTATTGTCTCCTTTTGCACAGATGTTGCACCCAAGCCCCGATAGATGCTAAAACTTGCAGAAGTTAAATCAGTAATAGTGACCGCCCAGAGGATTAGACTAGTCTCTAGGTCTTCCCTACCCTCAACTACTTAGTTCCCAGGGGACAGCTCCTCAGAACTACTATAACTCAAAGGTGGACGTTTGGTTAGTCAAATTCAGAGGTCCAGACTTGGAGGCCGTAACCCCTAATGGCTGTAGTCTCTTTCCCAGCCTGTCTGTCTGTCTTGCTAAAATTTGAAAGAATTTCAAGAACTTGAATGGTACCAGTTGTCTACCTCACTTCCCTGTCATGTTTTCAAAGAAGAGAGTAGAGAGGCTGGAAAGTAATTGTGTGTGCAGCAGAGTGTGGGGACCACTGATGTCATGAAAAGTGAGGGACAGGAGGACAAGTGGTCATGGAGAACTGGGCAGACTCCAGGTGATGGCCGGGTGGTGATCATCTTGCTGGAAAGCCAGCTCTCATCCCCATCACCAGTGCATCACTAGAGGCAGAAGTATCTTGCATATCTGGTGTGGAGGCAGACACCTGTAATCCTAGCACTCAGGTGGCAGAGGCCGGTGGATCGCTGTGAGTTTGAGGGCAGCCTGGTCTACAAAGCAAGTCTGGGATAGCCAAATGCTACACAGAGAAACCCTGTCTCAAAACAACAACAACTCCCCCAAAAAAACAAAAACAAAATTCTTGCTTAGTTCAAATAGGAGCACTGTGGGGGCTCAGCAGCCTTTTGAAATGAACCACAACCATACTGTAGGGCACATGGCAGCCATCATGCCCTGAGAAATAGGAATCTGTTTATTTGTTTCATTGCTCCTGAGTGGCTCTTCTGGGTGTCCTTAGAAGGACAAGAGAGAACTCTTTCAGGGAAGTGTGACATGGTGCCTCAGCGCATCCTGTCATCCACACGTGCGAGGCAGGCTCAGAGAGAGAAACTCGAAAATGTTAGAATGCCATAAGGGAAAGGTTTATAGATTTTTTTTTGACTGTTCACTTTGTGGAGTGATTAAAAGAAAAAAAACCCAAAACCCATCATTTTCAAACAGCTGTTGTATGCTACCTCCATAAAGTGCCTTTTACCATAACACAGCATCATTCGACTCTATAAATCTCACCCTGGTTATTGTGATTAACTGACAAACGCTTTCCAATAAAATGACATCATTGGCATAAGGAATTATGTTCGTTTTATAAGTTTCTCTTAAATTTAGCTGATTTTAATTTTTTTTTCCTTTGTATGTTGGATGCTGTGAATCCCTAACTTTGCCTAATCTGCCAGATTTTTTTTTTCACTCCAAATAGTATTTGAGGCCTCATAGTCTTTGATCTTGTGGCGTTCATCACCTAGTCCCTGGGTCTGTACCGGCCCACTCTGTGTCCCTTCCTTCTGCAGACATGCGTTTGCATTCTAACACTGGTGGCACACTGAGGGTGTAAAGGAAGTGTGCAGCCGGAGAAGAGTGAGAGCCAGGCTTTGGGGACTTGTGCTGGGTTTTTATTCTTTACCTACAATGGTTCCTGCTAAACCTCACCTCTGGCCCACCTGGATTAGCTGAAGAGAAATGGCTCCTCAGTGGGCATTAGAAACAACCAGAGGAGGCGGCGGAGGGCTAGAGTCTCCACCTAGGCAGCCATATGACTTGGCTAAGACTCAGGGTCATCCTGTTCTCATAAATGGCAAGTCTCCATGTTCCTAAGTCAATAATGGGGCCACTGCTAGGAATGTAACTAGAGGTCACATGGCTGTCATCTCAAGATTCATAAAAATGCTCTTCTTCTGTGCGGTTCCCTGGCAGTTCTTTGCAGTGTTTGTTTCTTGCATCTGTCCTTCCCCAAGCCTGCCTTTGTGGGCCTTTGTAGGGGAGATACCCCTCTTGCAGGCTGGCTCACCAGGGTGATTCACAGGAGCGCGCGTTACATATGTAGAGCATGCCTGAAGTTCTTTATTCTACCCCCTTTTGTGATCAGTCAAGGCCCAAGTATATTATAGAGTGTAGTCTCCTCATTAAAACAATAGCGAGAGCTCACAAAGGGAAATTGTTAATATGTGTTCCAGCCTGTCACTTCTGCCTGTGTGAATACAGAAGATAACCACTCCTCTGGGAAACTACTTCGGGAATTGAGCAACACATCCGCTAGCCAGAGAATTCTCCTAACTGCAATTTTCCTTTTTGTGTGTACTCAGAAATAACATCCTTATGGGCTCCTCGGTGCCACCGCACAGACAGAGCACAATTGCCACAGCCCAGGTGGCGTTAATATGGGACAATCCCCCGGGCACATGTCGCCAAGAGTTGTACAGCTTGTTCAGTGTCTTCATCCATATGGCAATCTGTCCCATTCACAGAAAGGCATCAGGGCTGCGCCGGGTGGGAACCGTGGTCAATGTAGTGTGAAGAGCGGCCTCTGCCCGTGGCCGCCTCTCTCGTATGGCATATTTAATTGTAGATCAGCAAGCACACATCACACACACACACACACACACACACACACACACACACACACACATGCACCCTCATGTGCTCTCGTAACTTAAGACGCACACACTTGTTTCCTTTCAGTTTCAGCTAAGTGAGCAGGTGATACTCAAGTGCTCGAAACATCCATGACGACTAGAAAGTCCTATACAGAAACCCTTCTGGGCTCTCGTTCAGGAGTAACTCAATGTAAGGACCACGTGCTCAAATTCTTCCAGACACTGAAATGCTTTTTGTGTTCTCTGTGTATGTGTGTGTGTTCCTTTTCCTTTCTTACAAATAGTTAAAAAAAAAAAGTTGTCCAACTTGAATTGTTGAGCTAAATGATTTTGGTTTCTAAGACTTAAAAAAAAAAAGGAAAGTGTGTGTGTGTGTGTGTGTGTGTGTGTGTGTGTGTGTGTGTGTGTGTGTGTGTCCATGTCTGTGTCCGTGTGTGTCTAGCCTTAGAATGGTGAAACAAAATGTTCCCCTTGGAGGGAGCTCTGCAGAAACTGGGGGACCCTCTAGGACTCTGAGGTGAAAGGAGGGGTGTTGTTAAAGGCACTTGGGACATTTTACCAGAAGGCACCACAGGCTCCGTTTAGACACTGGCCCTACATCATGTTCTGCTTTTGTGTAACTATTTGTGCTCTTGTTTGGTAAACACACCCCATAGCAACTGCGGACCATGAAGTGATCTACCTGTAAGACTTCCCTAAACAGGCAGAGGCTCGTGACCTTCAACTTGCAGCTCTGTGTAGTCCTCAAGGGAAGTAGTTGTGGGCAGGCCCGGTCTCTTTTCTTTCTTTCCTCCCTTTCCTTTAAAAAAAAAAATACTCGAGGAAGACTATCTTTGAGGAATCTCGTGTACAATTCGTGTTTTTCACGTTGGCTGTGACTATTGAAAGAGCTTGAGGACGTGCCAATGGCTGGTAGAAGGGGAAAGTAGCCTCCAGTGTGTGTGTGGGGGTGGG
The DNA here is from genome assembly GCF_964271855.1 of Acomys minous. Classification (NCBI taxonomy): domain Eukaryota; kingdom Metazoa; phylum Chordata; class Mammalia; order Rodentia; family Muridae; genus Acomys; species Acomys minous. The sequence goes on from NC_140500.1 coordinate 45,222,742, forward strand.
GGGGGGAGTGAAGTGTGCAGTGTGTGCTTCCAGAGAGGCAGGCTGAGTTACCCAGTACAATTCAAGGTCACCGCATATCCTTGTCAGTGGTTACGTTTCTCCTTTTGTATCTGAGCCATCGACGGCAAGATCCTGGTGCACATGAGCCCCTATATTCAACTCACATTTCTCCATATGAGTCATAGCTATGACAAGAGCGAGACGTCTCGTGTTAAAGATCAGTGTGAGAAATAAATGGCAGTTTACTTTAATTAGAAAAAAAAATTGACACCAAGAGCTGGGATAATCCAGTGGCGTTTGAATAAATTAGAGGATGGCGCAGACCGGAGTCAAAAGAAACTCAACAAGGACAAAGAGGAAGTTGTCCAGAGTTCAGCAGCCACAGCAGCAGAATGTGTTTCTAAGTGGGACACAAGTCAGGGAAGGGACGGTACTAACATATCTGCTCAACCAGACTTGCTCAATGGCAGCTGCAGACCAGGCGGCTGGGCTCCGGGAGTCACGGCTGTGTGGCTTCAAAGTATTTTCTGGGGGAACGTACGCTGCAGTAGAAGAGAAATAGAGAAAACACAATGCCGTAATGAAAAGACACTTAAACAGGCCAGGAAGGCCCAAAAAGGAGCTGTGTTACCACACGGACTTAAGGTCACTAATTGGATAAACAGGCAGTTCAGAGCTGGTGAGTGATCTTTGAACGGGTCAGGGAACTGTTCTCTAGCTTCAGGGCACAGCAGAAGCAAAGGCCCTGAGGCAGAGGCAAAAGTAGAGCATGCCTTGTCAGGCCACTACCCCTGTCTTACCCAGGTCAGGGTCTTTGTGTAGGGAGATGGGCACCAAGGCAAAGCTGCATAAAGCAAGCTAATTCCTCCTGGTGGGCCCCAGTTTTCCACCTCTGGAATTAGTATAAGACACCCTACTGGGTTTGGCCAATAGAGTAAACCATGATGACCGAAGAACTTACAAATGTTCTAGGTGCCCGCACACAGTAGGTCCCTATCAGCCCTCACGGCTGGCTGTTCATTACTGTTGAATGTATTTATCAATAAATTCAAAGCAGATGTGTTTTATACCAATTATAGTTTCTGGGTATTGAAAGGCGACAATGATACAGCTCTTCCCCTTGGGGATCTCAGTTTAACCAGAGAGACAAATGTGGAGCCAGACACTTGTGACAGAAGCATGCAGCTAAATCTAACACAGTATACGGTCTGCTAAAAATAAACATGGCTGCCAGCAGGGACACCAGAGTGCAGTTATCCCTTCATACACATGCTTCTTGCAAGGATTTTAAGTGCACCAACCCCCTGCCCTCGCCCCCCCCTCCCCCCCCCCCCCCCCCCGCTTGGGGGGGAGAAGGTCAGCCGTCTCATCTGATGTCAACATCCTTGTTACCCATCACAACTGGCCTGGCACTTAGTAGATGTAAATCCACTGCAGGGTGGATGTGGAGAAGAAAGTGGGCCAGTGAGAGATTGACGGGCACAAACCCATTAAGAGCCCTTCAGTCTTTTGGCCCCTTCATTGCACATACAGTTGGGTGTCCTGAGGCATTACCTGCAGGTAGGTTTGTGCTAGGTAGAGTTGAAGCTTAAGAAAGCATGCACCGTCAGCACCTGCAGGGCCGGCCATGCTGCACATGGCTTTGACTCAGTAAGTGACGGTGTGTGTGTGTGTGGGGGGGTTGTCTAAAAACTGATGTGTCCATCAACTGTTCTCTGGGAACCAGTTGGTACCTGTGTGCCATGCTGTCCTTTATGGGTGTGTGACGGTGCTTGATGATGTCTTCTCACTGTTCAGAGTAAAGTGTGGTAACTGAGAAAAATCTGGCTTTCATGAGAGGGGGGGGTCAGGCACTCAGGGGAAGGCCTCAAGGCTGTGGCCCAGTGTAAAAGAGCCAGGGGTTGGCCTTTATGTTCTCTCTAGGTGCTGCCTGGCTTTGTATAAACTCCTCTATTTAGTGCCTTTGTGCTTCCCCGTGTGCTGAGATTTCACTCTTGCCTGAGCTCCTACAGATGCTTTAAGGCCCTGGTGACATGTCACAGCACTCTCTGTTGGTGGCCTGTTCAGTCCTCTCTCCTCAGCTGGGGAATCGGACATAACTGTTTCAGAGCACAAGTGTCCACTGATCATTCACAGCTCAGGCCACTGGATTCTTCATCATCCATCCAGAGGCTGAGAGAGTAAGATGTGTGTATGCAGTACCTACATTTAAAATCTACGCTCACACATGCTTTAGACATTTCGGTGGTATCTTAGCTGCTTGGAAACTGCATGTACCCTGATTTGGGAACTCTGAGCTATGGTGGTTACCCAGAGATATTGATGAACTATCCTCTGCAAAGGAAAAAAAATTAACATAAAATAGCATGTGTTTCTGGGGAAACGAAAAAGCACGGTGGTTTTGAGCCAGTGGCAGTGTGTCCCAAGCTTACCTGTTTCTCCCTTCCCTGTTGCCTTCGTCTCCTCATCCGGCTGCTCACTCATGAGTCTTCCACCTCTGGAGAATGAGGTAAATCCTGGAAGTCCTGCGTTGACTGACACCTGAAGCAGTGGTGTCGGAACTTTCAGCTGCTGTCTTGGGGGTTCTGGGCGTTACACATCAGCTCCTCTGACATATGGCCAAGGTTCCACAGTGATCCCGTGACTCACCACTGCACACACACAGAAAGAGATGCCTTCCCGGTGGCGTTAATAACTTCTGGATTAGTGGCCCCCGTGTCTGTGTTGACACAGTTGCTCACAGCACGCCTTGGAAAGCTCTATGCTTTCTTAATGAGACACCGGTGTTAATTCGGCCAATGGTATAAAGCCTTGGTCGCAAACTCTGAACGGGCTTTGCTGGTGTTCAAAACAATGACTGGACCTTCGCCGCCTCTCACTCTTTATCTCTTTATTCCCTGGCTCGTCACATTGCAAATACAGGTGATCTGCCTCTGTTACTACCCACCCTGTGTGACCTGGCCAGCCTTGAGTTCTGTAGTGCTCATTCTGCCCCCTGCTCCATTGTCCCGCTGTGCCACACACTCTTGGTGACTAGGAACACAGATAAACAAGTCCCTCCAGGTGTAGCTGACAAAAGGGCGTCAGGCCATATTGGTGATATGATCAGGTGATGGAGGTTAAATGCCAAACACACTAACAAATGTGGCACTCAGCCTCCAAGTGCTAAGCAGCCTACAGAGATGTCCCCACCACTGCACTGACCAGCTCTGCTCAGGTGCACTGGACACAGCGCTCTGTGGAGTGGAGGGCCCTGTGAGTTTTGCCCAGGACATGTAGGATGACTAGAATGTTCTTTCTTGGTAGAAAGCAAACAGGAAATGTGTCTTCAGAGCTTTGCTGTTGTGTCGGTGTCAGTAGAGAAAGCTAGACATCAGGCTACTGCATGGATCCCGTAGAGGCTTTAGCTTGTGACTCTATAGCCATATAAACAGGAGCCTCTCTGCTTTGGGGTTTGGCATGTATACGTGTAGGATTATTTGTAGTGTTCTCTTTAAAGCAAGTCATTTTTAAAATTTAAAGTGGACACATCCCACCCTCTAAGTGACACTTGTGAAGTCATGTACCATATTTTTCAGACTATAAGACACACCCAGATTTTAGAGCAGTAAAACAAGAAAAACAGTAAAAACAGCAATTAGACCATAAGGTGCACCCTATCCCCCGCCCCGCCACTTTTGCGGGGAAAATAGGGTGCATCTTATGGTCCAAAAAATATGGTAATACACATTAAACTATGTCTATGGGTCTTCTTACACATACCAGCTCCATCCAGCCTCCTCAGCACACCTTTGAGTAAAGAGTGATCATTGCATAGGGTATTTCAGTAGAATTTCCTCACTTTGTAGAGAAAAGGACCTTGGCCACGTATATACTCTACCAAGTGCTTCTAAGTCTAGCTTGCACGCTGTGCCTGGTTTCTGAGAAAAATTCAGAACGTGCAGCCACTCTCCCTTAAGTCTTTTCATCTCCCATACAGATGCTTTCCCCTTCAGATTCAGGGGTAGAAGCCAGGCTCAGAAGATGCCCAAAGCAGTTCTAGAGTTTGGAGACTGTGAAGTTTTGAGACGCTGTCCAGTTTGTTGCTTCAGCTATGTGTGCTGGAATATTCCTGATCAGTGTGATACTCCGCAGACATAACTCAGCAGCCAAATGTCTCAACAGGACTCTCCTGCCCTAAGTTCATGTTTGGTAAACAGAAACAGAGAAGGACCTGTCATTAGCCTTTCCTGCTGATATGTGTATGTATCTCAAAAGCAACAGTAGCCTTCTATGTAATTTGTATGTTCCAGGGGCCCAGTGAGCCTTCTTAGGAGTCTGTAGTTGTTAAATGGTAAGGCTGCCCAGTGCCTCCTTAGTACCCATTTCTGTATCTCAGCCTTGCAGTTCAAACCACATTCAATAGAAGTAGTCCTGAGTGCCGCCCTCCACCCAGCCCTTCTGACATCAGCTGCAGAAGAGGGGTTCTTAAGATTCCTAGCATTTAGATGTAAACATTGGGGTGGCCCAGACATGCCAGTGACTCTAGGAACTTACTAGATATGTGGACTCCTAGGCCCTTCTCCTGGGCATCGGAGTCAGAATCTTCCCAGAACATCTCCAGGTGATTTGCATCCCTGGGAATGCTGAGGAAGGGCTGTTCTGAGAACGGTTCAAGGAGGGAAGGTGTCAAGTATCCTGAACCATGCACACTGTCTCCTAAGCCTGGTCAGCTCTCAGAAGCTCATTCTCCTGTGGTGTTCAGTTTGGAGCATATATGTATGTACCCATTACAGCCTTTTTAAAAAGTTAGCCTTTATTTTATGTGTATGAATGTTTTGCCTGCCTCACGTCTTGTACACCACAGAGGCCAGAAGAAGGCATTAGATTCCCTAGGAGTGAAGCTACCCGACAGTTGTGGGTACTTGGAGTCGAACTGGGGTCCTCTGGAAGAGCAGTCAATAGTCTTTTAACTACTGAGCCATCTCTCTAGCCCCTCCCACATCAATTACTGCTTATTAGTTAGTATTATGTTTAACAGATTTTGTAAAATGTTAAGATGGAGCAATCACAGTGCTAACACATTCACATTTTCTTCTGATCTAGACCATCAGAAACCTATAAGTAGAAATGGGGGAAGTGTTTGTATTCTACTCAGACCCAGCCAGCCAGCCAGGAGTGGGCCCAAGCCTAAGACCACTGCAAGAACATGAACCTGGGTTTGTCAGGATATTGTACACTGGCAGCAAGCAGCAAAACCAGCCTGGGCATGGGCCATTAACCACTTACATATTTCAGATGTAATACTAGTTAAGGGAGTCACCTCACCTCATCTCAAGGCACAATATTGAGAACAGATGTGCACAAAAATTCTCAATTATTGTTTAGAAGCATACACCTGGCACTCAGTAGACTGATCCACAGTCCCTTCAGTTGCAAGTTGTCCCGGAGAATTTCATACCACAAGGGAAGGTGAAATCCTCTAATTAAACATGATCCCAAAAAGAAGAGAACACTGAGATGATGAAACTAACTGTCTGGGATTCCTCCGTGAGAGAGATGCCTGTTGGGTCGTTGTAGTGTGTCGAAGACTCCATCTTCATTTCTTCTTGCTCCGTGGGTTAGTGAGCTGCAGTAAAACGCCCTCTTCTCTTTGTGGCAGACTCTTAGAAGAGTGAGCTGGCTGGTAACAAGAAAACTAGCCACGAGTCAGAAGGGACAGTTAAAGCTGTCAGTGTGATGTCTCCCCTGTGACGCTAAAGAACAGAGATTATTTATACAGAGTTGAGTATAAATAAAAAGCCATCTCCGCGCTGCAGTCACTGGTCCTCCTGTTTCCACAGCTCATTTGCGCTTCTGTAGCTAGGCCCAAGACCTTGTCCCCGCTGTAGAAGAAAACTTGAGAAAATGGAGCCGACATGTGGTTGGACCTCCAGCCCATTTTGAGGAGAATAGAACACGTCCCGAAGCTTGGGAGGAACTTGAGTAAGAGCACTTGCTGCACAAGCATGAGGACCTGAGTTCAAATCCCCAGCACCCACATAAAAAGCTAGACACGACAACATATTCATCTGTAACCGTAGCACAGTGGGATGCAGAAAGAAGAGGAACTCTGGGGCTTTTTGGACTCCAGCCCAGTTGTGTTCAGTTTCAAGATAATAAGGCCGAGAGAATTATGTTCACCCAAAGGCCCCCTCTAACCTCCATGCAGACAGGTTCATGTCCCTGCATACAAGAGTGTGCTTGTACCACACATACAGATAAATATAGACAGGAACACACATGAAAAACAAAATATTCCAGGAATAAAATTTTGAATATAAAGTTGAACAGCGTATTTAAGGAATCATCTATTTTACAACTATGTTATCTACAGGTCACGGGTGGTCAAGGCCCAAGGCTATCTCATCCTGTTCGTTGCCACATCATTTGATTGACTATGTTTGATTCAAATTGATGTACTGTCATGTTTCTCAAACTTTGGCACTTTGGTTTAGAAAAATACAAACTTAACACAGAAGTCTGATAGGATCTTTTTACACAAAGTCCTCATTAAAAAAGCTCTCAAATCAAAATTTTCCTCTCATATTCATACCCAAGAAGCCCCTAAAATGGTGTTTCTAGTCTCATTGAATGGATAACATGGTGGCAAAGTAGCAGGTAAGGACTGCAAGGAGTGGGAGAGAGCAAAGAAACAAGTAGGGACCTTCTTTCTTCTTTCTTTCTTCCCTCCCTTCTTTCTTTCCTTTTCTTTCAGTCATGGCTTCCATTGGCACTCATTGTTATGAGTATGGGTTAACATTAATGTAAGGGGCCTTTTATCACTGTAATATATAGCCCTGGAACTGTGTAGCAAGGGAACAGATTTCTGGACATCAGGAGCATCCCACTTAGTGTTTGGGCTGGGAATGAGCAGAACGTTCCCACCCAAAGTCACATGAGGTGCATATGAGATGGCAGGACTCTGTGGTTACAGTGTTACTGTGCGAACATGAGGAATGTTGGGGACATGCACAGGAGGCCAGGGAACTGGGACGGTAGCAGAGAGGGAGAAACTTGAGCAGTCAGGAGTCATAGGGTACTCATGAGCAAAAGGGCCTCCATCTTTAGCATCCTTGGATGCTTGTCTCAGAGCCAGAGTTCCATAAATGTGGGCTGTCGGCTACCTCATTCAGTGAAAGTTCTAGTAGGTGGGGACAAAGACTCAGAGGGGGTTGGAAAGGGGATTGGTCCCATGTATTTGGGGCAAGCAGGATGGATGAGAGGGTGGCAGCCAGTTCCTGTCCCACAGCAGCAGTGAAGATGACACACCACCTCATCAGAAGACATAGCTCATGTGGCACCCATTCCTCAGCATGAACTCCTCTTGGCTGGTGGTGACAAGATGTGTGACCGGGACGTATTTTAGCTGGTATCCTTGGTAGAATTTTGGTGGAGTTTTTACCACAGGGAGGGGCTCCTGTGTGGTTCCTTCTGCTTTTTAATGAGGAAGTAGGGAGGAAGAACAGAGAAGCCATCACCACAGCAGTCTTGACAAATGGAGAGTCCATTGGCCGAGCTCCTGGCTCTCCCTGTGTAGAAATAGTGCCCCCCGCCCCCCCCCCTGCAATGTGTATGTTCACTCCTTTTCCATGTCAAAGACATCCACAGCACATTCTGGAAGGATTTGTCAGCCCATGAAAGAAAGAACAATGTCTGGGAAAAGTTTTCCTGTAGGCATTCAGTTCTCCAAAATATCCAGCTGTTAAGCCTTTATTTTAATTAAAAATGTAATATTCCTGTCCCCACTCATCAAACCCCAAAAGTTATCTTAGCAGTGAATTTCATTTCAGGGGTTGCTTTATGACTTTTAGAGGTCTTTTGTGAACAGCACATGGCGTGACTGAAGCACCCCATGGAGAAAGAGGGTCTGGAGCAAGTGAGGTAAAAACACAGCCCTGATGTTACACTTGTGTTCGGTTGACCCCTAGCCAAGAAGAGACCACGTGAGTGGTAATGCGGTAAATGTTTTCATCAAATTGTGCTAGGTGACATGAAAAAGGGTAGAACTGAACCTTTGCCGTGTATCATATGCAGTTGAGAGGGAGGATCACAGGCCATGAGAGAGGAAAATCTATAAAGCTCTAAAAAGAACGAACATCTTCTTTGCCCTCAACTAGGTAACAGTGTCTTAAATGCTATGTCAAAGTTAAAAGGAAATAACACAAAAATGCATAAATCTGACTTTATCAAAATAAAAAATTTTTGTGTTTCAGAGTACACAAGAAAGTAGGAGACAGTCCAAATGTGTGTAAATATATGTAATTACAGCTGTTGAGTTGTTTGTAACCAGAAAAAAAGAAGCAACAGTAAAACAATTGCAGTTAAAAATAGGCAAAGAATTTGAGTAGGTATTTCTCTAAAGAAGATGCACAAATGGCCAATCAGCTATAAAAATGCATTGAGCCTTGTTACTTACTAGGCAGCTACAAATTGGGGGGAAAAAAAAATCAGCCAGCTTTTCTTCCACACAGTCTGGTGAGTAATTGAGAGAGCTACAATAACAAGTGTTGGGGAAAAGATGGGGGGAGGTGGCAGCACTGTTTGTAGGAATGTAACTTAGTGCTTGGACTATTGAGCGATTTACCACGTGACCAGATATGCATGGCAAGCCCAGAATCCAAGACTTTGGAGACAGAAAAAGAGGGTGGCAATTCAAGCCTTACCAAAATGAATCAGTATATAAAATGCATAGACCTAAATAAGTAAATAAAATTTAAGTTACTATACACACCAACAGTTTTCTTTTTAAATGTATATTCTGGTTGTTGATTTGTTTTTGGTTTCTGGCTTGTTTGTTTTAGAGAGGGGGAGGCAATGAGTTGGATGAGTGGGGAGGAGATGGGGGAAGGGAAACCGTGATCAGAATGTGAAAAGAAATTATTTCAAATAAAGAAAAGATGAAGAGGGCACAGAATGATTCTAAGGGCCCGAGGACCATGATGCCTGTTTGGGGACAGTGTTATCTAGACTTGACAGACAAGCTGCACCTATGAGATCTCAGTAATCCAGCTACCTAAACAAGACCTATGTGGTGACAACACAGCTAACATGGCAGCGTGGATGAGGGAAATTTCACAAGGCCCCACCCTGAGGTGAAGAGCTGTAAAGGTGTTGGGAGAGGGACAGTCAGTCTTCTGTCAGGGTGAGCCTCCTGATAGGTCACCCAGTCCTGAGCGGTCAACCCTAAACACATGTACATAAGAGCCACAGTAAGTGGACTCAGTAGACGTGCATATGTACATGTATGTGTAACAATAATAATTTACAAAGGACAAGTCATGAGTATGAGAGGGAGCTGAGGGTGTATGGTAGGAGGGGGAAGGAGCGTAGAAATGATATACAGTACTCCTGTAGGAAATTCTGAGAAAATACTGAAGTTAAAAGACCTTGAAAATATATTTAAACAGGTATGTGAATGGGCATGTCCATAGAAGGCAGTGTTCATATGTGCCAACAATGCCTAGATTTTTCATTAAGAAATTCCTGGCTTCAAAAAATGTGCTGCAGAAATCAAGTGGAGTAGTATTCAGCCATAAAAAGCTGCTGTTTGGGTATGTTAGCCTCTAAAACATGCTAAGTAAAGGAGACTACACACCGGGGAACACATACAGTGTTTCTGTTGAAGTGTACAGAACAGGCAGATGTCTGGAAGTAGGTGAGTGGTCAGTAGGGGGCTGCAGGCAGGGAGGAGGTAGGGGGCGGCTGCTGCTAGGTACAGAACTTCTACAGGGGCAACGCAAGCGTTCTCAAACGAGACTGCAGTAGTGGTTCCTAACGTTCACAAGCCTGTTGAGCCACACATTCTCAGTGGACGAGCTCTGAGGAGCAGTAGCAACAAAACCATGCTTCTAAGCCATTGCAGAAAGATCAGCACAGCTCTCCATGACTTGACCTAACAAGTACATGCAGTTTCTAATTCTGGTGTGGTGGGTGGGTAGGGAGAGGGGTAGACGCTGACCAGTAGACGCTGTTGTGGACTCTTGCTACAAATGAATCAAGTTTAAAAAGAGCAAGTAGGCAAATTTGGGATGGGACAAAAAGGAGCTCAGAGGAGACTCAGAAGGACATGTCGGTGAGTTACAGTTGCAGGTCTTGTGGGTGGTGGGATTGATTTCTATAGCAGAGCTGCCGTGTAGGTTGGCAGGACGGGTTTGATTTGGTGAAGTCTGTATTCTTTCTCCTTAGCCAAGAGTTCTTCCACCTTTCGTCACAACAGGGACCCATAGCCTACATGCCACCGAAGTCTCCAACCTCTAATCTTAAGAGGTTGTCCTTGTGGCAGGTGACAGGGATAATCTCAGTTCCCAGTTTTAGCTAGACAGTGAACTCGCCAGTGATGAACACCCAAGCTTTTCCGCGAGTCCTGCGGATGTAGTTTTGGGTGTAGCACGCTTGCCCAGTATGCAGAAGGCCCACGGTTCAAGCTCCAGCAGTGTCTGAAGAGAAAAATCTTCCCTCCCACCAATGTGAAAGGAAAGGCTGCGGGCTGGTGCATGTCAATGTCGGGGAAATAAATCGAACAGAAATAGCATAGCAAATGTCATTGGGAATGGAGGCATCACACCATAGCAAACGTAAACGCATTGATAAGTACCATGTAGTGTCAGGAGCTAGTTCGTATCTATATGTAATTATACTTTCCCTGGCACGTTGACTCCTTCACATCTGAAACGATACCACTGTTCTCGTGTTAAATTATATTTAGTTTTTACGTAGCAAGGATTATCAGGAAAGATTTAAATCAATTGGCTTTTCTGGAATGCATCTTTCTGCACAGAGTCTGAATAAAATTAAGTAGCATGAAAGCATCTTTAGTGATATTTTCTCCTGTGGGTTTGCACAAATCTGGTCTTTACCTACAAGAATAAGAGAAAGCAAATATTGAGTATATCACCATACAAAAAATTAAATAGGGCAAGGTGTTGGCTGTCTTTTCATTGATAAATCTACATAGCATTTATGGAGCTCTGTATCAGGTGTCTGGTGTGTGGGAGTGAATGAGGGATCCCTGCCCACGGGAATATTCAACCTGGGAGGTTATAGTAGAACAAACTAAAAATTTACTGAACATTCGACCCAGGGCCTGGCAGAGTATAGTGCACACTAGTAATCCCAGAGCTTGGCAGATGGTGGCTGGAGGATCAGGGGTTCAAGGTTATTCTTGGCTACATAGAGTTCAAAGCCACCTGAACTAAGAGAGAGAAAGGGGGGGGAGGGGGGACATGAGGAGATGGGGAGGAGGGACAGGAAAGGAAAAGAAGGTATAGAAAGAAAAGGAACAATTGATCCAAACTCCTCACACTTTCATTTCAGATGATATGTTTGCCATTCCTTTTTTAAAATTTATTTTATTAATTTATTCAGATTACAACTCAATTGTTATCCCATCACTTGTATCCTCCCATTCCTTCCTCCCTCCCACTTTCACCCTATTCCCCTCCCCTAGGTCTAAGACCAAGGAGGACCTCCTTCCCCCACTATATGGTCATAGGCTATCAAGTCTCATCTTGGTAGTCTGCTTATTCTTTGAGTGCCACCAGGCCTCCCCACCAAAGAGAGGTGGTCAAATATGGGGCCCCAGAGTTCATGTCAGACTCAGTCCCCGCTCTCCACATAACTGTGGAGAATGTCCTGTCCATTGGGTAGATCTGGGTAGGGGTTCGATGTTTACCACTTGTGTTGTCCTTGGTTAGTACAAGAGTTTGAGCAGAACCCCCTGGGCTCTGATCCACCCATCATAATGTTCTTCTTGCAGGTTTCCACGACCCTCTGGGTCCTTCTATTTCCCCATCTCCTATATTTCTCTTACTCTAGGTAAGTGAAATGTTTGCGCATCTTAAAGGCCAACCTGGTGAGCATTTGTCATCACAATAGTCACTCACAGTCTACTCTACACCTCCCGGTCACCCGTGACCAGTTCTATGTCACAGGGAGTCTTAGGGTCGCCCCTACCTTTAGACCCCTCTGAGCTTCATCTGCCCCCTGTCTTTCAGCCTGTGCTGGAGCTCTAAGTACAGTGAAGTTGATGAGTTTGTGTTTGTTTTCTTCGCCCTTTTGTCAGAAGCCAGAAAGCAGCGGAAATCTAATGTCCCTTCCACTCTCTTGGATGAGCCGCAAGAGCTCCTCTCCGGCTGGGGCTGCGTGGTGGCTGGCTGCAGAGCAGCCCAGAGGCCAGAGGCCAGCCTCAGCCATGCTCCATGGTGGTTGTGCAGCTTTCCTATGGCGCCACAGCCGAGGGCAGCCTATGGCTCTAGTCTTGAGTGGTGCTCGCTATTGTTCCTACAGTATACGTGAGTGTAGACAACTCTTTAACAGTTGCATGTCAGTACAACAGTATAAAAGGTATAAAAGGTTGTAAGCTAAGCACTCAGATTTCCTTGACTCCCAATGCGTGTCCCAGTGTTGAGCTGTTGGTGTCTGAAGATTCTTTCCAGAGGTCCCACTGGGGTACCACTGCCAGCCTCTTCCCCCATCCAAAGTAAGTATTTTATTCAGAAGGCCGAATAGATAAATGTATTCAGTCCCACAAAGCTGGTGATAGCGTTTGTTGACACTTTAGGAAATAATAGTGCACCAGAAGAGAGAGATGGAACAGTGACCCGCAAAAGTGTGACCAGTGATATCACCGGTGGGTGGGGTGGGCGAGTGGATAGCCAACTCACCACTGTATGACAGTGACATATGTATGTACGGACGTACATACATACATACATCATACATACATCCGTGCTTCTGTGCACAGGGTTGTTGTGTGTTTAGCATTGGGGCGTCAGGACCTACGTCATCTCTCCGTCCTTTAGCTGATCCCAAGTTGAAGTAGAAATAAGCACTGAGAGGGAAACACTTTTTATTCATGCGCTCATCAAAAAACCAGGAGAGCAGCAAGCATCGTGGTGAGCTGTGCGTGTTGTTTTGGTAATCTGAGAATTCTTGACTAAACCCAGTGCCGCTTGCAGTTCCCAACTGGTAATAAGAGTTTTGTATTCTCAATAGTCACGGCTCCTGGCTTTTACACACTACACACACACACACACACACACACACACACACACACACACACACAGTGAGTGACGATGTGGCTTGGTGGGTGTCATACTCTCAGCAGGAGCCGCTGACACTGTTCGCAGGGAAGGAAATCTTAGTATCATTGACTGGTTGATTCTGTGTTTCTCTGAATGTGTATTTTGGTAGAAATCAGTGTATGCCAAGATGTTTAGCGAGATCACTTTATCTCTGGCATTACGTGTAAATGTAAGAAGTACAACAGGAATGTGAGTGTCCACGGTACACGAGTGGTTAATGTTAGCTGCGTAAGACCATGGCGTGTTCCCTATCAGTAGGGGACAGTTTTGCAGACTTGTTGAAAACCTAAGAGGTTTTTGTTTTGTTTTGTTTTGTTTTGTTTTACAAAATGATGGTAGGACTAGAGTGCTTGCTCAGCGGATGAGAAGACTTGCTGCTCTTGCAGAGAGGACCGAGGTTCACTCCCCAGCACCTACATGGTGGCTGACAAACTATCTCACTCTAATATCAGGGGATCTTGGCACGTCTTCTGATCTCTGCAGGCACTAGACATCTACATGGTTCATATATATATATATATATATATATATATATATATATATATATATATATATATATATATATATATATTATTCACATAAAATTAAGATAAAATAAAAAGTTTAAATGTTTAGAAAGCAAAATGGAATTAGACATTAAGTTCCTCATGCTTCATTTTGTCAAAAGTTACGCATTTGTGCATATCTTAGGATAATTATTCTCTATTTTCCAATTTTTATATACATCTATGGACACGTGCATGTATGTTCTAATAAAACTAGGAGAATGCTTCAGTTAGCCTCTCATCAAATAGCTAGAGAAAATAATCAGTGAGGTAGGGATTTCTTCTGAAACCATTAAGGAAAATGTTTTTAATAAATTGTACCTTTGCTCTCAGAAGGCGGGAGGGTTCTGGCCATGACGGGGCAGTCTTCCAGGTCTACGATTACAGTGGTTTGTAACTGCTCATGCACAGACCCATAGGTGACAGCCTTTGCTGGGTCCCGTGGAGTTTCCCCCTCTGCTTAGAGGATGCCTTTGCTGTTCGCTTCCCAACTTCCGCTGTTGATAGATGCGTTCTCTATTTTATTTCCTTTCCTTGCAAGGTGGCTGTTCCTGCTACCACTACACATTGTTGGTTTTTTGTTTTTCATTTTTCTTTTGGTTCCCATGTTTATTTCCTTTGTGAGAGCCAAAAATAACTCATTGATATTTTCTAGGAAAATCATTTTTTTAATCCATAGGGGGAACCTCATTGCCTTTAGGAGGTGTTGCTCTGGTGTGCTCACTATGAACCTCTGTGGTCTGAAGGTTTGGGATGTGCTCGCTGTGGGCTGGTTATGTTGTAAGGGAGGGCATCAGTGTGCACCTACAGCCGAATGATGCGGTCAGGAAAATACATGAAAAGGCTTCTCACTAGTGGGATAAAATACAAGCACCTGTGCATGTATGTGCGCATGTGCATGCACACGTGGATGTGTATGTACATATCTGTGCATCATCCTATGCTCTTGAAGTTCAAACCAAGGAGAGGCAGTAGAGTAAATTGCAGAGTACAGCTGGATGTGGTGGCGCACGCCTTTAATCCCAAAACTCAGGAGGCAGAAGCAGACGGAATCTCTTGAGTTTGAGGCCAGCCTTGTCTACAAAGTGAGTCCAGGACAGCCAGGGCTGTTACACAGAGCAACTCTGTCTCGAAAAACAAAAACAAAAATGAATAAATAAATAAAATTGCAGAGTGCTTCTAACCTTTCTGTGAAGGGAGTGTGCCTTGAGTACAAACCAGAGCTCTTGTCATTCGTTTTACATTTCTATTTGATGGAATCTGATGTTACAGAAACAACTGTAAAAATAATTTGTCTGAAAGAAATGAGGGTAGAGAAAATATTTGACAATATGGGTCACCACTCAAGCCCAGCAGACTCCTCCCTGTACACAACATGGCTCAGATCAAAGCATCCTAGACTCGATCCCAATGGCCAGATCATTACTTATCGATTGGAACCCCGCTGGCGTGTTAACCCCTTCCTGCGAATGCTTGAAGCCAAGCTTGTCTGCCGTCAGCAAACTCGAAACGTACAAACGTCCCAGCGCAAGTTAGTTCTAAGCTAATCATTGGTGTCGATGTATATTCCCTGACAAAAATATCTTTTAGTACTGTACATTATTTATTTGTAATAGTTTTGCTGGGTAAAATTAGTTTACAAGAAAGAGGACACTTCAATATTGTGAAAGCAGTTTCCTTAGAGAGGAGGAGAGGAAGAAATGTGAAAAGTCCCGTATAGAAAACGCAAGAGGCACAGATCCAGCTCAGATTTTCCAGTCATATTAAGTACACGCAGCATGACCATTTTGCAGCAGCAGCCCTTGCTGTCTGAGCACCTGTCAAACACTTTTCACACGTGGAGGTAGGTTCCTAACGTCAGGGAATTAAACCTAAATGTGTTTAGAACATCGTCCTCCAGCGCATGCTTTAACTCTTCTTTTAAAAAAAAAAAAAAAAGTCGAGATTAATTAGATTCCATGGGAAATAGCAATGTGAGATTTGTCATGCGCTCCCTGGGTCATGTGGACTCTGCAGGCTGTGTTTTACTCATTCTCCTGCCTTGTGTGTTTTCTTGCAGCTTGTCCCATGAGGAGCACCCCCACAGCCACCCTCTGTATGGACACGGCGTATGCAAGTGGCCAGGATGCGAAGCAGTTTGTGATGACTTCCCGGCCTTTCTAAAGTAAGGATTATCTGCCTTGTCTTCTCTGTCACACGCTGCCCCTCCTGCCGTCCATCCTTCACCCATCAGGTTGTCTTTGTGTTGAAGAGTGTCACACAGCTCTTCGGTGGCCTCTGAGTCACCGTCATAGGAACTTAGATCATCCCAGGAAGGTTGCCCTGTGAAGGGACGGAGACTTAAAGGGAAGGCACCAAAACCAGTCAGTTTTTCAGACTAACCCTGGTGTAGGAAGAAACCCAGTGACAATCCTCAATCCTTTGGCTTTCCCTGTTTTTCCTCACATACCAATCTGACTTTAGAAAAGTGGTCCTCTGTAGTTCAGTGCCTGGGCCCCTTTTCTTGGCATGGGCTCCTGAGACCACCATCTTGGTTTCTTACCTCTCTGTATTGGGTGGCTTCTGGTTGGACCATTCTCCTCGCAAGGAGAAGTAGATAAATGTATGATGTAAACTTGGGCTATCTCATCTCCAGCTGTGGTGCTGAAAGTCTCTGCCAAAATAATAATAATAATAATAATAATAATAATAATAATAATAATAATAATAATAATAATAATAAAAAAAAACCAAAACCCACAAAACCCGGCTCCTTAGCTCGTCCACTTGAAGTGGACAATCCCACATCTCAGCATTTCCTTCCCTCACCCACGCTGTCAAGTCAGTTAAAAGTCTGACCAGCCACCCTGCATTCCCGGCTTCACTTCTGTACAATATGTTGAATTCTTGGCCAGTGTACTGGTAACAGTTGTCTTAGTCAATGTCATGTTGCTGTGAAGAGACACAGTGACCAAGGCAACTCTTCTAGCACTTAACTGGGGAGCTTGCCCACAGTTTTGGGGGGATTAATCCGTGGTCGTAAAGGCAGAAGTCAAAGAGGCATGGGGTTGGAGCAGTAGCTGAGACCTTCATAGCCTGATCTGCAGGCAGAAGGCAAAGAGAGAGGCACTGGGCCTGGTGCCCCCAGTGACACACCTCCTCCAACAAGGCCGCACCTCCCAATATTTCCTCAAAAAATTCCACTAAGTGGGAGGTGGCGAGGGGAGGGAGAACCAAACATCCAAATATATGGACCTAAGGGGCCCGTTCTCATTCAAGCCACCAGAAGAGTACCACCTAGTATGTAGCACGTGTCATGTAGAGCTTCCATGGACTGGGGTGAGAGCATCCCTTATGGCTGTCTCTATGGACCAGATACAAACATTGTAATGCTGCCACCCCTAGAGATACTTGCAGGAGTACCCACAGGTAGTTTTGTGTGGGTATTTTATTATTATATCAGTGCACAGAAGGCTTTGGACTCATAACATAGCCTCTCAGGTCGTCGGGTCCTTCATTCCAGGGGTATTCTGTGGTCAGTGTACACTTGGGCCATGTCTGAAAGAGCTGGTCAGGATCAAGACCGAGAGCAGCACCAGTCCTCTTTAGACTGCATTATTAGCATTTAGATAAGTGATGCTGGCTTTGTTCTCTGCGTAGCTCCCTCATGGAGTCTGTTTTGTTACCACCCTGTCGTTTGCCTAATCATATTTATCCAATGAGAGGAAAAGAGCTGCGCAGAATGCACTCGGAAATTCTGATTTCCCCATCTACAGCAGTACTAAGTAAATACTTTACTGATTTCACTCTCCCGTAGAATGGCTGACAAGCACCGGTCAACATGATTTATGTTTATGGAATCTTGAAGTATAAAACTGCTGTCATCACTTGTATGCCGTGTATCGTCAACTCTAGGGACAGAAAGAGCATTGCCAGTTTCTCAGTTAGACCCATTTATAAAATTTCATTAATGGTGAAAGTATTTTTATCCTAATCATCTTCATGTCATAGGTTCATGTACTGTGAGCTGGCAGTTGCCTCCGGATCTAGAAAGAGTGAATAATTCAAACCATTTCTAAAGGGGCGGGGCGGTTGGGGAAGCAAAGATCATTTGAATTGAGCCCTAGGTTTACCTCCTACAAACAAGAAGCCTGTTCACCCCTCAGGATGTTCGGAGCCTGACTCTGAGCTGGGAGCCACCTCTCCAGCCTTTCTTGTGGTTTTGCACATGGCATGACATGCCCCTGGTTCCTGTTTGCTCAGCAGAACTGGAGTGCCCACTATCAACTTGCAGTATAGCTTGCTTATTTCCTACTGTTTGCCTATGTGCTAGCATTTTTTTCAGAAGACTTTGTTCACAAGTTGTACAAACTCGACTTGAGTTGATACAAGAGAAAGAATAAAGGCAGTGGGTGGAAATGAGCCGGTATAAACCGGAACTCCTGTATCGTGGTTAGCGCCAGGCATGTGAGGATCCAAGAGCCTTGGGGGTGCTGCGGTTTGGGGTTCCCATCGGCTGTGTATTTCCCCGTTGCTTTCCCTCTTGAAATGTTTCTAATTGGAACTGGAGAACACGGGTGTGTACGCCTGTGGGATTATCAGTCCCACTGTGCAAGATTTTCCCCCCATTCTTCTCAGCCGGGTGCAGATCGCCGTTGCTCCGCGTTAAGCTCTCTGTTCTCCTTTTGAGCCAAGCTCTGTTACGTTTCTGCCTCCAGAGCAAAGGGACTCATACACACGGTCCCTCTGGGAATGGGCGTGAGAGACGTGGTTTCAGAAAACAAAAGTGAACGTTGCCCTGGAAGACGCTCCTGTGAGCTCAGCTTCACCTAGGTCCTGACGTAGGGTCTCCTCCCTCCTCCTTTCAGAGCAGGATTTTGATGCTTCGAGACCCAGGCTCATCTTTAGGTTCAGGAAGACAGTCCAGTCATCTTGGAGACTCAGCTCAGCCCCAGAGAGAAATCTGTTGGGTCTAGAAGAACTCTTCCTGCAGTTCCAACACGGGGCCACCTGGTTCCCTTGAATTCTAAGGCAGTTATCAGAGAAAAATAGTTCAGGCAGTTCTCCTCAAATTACTGGGTTGGAGGATTCTAGAAGAATCTCCTTGTCTGTATTTGTCTAGAAGCCCCCTCCATTGTTTTGTAGTGTAATCAATTTGACACTAGTCACTTTGTAATAGTGTATAATTAAGCACCTTTAACTATATGCAACAGGCATGGTTTCAGATAAGTAATGATACATATTAATACATATTAATTAATTTAATCCTCACAACCGCCTGCGGAAATGCCATTGCCATGTTTTGAACACACAGTTGAGGCATCTCAGGAACAGCAGTTTGAGTGACTGGCCCAAGGTCACCAGCTACGGTGAGTTCTAGTTTCAGAGTCGTCTTCGCTGTCGCACTGTGCCACCTGGGAGAAGTGACACTTCTTTTAAATTAGTGAATTGCTTCCCACTTATCAAGGCAGTGGATGTAAAGAAAAAGTTAAAGGCAGACCAGGTCTGGAGCTACTTTTTAAAAGAGTGGTCGTTTGTATAGATTTGTTGCAGTCCCCTCTACCATGTGTGTTTCAGCGTATTCATTAATAGTGATCTCTCAGAACTGTTAGCCTCTAAAGGGCTGTCATGGGAGGTGCCTCACCCCGACTAAGCACTCTATCAACGCGGGTGCCGCTCATCTGCTTAAGCATATTTAGGAACAATAGTTTTAAATATCCAGAAACTTCCAACCTTGTATTTAGAGGACGGCATCGGTGACTGTTCTCTGAAATATTGTTAAGAAGCTGCCTGTAGTCCAGTCCCAAGGGTGGTATGGCGTTATGGGGAGTCAATCTATTAGGCTTTGCAGGCTGTCTTGAGTTCTGTCCCCCCGCCCCCCATCACTGTAAAAGAGGCACAGGGCCCAAGTGAGGAAGAAGCATGCCTGTGCCTCTCGTGCCAGCCAGCAAATGGCCTCTGACCCCGGGTCACAGTTTTGGCTCCACCCTGGTTTGACAGCTGAACAGTGCTTTGTGCCTCCTTGCCTCTGTTGGCTGGGTAGCTGGGGGGAATGTGCGTGGGAGGGCCTGTAATTTCCTCTAACACCCACTGGCTCTCCACTCCTGGCTTCGGGATTCCCCAGCCTAGCCTTTCAGGTTTGGTGTCTGAAGGGAACAGGATACCTGGTTCGGGTTTTGCAGCCGTGTGTGGCTCCAGGTGGCAGGTGTGACCGTCACAGGGGTCAGGAGAGGTGCTTAAGGACACAGTTCCAGTTAGACAGTGAAACATCCCTGTTGATGGAGGGAGAAGAGACTTGGGGCAAACGGAGACATGTGTATTAGAGTTGACGGAAAGTGAAACCCAGAGACTTAACGTGACACCTTCGCCACAGGGTTTATTCCTAAGGCGAGCATGGCCACGGGACCTTTAATTTCAGAGAGATACACTGCCTAAAAAGAATATGCGTCTGTCTTTCCCTCTAGCTTGCAGAGACCCTCCCTGTCCATGCTCTGTCTCTTCCTCAAGCAGGTGGACCTTTCAGCACTGGGTACTGTCTTCTCTCTTTCTTGAATCTCCCCACCCAGACTTGTCATGTGACTGGTAGTTGGGGGGCTTAGCGGTGCCAGCAAGTGCTCATGCCTGCTTTAACGACATCTCAGTGGGCATTGCTCCGAATCCCCCGACAACAGGGAACAGAAGCAAGCCCGAGGCCTTCCTAGAGGGGCCGCTGTTAAACTTCACCATCTTCTCGTTCCGCCCAGTCTTCTTCCAGATCAGTCAGTGTCAGTCTTCCCCATAAGACACGGAGTTAGGATTCTTCCCCTTAAAGACAGAGACGAAAACAAACCGCTCACGTGATGCTCTGGGGAGGTAGAGAGTAGACCAGAAAGTTCGCAGTCAAGACCACACTGCCTGTTTTTCTAGCTGGAGTATGCGGTCAGACCAGGCTGCTGTTTCAGAACTGCTTGCCCAGGATATCCCTTTTCCCTTCTTCACTCATCCCTGCTTACCCCACCTCCCTTTGCAGGTGGAACCCAAGGCCTGGGGCCCCATAGTGACTCCCCCTAGTTAGTCTTTTATATAATTTTTGATCACTTTATGTCCTTGTATACTATTCCATTTGAAAAGCCTTTTTTTTTTCCTTTGTGGTTATTTCTCATGTAGAAAAGTTTCATACACACAAAGGCAAACAACAAAAATGGCTTTACGCGTCATCAGATGTATGTAATTTATGAAAGCCAAAAGATGTTTTCTGTGGATTCCTAATGTATGGCATGAGACCAGCATTGAAGAGGACGCTAAGGGAACTTTGACCCTTGCTAAAAGGTTGAGAGCTGCAGATGGAACCAGACAGTTTAAATTGCTTTAAAAAAAAATTTTTTTTTTCAGTGAACTTTTTAAAACTTCGAAGCGTTTCACGTGAAAGAAACTAAGTGTGTGCTGTACTGTTTTCACAAGTGTTTTTATCATGGTAACATCTTGTTTACTTTAGTTCCCTGCCTAAAACTACTTGGAACTTGTTAAGAAAACATTTCGAGAAACCCCCGACAAAGAGGCCTTTGTTTGGCAGCCACAGCGAGGCTGCACGCCTCACAAAGGTGTTAACTTCCAGCCCCTTAAGCACTTCCACACGAAATTCCAGCAACTGTGTTTGTGGTTTTGGAAAAACAAAGCGATGCTAAAGAAACCAGGTATATGCTAATACATGTCTAGGGAGGCCGGATATCATAAATTGTTTCAAACCCATTTGTGGCTCTGGGGCTTGCACGCCTGAGTGTTCTGCAGTGAAATTACCTCCAGTTAGCACCAGAGCACATGGACTGAGCAGATAGAGGGGCAGCTGCCCTTCCTTGTGGGTGTGTGCAAACTGGAGACCAGCCTCACTGTGGCAGGCTTGCAAAATCATGGGTCTGACTTTCGCCCCCATCAGATCTAAGAGGAGAAGGCCTTGAAAATGGCAAAACAAGCATTGTATTTTCACAAGTACTGCTTACTGTACCTTTTCTAGGGTTCTTTTTAACAGAGTAGAAGCTGGGTGCTCCCAAGAAAGAGAAAATGCCTTTCCCTTAAAACAAAACAAAACAAAACAAAACAAAAACCAGTTTCTTCTTTAACCTTTTTGACTTAGGGGTTCAAGACCTTCCCTAGTACTCGAAGAGGTCAAAGTGGCCTAAAGACCACAGTGCCCTCTAGTGATGTGGAGAATGTTGGGTAGGAAAGTTTGGACAAATGTGCCAA